>NC_080408.1:35027205-35343088 GCF_030265065.1 Corythoichthys intestinalis | reverse complement strand
GCTCCAAAGTTTGGCTACGCTTCACCAGGAAAAAGGGTGAAAATGAAAGGTTACGATAGTTTAGCACGAGCATTGCCGCCGTAAACATAACAATGACAGCACGTAGGTTCGAACGCTCGAAAGTGTGTCTTCACTTCACGAGGAAAAATTACAACAAATCGACTTGCAGTCATTGCAAGATGGAAATAACTGCATCGGGAGGGAATAGACTGCACTGTCCTCACCGAGACGCTAAGGCTCAGTCCTGGCTATACAGCTAGCTAAACTCCCAAATGACGATGCAGAAGACGTTGGTATAATTTGCTGACTTTATTCAACCATCACTTGAAACTAAAAATAGAAATGAAACAAATCAATTTCGTCCCCAATAACAAACAGGTTTGCATCAACGTAAATCAGCGATGATTAGCTGCTAACACAGTAACAACAAACAGTTAGCATGCGTTCGCTAGCATTAGCACATCGTTGCATTAGCACATCGTTTAAACCACTACACAACTGGATTTAAGTGTCCGATCGCGAGTGGAAACACACAACAACAACACAGAAGATGATACATACAGGCGTTGGCGCTGTAGATATTTTACAAACATTAACAAAGAACGTAGGCTCGTGGCAGGGTTTCCCTTTCTCACTAACTCGCTCACTCGCTTGGATGCGGCATTTCTTCTTCTTCGCGTGTGTCACACCTGGGTGAGGGTTGTCACGTCTTGGTATATTCTCTTCCTGCTTTATTTTGAAGCCTCACCCTCCTGTTTCCACCACTCAACCTTCCTGCTGTCTCACCTGTCTCTGATTATGATTACCAATTGTTCCCACCTGTGTCCTATTCATCATGTGCTTAAATTGTTTGTCACTCCCTAGTCTCGTGCCAAAGTGTCTTCGTCCTTCGTCTTCACTACAGCCCAGATTCATAGTCAAAGACATTCTACGTTGTGAGTTTATTCATAGTATTCTACAGTTTGTTTTTTATGCTTAATGCAAAGTCCTTTGTTATAGTATTCTACTCCAGTGCGTTTTTTGCCTGGCTCTCTTGTTTCCCGTTTGTACCATTTAATTTCATAGCCTGTTATTTCCTCCTTCTGGAGCGCCCTCAGTTTGTTACTGCTTCTGATTATTTGTGTTCATTAAAAGACTGAATTCTGCACTTGAGTCCACTCCATTCCGTCCAAGTGTGACATTACACTTTGGCCATAATGGACTCAGCGGAATTTGCCAAGCTTTGCGCTTCGCTCCAGGGCCACGACAACAGACTCAACCGTCAGGAGCAGTTCCAGACGGCCATGGCCACCCAGTTGATCCAGCTCACTGCTCAACTGACCGACCTGGCGGGTAGGCTTCAGCCCGTCACTTCGCCTCCTGCGGCAGCTGCTGTTCCCTCGCCAGCTTTTTCCACTCACTCCGGGGGAGGTCCTCGGTTGGCGCCACCGGAGCGTTTCTCTGGAGAGGCTGGTACCAGTAAAACATTCATTACTGATTGTACGCTACGTTTTGACTATTCTCCAGGCGGGTTCAGCTCAGACAGAGCTAAAATCGCGTATATGGTCACTCATATGACTGACCGAGCCCGGGCATGGGCGATGGCTGAGTGGGAGCGTGACTCTCCAATTTGTTACTCACTCACTGCTTTCAGAGAAGCCCTAATTAGGACGTTCGACCCTGTCTGCACCGAACGGGCTCAAGCACGAGAACTGGGAAACTTGCTGCAAGGCAGCCGCTCCGTCAATGACTATGCCATCCAGTTCCGCACTCTGGCCGCAGGAAGCAGCTGGGGGCACATGGCGCTCTACGACACCTTTCTGAAGGGGCTTTCCGTTCCTATCCAGGAGCAACTCATTCCCCTGGATCTACCGGACGACCTTGACTCCCTCATTGCTTTAGCCATTCGGACAGACCATCGACTGCAGGAGCTCCAGAGGGTCGGACCAAACCACTTCAAGAGGTCCCCTCCCCGGACATCTGAGCGTCCTGAGATGCGTCACCCTTCTCTGCATCATACCACACCGCAACCTGTAGATGTCGAGCCCATGCAGCTAGGGCCAACTGCTCTCTCCAAAGAGGAGCGCAAACGCCGTCAACTGGAGAGAAGGTGCTTCTACTGCGGGGCCTCAGGACACCTTGTAGCTGCTTGTCCCTCTCGCCCCGACCAACCAGGTGAAACACGACGTACTCCGGAGAGTACACCCCGCTCAACAACAGATATCCAGGTAACGCACGGGGCCAGGACCCACACATTCCGGGCCCTCATAGACTCTGGGGCGGATGAAAGCCTGATGCCTTGGGGGGGGTGTAGACTGTTGGGACTGCAGGCGCTTCCTCTTGAGCGACCTTTGGTGGCCAGGTCCCTTGATGGCACCAAGTTGTTTACGATAACCCACACTACCGAACCAGTGGGGGTTGGGGTACAAGGACACACAGAGACTATGAGCTTCCACCTGTTCTCAACGTCAACTCAGACGGTGGTGCTGGGGTTCTCTTGGTTGTGCAAACACGGCCCGCAAATTGATTGGAAAACTGGGACAATTGTGGGCTGGGGTAGTGACTGTCCAAGGAACTGTGTGGGGGGGTGTAGTACGGTGGCTAGGAAGGTTAATGTTAATAACATGTCTCTTTCTACCTCCTCAGGACTGGAGATCGACTTGAGCACAGTCCCCGCTTGTTACCACCACCTAAGACAGGTCTTCTGCAAGACCAGTGCCATGGCATTACCCCCTCACAGACCTTATGATTGTGCCATCAACCTCATCCCTGGGTCCACTATTCCCAGGGGACGGCTCTACCCGATCTCTGGTCCCGAGAGACAAGCCATGAAAGATTATATCCAGTCCTCGTTAAAGGCGGGTTTAATCCGCCCTTCTTCCTCTGCTGCTGGGGCAGGTTTTTTCTTCGTGGGGAAGAAGGACGGTGGCCTGCGTCCATGTATTGACTATCGCCAGCTGAACGATATCACGATTAAGAACCGTTATCCACTCCCGTTAATGTCATCAGTTTTTGATCAGTTGCAACAAGCTAAGGTGTTCACAAAGCTTGACTTAAGGAATGCTTACCACCTAGTTAGGATACGGGAGGGGGACGAGTGGAAGACTGCTTTTAACACTCCAGATGGCCATTATGAATACCTTGTGATGCCGTTTGGTCTTACTAATGCCCCTGCCTTCTTTCAGACATTGATTAATGACGTTCTACGTGAATTTTTAGACCGCTTTGTATTTGTTTATTTAGATGATATTCTGATCTATTCACCTGACCTAGCCACCCACCAGCAGCATGTAGCCACAGTACTAGAAAGACTCTTGGCCAACCGGCTCTATGTTAAGGCAGAGAAAAGCCAATTCCACGCCGACACCATCTCCTTCCTGGGCTTTATCGTAGCCCCTGGAAGGGTTCAGATGGATCCGGCTAAAATCAGCGCTGTGGTTAACTGGCCAACCCCCGATAGCCGCAAGAAGGTCCAGCAATTCCTGGGATTTGCTAACTTCTATAGGCGGTTTATCCGAGGCTTCAGCGCGATAGCGGCTCCCCTCCATGCTCTCACTTCTCCACAGGTGTGGTTCTTGTGGACCCCTGAGACAGAGGCCGCCTTCCAGACCCTCAAGACCCGTTTCACCACAGCACCTATACTGAACATGCCTGATCCCCTCCGCCAGTTCGTGGTGGAGGTTGATGCTTCAAATGAAGGGGTTGGGGCCATCCTCTCACAGCGTTCTGAACAGGACGGAAAGACTCATCCCTGTGCCTTTCTTTCTCGCAAACTCTCCAAAGCTGAGCGGAACTATGACGTGGGAGACCGAGAGTTATTGGCAGTGAAGACCGCTTTAGAGGAGTGGCGTCACTGGTTGGAGGGGGCGGAGCACCCTTTCCTGGTCTGGACAGACCACAAGAACCTGGAATACCTTAGGACTGCTAAGAGACTAAATGCTCGTCAGGCCAGGTGGGCGCTCTTTTTTAATCGCTTTTCGTTTTCCATCTCTTACAGGCCGGGGTCCCAAAATAAGAAGGCGGATGCGCTCTCTCGTCTCCACGACCCTGAGCCTGTGGCCAAGGAGCCTGAATGCATCCTACCACTGAACTGTGTGGTGGGGGCGGTGACTTGGCAAATAGAAAAGGAGGTTAAGCTGGCTAATGGGGGGGCCCCTTCACCGCGGGGGTGTCCAGAAAACCGTTTGTTTGTCCCGACCGACTTACGCCCCCGGGTGTTTCAATGGGCTCACTCCTCGCCGCTTTCCTGCCATCCGGGAGTTCGGCGGACCATGCACGCCATCTGCCGGAGGTTCTGGTGGCCGGGCATGGAGCCGGAGGTCCGGGAGTACATTAAGGCATGCTCGGTCTGCGCCCAAAACAAGAGTTCGAACCGCCCACGCATGGGACTGCTACAGCCGCTGCCCATCCCCTCCAGGCCTTGGGCAGAGATCTCCATGGACTTCGTCACAGGACTCCCAGTCTCAAAAGGCAACAACACTATCCTCACAGTGGTCGACAGATTCTCAAAGATGGCCCACTTTATCGCTCTACCAGCCCTGCCCTCCGCCAAAGATACTGCTGAGATCATGATGCGGCAGGTGTTTCGGATTCATGGGTTTCCCAAAGACATCGTTTCTGACCGGGGGCCCCAGTTCGTGTCCCGGTTCTGGGGGGCCTTTTGCAAACTGATCGGAGCCAAGCCAAGCCTCACCTCTGGTTATCATCCGGAATCCAACGGCCAGACCGAGCGCCTGAACCAGCAGTTGGAGACCGGCCTCCGGTGCCTAGTGTCCCAGAACCAATCGACATGGAGCGACCACCTGGTCTGGGTCGAGTTCGCCCATAATACGCTGCCCACCTCAGCTACGGGTATGTCGCCGTTCAAATGCGTGTTTGGCTACGACCCTCCAGTTTTCGCCGCCCAGGAGCCGGAGGTTTCGGTCCCCTCCGCCCACGCCTTAGTCCGCAGATGCCGGCGCATCTGGGAGGCTGCTCGTCTGGTCCTTGCTCGTCAGGGGGACCGAATGAAGAGAATGGCAGACCGTCGACGACGCCCGGCACCTTCATACCAGCCGGGGCAGCGGGTCTGGCTCAGCGCTCAGGACCTCCCCCTTCGAGCTTCGTCCAAGAAGCTGGCACCCCGCTTTGTTGGTCCATTCCCCGTCTCCAAAGTGGTTGGACCGGCAGCTGTTCGACTACGCCTTCCCCGCACCCTTCGGATCCACCCCACGTTCCACGTGAGCAAAGTGAAACCCGTGGTGGAGAGCGCCGTGCTGCCGACTCTATCCCCGCCACCCCCGCTGGAGATCGATGGTGGCCCCGCCTACAAGGTCAAGCAGCTGTTGGCGGTCCGGTCCAGGGGCAGGGGACGTCAATATCTCGTTGATTGGGAGGGATACGGCCCCGAAGAGAGACAGTGGGTCCCCTCCCGCTTTATTCTTTGCCCTAGCCTCATCAGAGACTTCCACAGGGCCCATCCAGAGCTGCCTGGCCCGTCTGGGATCCGGTCCTAGAGGGGGGGGTTGTGTCACACCTGGGTGAGGGTTGTCACGTCTTGGTATATTCTCTTCCTGCTTTATTTTGAAGCCTCACCCTCCTGTTTCCACCACTCAACCTTCCTGCTGTCTCACCTGTCTCTGATTATGATTACCAATTGTTCCCACCTGTGTCCTATTCATCATGTGCTTAAATTGTTTGTCACTCCCTAGTCTCGTGCCAAAGTGTCTTCGTCCTTCGTCTTCACTACAGCCCAGATTCATAGTCAAAGACATTCTACGTTGTGAGTTTATTCATAGTATTCTACAGTTTGTTTTTTATGCTTAATGCAAAGTCCTTTGTTATAGTATTCTACTCCAGTGCGTTTTTTGCCTGGCTCTCTTGTTTCCCGTTTGTACCATTTAATTTCATAGCCTGTTATTTCCTCCTTCTGGAGCGCCCTCAGTTTGTTACTGCTTCTGATTATTTGTGTTCATTAAAAGACTGAATTCTGCACTTGAGTCCACTCCATTCCGTCCAAGTGTGACAGCGTGTAAGCGCGCTCTTCTTCACGTGAGCGCCCTCTTCTTCGCGTGAGGAAGTGCAAGGGCGCCACCACTTGAGCGTGAAAGCACCATAAAAACTAAAAGGCATGCATTTCAATATACTGGTAAATAAAAACAGGGGTCCCCAAACTACGGCCCGCGGCTCCATATTTGGTCCGGCCCCCTGAACAATTCCAGAAAGCATTTTGAATTTTTTTTGTTTTTTTTCTCCCTCAGTAGTGTTATTTATTTCCTGGCCTTTTTCAGTCAATAACTCAGAGAGGGTTATTTGGTTATTATCTATTTAATTAATAGTGCTATTATTATATATTATTATTATATTATATCATTATTTTTATTGTATTTACTTTTGTTCCGTGAAGAATCCACAGAGGGTTATTTGATTGTGGCTTTCTGAAAAACAATAATTTTTTTTACATTTACGCACTCCTGCAATCGTCACACTTTTTCTGTTACAAACTGACCCTGGCCTCTCATCAGAGAAGGGAAAAGTTATTTGGCCCTCACGGGAAAAAGTTTGGGGACATTGCCAAAGGCAGAACAACGACCGATATGCCAAAATATACCAATATTTTTTATTTCTATTAGAAAAATGTTTCAGTAAAATGTTACACATTCTTGTGCATTTGCCACTTATTGCCACAGTTAACATTGAGGCTTTGGGACTCTTTTGACCTCATTGTGAGTTTGTAAGGTTGTGACTTCTGATGAAACAAACATGATGCCAATCAAAATGTTTGTTCTTCTTTTTCCCGAAATTAGAATCGATAAGAGAATCGATAAAGAATCGAATCGTTAAGCAATATCGATAATGGAATCAGAATCGTAAAAATCGTATCAATTCCCATCCCTAACTTGTAGTGAACTTAGTCATTTTTTGGTCCAATATGGCTCTTTCAACATTTTGGGTTGCCAACCCCTGACATATATCCAGACTAATGATGCACCGATACTGATACCAGTATTGGCGGGGGGGCCGATCCGGCACTAAAATGGTGGTATTGGCGAGCAGTGTTGGGAGTAACGCCATTATAAATAACGCCGTTACGTAACGCCGTTATTTTTTCAGTAACGGGGTAATCTAACTAATTACTTTTTACGCCGTTACAACGCCGTTACCGTTACTGACGGTCAAAAGCGGTGCGTTACTTACTCTGAATAAATTGGAAGAAACTACCAGCCGTGTCGAGTCGACTCTCTGCTTTGTTGATTTGTCATCCAAGACTTGGGTTGCGTTCAGGTTCGAGAATAGCGCACGTACTTCTGACTCCAAGCTGTTTGTCCCTGCTCATTCAATTAGACAATGCTTTCCAAAGTTTGGTAACTTTTCTGTGTTTGCTACACCTGATGCTAGCCTCGTTCCCATCTCCCACTGTCAGCCAGCAACAATTCTGCTTCCATCTTGAGGACGGCAGACGCTTTGAAGGTGACGTGAATTGTCGGGAAACGAGCCTACCTGAATGCAGCCCCTTGAGAGATGCGATGGAAGTGATTGTGATCGGCTGAGGTTTAGAGTCAAGTGTTGTGGTAAGCCAATCAGAGCCAGTGATTTCACAAGCAAACTGGAACAGCGCGTGCAGCAAACAAACACACGCAAAACAGATGCACAGGGTTGGGATGGCAGAGCATTCAGAAGAAAAATTGTCCTTTAAGAGGTGGAGATATAGACACTATTTCAAGTTTGTCGAAATTAAAGGAAAGAACCTGCATGTAATGTGTAATTTATGTCCCGGGGCAAAGCTTTTGTCGACATCTGTGGTAAGCAATTCAAATCTGCTGAAGCACCTAACAAGTTAACTACCTGTCTGTTCTTCTCTATTCCACTGACTCGAATACTGCTCAAAAAATTTCAAATTCTTTGACATACAACAAGTTCTTTTTAAAGTAACGGAAATAATTACTTTCCCTGGTAACTAGTTACTTTTACTATTTTAATTTGATTTAATTACTTTTTTAAAGTAACGCGCCCAACACTGTTGGCGAGTACCAACAAGTAGGACACCAATACCATTTACCGGTCCAGTATAATAACACTAGACCGCAGTCTTCTTTCTCCTGATGCTCACTACACTCTGTGTTGTGTGATCACACGTGATCACTTTGCAAGCCGAGCAGCTATCGCTATTGACCTGCTCCAGACCAATGATAGCCGCTCTTAACCAAGACAGGGCAGCTTTTTCATATGGAGGAAAAACAAACTAGGAGTAGAAAATGTTGGCGATCTGGTGAATATTCTAGCATAGAAACTCCGTCGAGTACAAAGGCTGCGTGCAAGATATGTGGCCTGAAAGTTTCGAGAGGTGGAGTTAAATTGGCCCGTTTCAATACCTTGAACCTGATAAAACATTTGAAGACGAAACATGTGAACGAACACAGAGTTTGAGGCAGCAACAGTGAACAAGAGAAAGGGGGATGGACCGCAGCAACAAACCCTGGTCAGTTCACTTCGTAGGAAGGAGCAGTGGGACGAGAAGAGTGAAGCTGCATGACATGTCCGAAAAAAATCACCGAAAATGACTGTTCTCTGTAATCAGCAATACAGAGCATGCTGCTCAACTGGAGCATCCCGAAGTCAAAGGTACTTTACTTTTCTTGTCTTTTACTGAAAGAAATGCCGCAATAATTTGAAATCTGTTTAAAAAGTGCTGTAGAACTATGGAAAGTAAGCTAAGCTAAGTGGCTATAGAGTGTGTGTCTGAGAGAGAGCGTCTCACTCATGCGCTGTTTGCATTTGTGCATTGCTATAAAATAAAGATGGAGTTTTGTTGCTGCTGGTGCACAGAGATGGAGGCTGATAGAGTGACAGGATGCAGTGGTCAATTATTATTATTATTGTTATTATTAAAGTTGCACTGTTTGTCCTTTGAGAGCCAAAACTCAGTTCATTCAGAGTTTATTATTATTAATGTATTTTTACTTTCTTACAGTTGGGCAGTGTTGTTAATCTTACTTAACTAAAATAATTAATTACAGTTACAAATTACTTCTCCCAAAAAGTAATTGAGTTAGTAACTCAGCTGAATGTAAGAGTAAATAGTTACTTGGCAAAGTAACTGGTTTTACTTTTTTTTCCATAAAAAAAATAAAAAAACTAGGGGTGTCAAACGATTACAATTTTTAATCGAGTTAATTACAGCTTAAAAATTAATTAATCGTAATTAATCACAATTCAAACCATCTATAAAATATTCCATATTTTTCTGTAAATATTGTTGGAATGGAAAGATAAGACACAAGATGGATATATACATTCAACATACGGTACATAAGTACTGTATTTCTTTATTATAACAATAAATCAACAAGATGGCATTACCATTATTAACATTCTGTTAAAGCGATCCATGGATAGAAAGACTTGTAGTTCTTAAAAGATAAATGTTTGTAGAAGTTATAGAAATTTTATATTAAAACCCCTCTTCATGTTTTCGTTTTAATAAAATTTGTAAAATTTTCAATCAAAAAATAAACTAGTAGCCCGCCATTGTTGATGTCAATAATTACTTACACAATGCTCATGGGTGCTGAACCCTATAAAAACAGTCGTACCCAAGCACCAGCAGAGGGCAGCAAAACTCCGAAAAACACAACAAGTACACCTTTCACTGTGCTGTCATTTTAATCTGTTTGAGCGGGGCATTTGTGCGTTAATTGCGTCAAAGATTTTAACGGGATTAATTTAAAAAATTAATTACCGCTCGTTAACGCGCTAATTTTGACAGCCCTAAAAAGAAAAACATAAGTCACACTATGTGAAGTTCAAAGGGTTTTTGGGACTGTCGCCCTAGCCCAATTCTACCCTTAACTCAGTGCTTCTCAATTATTTTCTGTTACGCCCCCCAAGGAAGACGTAAATGTTTCGCGCCCCCCCCAAACTCTGCTGCAACTGTAAATAGTATAATTTGTCTATAATATTACGCCTCTGCCTCACATTGTATCCTTTTGTTTTCTATTAGAGAAAATAACAGAGAGCAACTTATAAAGTATAACTTTATTAACTTTGTTTTGTTCGTAACAGAAAAGACTTAACGCGCATCAATTTGCCTGAAATTTAAAAAAAAAAAAAAGTCACATCCAAACTGTAAAAATACACTCAAGGTACATTTTTGACCATTTGATACTGAAAAATAAAATCAGTAAATAATAACAAATTCAAATTGATTAGAAACATTAACTCCTGAGGACAATATGCCAAAAAATTTGACCGAAAAAACAAAACTGAATAGAAGAAGAAGAGAAAAAAAAGTGTTTTTGGACAGAAGGACAGTTTTAATTTTCGCTGCTCCCAGTATCACCTCCAGTTTGCAATGATGTTGGGTTATATTGCACTGAGCATGCTAACAGTGCTCACTGGTTTATTGATATAACACTGACAAAGCGGGACGATTGTTGGCAATATTCGGCACGTTTTCGCTGAAAAACAACCAAGCGGCTTATCAATGAGATTGGGGTCTAATGTCTTTAAGTGGAGTCTTAATTGATTTGGTTTCCGGCTGTCCGCTATAATCATTTTTAGAGACAGTAAACAGTGGTCTTTCCTCGTCTACCACTGTATTAAATGTCAAAGCCAAAAGGCAAACGGCCCGAAAAAAACGCATTCTCGGCGTCCGAGGGAGAACCGTAGGTGAGGGCGGTCGTCATGACGATCCCAAGCCGAAAATGGCACTTCCCGGGCGGACACGGGAGAACCGGAGAAGACAGTGGGTCGCTGCGTGAGTCCGGCCGGAAAACGGCTTTCAAAAACGGCGCACAGCTCTCCAGCTCTTCATGAGTCTCTTCCGTGTGCTCTTGCTTACTTCAAAAATACTGCGTGCACTTTGAAAATGAGAGCGCCACTGCCACCCACTGAGTGGATGTGCAAGTACACTTTATTCTAGTACGGCAACAACAACAACAAAAAAAAGCATGTTCCCCGAGGTCACACGCGCCATCCCTGGCATCGCACTGCGCCCCACCATTTGAGAAGTACTGCCTTAACTTAACTAGACACATCGCATATTGCAATAACTAGATAGTAACCTTTGCTATGTTTGGAAGTCATTTAATGTTGTGAATCAACCGTTAAAATTGTTAAAATTGATCCCGTTATTGCATTAGTTCCCTTCTGTCTACTTTCTACACGTGAAAAATTTAAAACAGTTTAATCATTTAAAGATAGATTCAAGTCAAAATTTTGCCGATTTAGGAGTATTACTTAGGTTCGCTAGGAAGGTTCTCTACAACAGAGCCTTTCTGAGAAGTCTACTGCTTTAAGATGGCGGCTGTTTACTAACGCTGGCAAGTATATCATTTTGCATCAAGTTCATATACATGAGATATCTAGCATAGCATGATGTGGGCATAGTTTGTGGGCTGTTGGCTACAGAGCCACCCAGCCGAGCATTGCGTTTGCAACGGCGTCACATTTCCCTCTTTCCCACTCCCGCTCTTCTCTCTCCGTGTATCGCAGACTTTTCCCGCGTCATTCAACTAGTAACGCTAAGTAACGCACGCCTTTACATCCTCAGTAACGGTAACGGCGTTGCAAAGATGTGAAAAGTAATTAATTAGATTACTCACTACTGAAAAAAATAACGGCAGTAGTAACGTCGTTATACTCTAACGCCGTTATTAACAACACTGCTGTTAGGCTCGTATTATACATGTTTTAATTTCACAAATTTAGCACTATTTTGGCCTTTGAGCGCTAAAGGTTAATTCAACTATTGTCACTTATACCAGGTATGCAATATAAAGTTCTACTGGATTCACTTTGTATTAGTCTTTTTCCTGTTTTGCAATGGTAAGCAGCATCCTGACAAAGCCATAATGCAATGATTTCATTTCCAAGTATTTAGCTCTTCATGTATCTATATATATTTTAAACGGCGTGGGATCGGTATGGTATCGGCCGATACTGCACAGTCAGGTTTTGGTATCAGGGCCAAAAAATGGTATCGGTGCAACACTAGTCCAGACCCAGGTCTTCATATAAATTATTTGAAACAGACAATCAGGCCTTACCTCTCCTCTGAGCAGGTAAATACTGACATAGTGGCCCGTGGTTAGGTCTATTTGAGTTCTGCTGGAATCGCCAACATGTAGCAAGAGTCCAGTTTGGGTCCTCGGTCGAATGTTAAACAGGAGCTCGAAACTTGATCCCATAGCAAAGGAGTCATCTGAAGGCAAGAAGTAGTCATTATTATATATGAAATGCGTAATGTGTTGAATAACTTTGCTGCAGTATATTGTGAAATATCAATGATTAGTATTCGTGTTTTCCTCACTAATGACAACATGAGTTCCATTCCCTGAGAAGTAGGCCCCCCTCTGAGTGTGGCCCTCAAAACATGGGCCAGCCCCGTGGTTTGAGGACGGCTTCAGCATGGGCGTGCCGTTCATTTTAAAATGGCGTACACAGCCAGATACGGTTTGTTTTGGGAGACTCTTGGACTGCAAAAGATAAAAAGTAAAAATCATAAACAGAGCTTTGGACAGGAAATGTTCCGCAAAATACCTCTTTACCTTTAACTCTTTGTGGAGGTAGTCGGGGGCACTACCCAAGAAGACAGGCGACATGAAGTGCTTCATTGAAGCCACATCAGATGGACTCAGCTGACCGTCCTGCGCTCGTATCCCATCCACCACCAAACGGAATTTCTTCTTCTCTAAACTGAACATCACCTGCAGGAATCACCAGCACCAGAATGTAAATCTAATAGGATTCAGTTTTTCAATATACGGGGATGAAAATCAGCATTTAAACTAGAGATGTCCCGATCGATCGGCATCCCGATCAATTAGGTCCGATCACGTCATTTTCAAAGTATCGGAATCGGCAAAAAAAATATCGGCCATGCCTTTTTTTAATATATATATATTTTAATTAAATCGTTTTCTAATTGCATTTAACGTTACAGACATAATATGTTACACTCATCCAGAGTCTTTAATTTAGGCTTAAGGTAGGGTTATCAAAAATATCCCGATAACGGCGGCAATTAGTTTATTAAAAAATGTGTCACGTTAAAATATTTAACGCTATTAATATATGCGCTGCACGACCTTCTCACTCATTGTCGCGCTCAATCTGTAAAAACGCTGTTTTACCTATTTAGAGAGATAAACGGCAGCGCTTAATGAGTAGCGTGAATTTTGCAGCCTTTGGAGCCTTTCTTCAACCGGCTATAACCTTGCAATCCCTCTCCCTAAGATTAGAAATATCATGGGAAGCAATGTGGGGAAACAAGGTAGCAATTGATCTTTGTCTTACCACATTAAGTTATTTCCCAAAGTAGAGAAGATATATTCATTGGTAGCACGACGCACAGTCATGGTTTTACTTCCCATCATGGTTCCACTTCCCATCATGCATTGGGGCAGGGCTGTAGTATCATTTACTGAAAGCTCAACAAATACACTAGATGGCAATATTTAGTCACAATAGACAAAGTCACAAGTCTTTCTATCCGTGGATCCCTCTCACAGAAAGAATGTTAATAATGTAAATGCCATCTTGAGGATTTATTGTCATAATAAACAAATACAGTACTTATGTACTGTATGTTGAATGTATATATTCGTCTGAGTTTTATTCAGTTTTTTCTTAATGCATTGCCAAAATGTATATGATCGGGAAAAATTATCGGGAATGATTGGAATTGAATCGGGAGCAAAAAAAGCAATCGGATCAGGAAATATCGGGATTGGCAGATACTCAAACTAAAACGATCGGGATTGGATCGGGAGCAAAAAAACATGATCGGAACAACCCTAATTTAAACACCCTGCGATTTTCCTGCGAAGTTGTCCCACTTAGAAATGATAGGCAGGTTTGAAATTTTCATGGTAGGTGCTAGTCCACTGTGAGACACAATCTAAAGGGGGGAAAAAATCCAGAAATAACAGTTTATGTTTTTTTTTTTAACTATTTACTTGTATAATACTGCTGCAAATAAGTATTTGAACACCTGTCTATGAAGTGGAGTGGAGGTGGATTTTTTGAGTCTGACTTTTTGACCTGTTTGAGGCGGTTAGCTGCATATAAACACGTGCCCATCCCATACAATCACTTCCTAACATGGTCAAGACAAAACAGCACTCCAAAGACACTGGAGAGAGAATTGTAGACCTGTGCAATTATTAGAAAATGTAAGAAGCTAAACGTGACTGTCAATCTCCCTCAGACTGGGGTTCCATTGCAAGATCTACCCTGTAGGGTCTCAATGATCCTAGGAATGGTGAGGAATCAGTCAAGAACTACACAGGAGTAGCTAATCAATGACATGAAAGGAGCTGGGACCTCCATTTCCAAGGTTACTGTTGGTAATACACTAAGACGTCATGGTTTAAAATCAGGCATGGCACGCAAGGTTCCCCTGTTTAAATCAGCACATCTCCAGACTCATTTTGTTTGCCAATGACCATTTGGATGATCCAGAGGAGTCACTGGATAAAGTCATATGGTCATATGAACTTTTTGGTCTTAATTCCACTCATGGTGTTTGGAAGAAGAAGAATAACGAGAACCATCCCAAGAACACCATCCCTACTGTGAAGCATGGGGGTGGTAGCATCATGCTTTAGGGGTGTTTTTTTCTGCATAGATGACTGCACTGTATTAAGGAGAGGATAACCAGGGCCACGTATCGTGAGATTTGGGGAATAACCTCCTTCCCTCAGTTAGAGCATTCAAAATGGGTCATGACTCGGTCTTCCAACACGACAATGGCCCGAATCAGACAGCCAGAATAACCAAGGAGTTGTTCGTAAAAAGCATATTAAGGTCCTGGAGGAGCCAAGCCAGTCTCCAGACCTAAAGCCAATACAGTACAAAATCTTTGGAGGAAGCTCAAACTCCGTGTTTCTCAATGACAGTCCAGAAACCTGATCTAGAGAAGATCTGTGTGGAGCAGTGGTTCAAAATACCTGCTGCAGTCTGTACAAACCTGGTGAAAAGTCAAAGGCTACTGTACCAAATATTAACATTGATTTTCTCATGTATTCAAGTATTTATCTGCATTAGTATACGACAAATACATTGTTAAAAAAAATCATAGTGATTTCTGGATTTTTTTTTTAGATTATTTCTCACAGTGGACAAACACCGACCATGAAAATTTCAAAAACGTCCATCATATTTCTATGTGGGAGAACTTGCAAAATCACAGGTTGTTCAAATACTTATTTTCCTCACTGTAGTATCAGCCACGTCTGAATAAGGACAAGGTTATGCAGACTCTTACTCACAGACTCTTACTCACAGAGTGCCACTTTCCATCGTTGTACTTCTCCCTGTTGAAGATCTCATTATTTTTGCCCACAGAGAGTCGTATCCTCCCTTTGGACATGTACAAAGCCAGGTGAGAGTTCCCTCCTCTAGTGGCAGCGAAGAACAACAAGCCCTCTGGAGATCGAGTCCGGATATCCAGAGCAAAGTGTGGCCTAGGGTAAAAAGATAATTTATATTGACTGGAACTAAGGTCAAGATCTGCCCTTGGGTCATTTCACGTGGCTTACAAAGGCACTTGCCTGGGCTGCAACACCTGCAACGGCAGACTATAGCTCAAGCGACTCACGGGCCCCCCCATGTGATACGCGGCTGTGACCAGGCCTGGTAGCACGCATGGAGACGCACTCTCATTCATACCACGCATCAGGACATTCTTGAGAAAAGCACAAAACACAAAGACTAATTAAACCTGAACCTTTCAGAAACTCATAGGTTTGGTCAATAAATCCTCTGGATCCCTCACCACTTTTAACTGGATTACAAAAAAACACAAACATATTTGAAATCGATACTTAAAGCAACACGTGGTAACTTTTCAGTTTTAGTCGACTTTAGCGAGACCGGTGGACAAAGACGGTAGTGTTTTTGCCTTAAGAAACACTGCATTTCCAATGAGGACCAGCGCACACCCGCATAGTGTGGTAAAATCATGATGGTTGCCTGCAGATGGATTAAACAAGATTTCTGTTTCCACATGTGAAGGATGAAAAGTAATAAGGTAATGAATCCATTTGTAGCTAAACAATAGCATATGATGGTTAGCAACCGTGTGGTTTTGTGTGGCTAAACCCGCCCACCTCACCCGAGCTTGTCAGCGCTGACGAGTTCGGTTGGGTTGGGGTTTGGTTTTTGGCGTCACGCCAGCAAGTGAAAGCCGGGCCAATGTTTATTCTGTATACCCTGGTAGCTGCCCTTAATTTTTTCCTCTTCAGACAAAACTTTTTGTCTCTGTTGCTCTGCCATTTTTGCTGAATTCAGGCGAAAGCATCTTTATAATGAATGGGGAAAGGAGGAAGTGACGTATGCCGTAAAGCAGTCAGCACATTTGTAGTTTTTTGTGTGTGTGTGTGGCAGGGTTCCTGCCACCCCCTTCAAAGTTAATTAGTGCCGGTGAAAGCGATACAGACTCCCTGAAGATACAAAACAGGTGTCATTCCACAAGTTGTAAGTCGACATATCATCACAAATGTTCTAAAAATATATTATATACAGGTTGAAAAGTTACCTAGTGTTGCTTTAAAGCCGATATTGTGACGATCGATAAGTGATCAACAAATGTCAATCAGTTTCATCACATTATTAGTTTGGAATTCTCACGATAGCTGTGCTCTGTGAGCATAGAATAATTAACAATTAATAGATATTTATTAAGAGATTCGAGGTCCAAATTATAACAAACAGTACAAGCAAAACATTAAAAATAATGATAATAAAATAACAATAATAGAAAGTGATTTACAGTAAACAACACAAGGTCTCCTAGCAACCCACTTTTAAAAGGCACCTACGCCAGTGCTTCCAAAACCATGACAAGCAGAGTGCAAAATTGTGCAAAATGTTAGTCAGGCCCGACCCGATCACATTTTTAGAACCATTCAGACGACTAAGAAAATTGAACATCAGTATCCTTAAAACAGACAGGAGAGTATTCACCCGGGCTGCTACAAACATTTCTGAAGCACTGCTCCATAAGGGCCTCTTTAACAAGATTCTCCTAGAGTCATCAATGAAAAGGTTGTGCAAAAAACTGATCATTTCGGCCAAATATGTGTTGAAGGGCCACAAAAGGACCAATAACCCTCTGTGGCCATTCATATTCTTATTTTATGCATGAATATTCAGCAAGATGAAATTGTTTTCTCTTGATAAAAGCTGACGTGTCATATGATACAAATTTAATGAAGAATATTGGAGATGTTTTAGTTTGTTTATTCCTAGGGACCATTAAAGGCTCCAAGCTTGAAAAATTTACATTTACTGTTAATTTACTTAGTGCTTTAAAGGGATAAAAGTTATTTTGATTTAATTGAAAGAAAATGGATTTATAAACATTGAATGGAGGAAAACAATATGGCAGGTAATTCTGATCATTACTCGTGTAAATTGGATGTTAAAAGACGGGAAAAACAAAAAATCAGTCTCGAAAGCACCAACCTTAAAGAGTAGAGTGCTGTTGTTATTTTGAGATAGCAGCTCATGTTTCACACCACCATGGTCTGCGATGTTAATCCACCATTACGGATCATATGTCTGTTTATGCAGTTCAATCCGTGTGGGTCCACGGCACACCTGATAATTGTATCTTTATCCGGTTGAGATTTAAACAGAGGTGGGTAGAGTACCCAAAAAATTTACTCAAGTAAGAGTAAAAGTTGTTATCCAGAAAATGTACTTAAGGAAAAAAAAAGCATCCAGTGAAAAGAATACTCAAGTAATGAGTAACATTTTGAGTAACTAATTTGTAACTAACTAAGTTATTTTTGTTTGATTTTCTTGTTTTAAACAATGGTATTTTTTTTTCTCTCAGCACAAACCTATCTATATGAACGATTGTTGTAATGATACTGTACAATAACCCATTACGTAAACACATTAAGTCAAAGAAATTTAAAAAAAAAAAAAAAAAAAAAAAAAAAAAACCTCATTAACAAGAGAAAAAAACCAGTAATGAAGTGATGAATTATTCGTACAAAAAGAGCAAGAGTGCCCTGCCCTCTAGTGGAGAAAATAGTTCCTAGTTTCAGTAGTGAATACTGTAGTTCCTTCATAGGTACCATATTGGCCCGAATATAAAACAGTGTTTTTTGCATTGAAATAAGACTGAAAAAATGGGGGTCGTCTTATATTCGCGGTCTAGACATTATACCTATCGACGACGCTAGATGGCGCCAGATATCATTGAAGCAATGTTCTGTCATGACACATCTCAGCTACTCTCAAGTTTAACCAGTTTGCATTATTTTATTATGTTGTTTCAAGACTATAGTTACAGGCAGACTTCACTTTGATGGTTAATGGAGTTATTTTATACTCTTTTTTTTAATTTTTTTTTACAATAGATGGGTTTATTTATATTTCAAAAACCAGAAGCCATTCATTTACGAATTTGATTGCACTTTAGTTTACATATTTAAATGTTCAGATATTAAGATTTGAATGAGGCAAAATAGCATGCTTTTTCTCTCAAATATGTTGTTATAATCATTTGTTTCAGATGTACTTAAATTATTTTCTGTATAAAAATTAATCTGGTGTTCAAAAAGTCTTTTGTCAAACTTGATTCTTGAAAAAGAGGGGGTCATCTTATAATTAGGGCAGTCTTATATTCAGGCCAATACGGTACTATTATGAAATTAACAGGATCATATCTACGGTTTTCCGTGGTCAACCGGTGCCAAATAAAAACTGGGAGAGGGCTTTAAACCCGCGTTTTCGATTCATGTTGAGGGCAGCGCTCTATGTCAAATACTTCATTTGTTACGGTGCTTTAAAGAGGCGTGATTGAACAGGCCCGCGTCATCATAGATCGGCAAGCTTGCGTCTGATTGGTGTAATGGAGTCATGTGATTACTGTTGCGACGTCTCATTGGTGAAATTAGTAACGCTACTCTTAGCAATAGCATCGCTAGCAAAAAAAAATAATTTGTAGAATAAAGACGAAAATTTTAATTAATCTTGTGTAGCCCAAAGTAGCGGAGTAAGATCAGTGTTTTTTCTTCCCAAATCTACTCAAGTAAAAGCAAAAAGTATGGCATAGTAAAACTACTCTTTGAAGCACATTTTTCTCAAAAAGTTACTCAAGAAAATGTAATGGAGTACATGTAAAGCGTTACTACCCACCTCTGGATTTAAAAATAAATAAAGAATACCAGCAAAAATGTTGCTACTAAGTCAAAAGGGAAACATTATTAAATCTATTTTGAAAATAATAAATAATAAAATAAAATTTTAAAAAAAACATTAAAACGTGTTACTTATTATTGCTATATATTGACATGGTGTTCGTGCAATGAGTTGGGATAAGTCAGATATTTACTTTCTTTTCATCAATTTTCAATGCTGCTAAAATCTATTTATGGTCTATTCCAGTTGCTTTTGGGGAAAAGGATGACTACATTCTGGACTGGTCAGCATTGTGTCAACCACTAACACTCGCGTTATGCTGCCAACACATCGGCGAGTCAACCACTGCAACCTCGGTGACTCTAGTTTATATCCTAACTGTTGAGTGGAGTGATTGTGGAGTGCTTGTGCGTCACTGTTTACATGGAAGAAAGAGACAATGAGGTGATTTCAGTCAAGCTGGTTATTTATGAGTGTTGTTTGAGCAAAATCCTCCATAGAAAAACCCGAAGGGATAAAACATGGTTTTTAATATTTATTATATCAGATGTTTAATTAGTCATGATGGTCCATTGGCTCATGCAGTGTCCCGGTTTTATTGAATGAAGGCACCATAATAAGAGAAGTGGCACAACGTTATGGTTAGATTGTCATCAGCGGGTCTTTTGGCTTGTTGTTCTTCATCTCTGGAAATAAGGCAGCAAAATGAAATCAGTAAAAGACATTTGGCACATATTGCATGAGTTGTCCATGCTCCTGCGGTATTTTTTTTTTTTTTCAAATTGAAGTAAGCATCTTTGGAGGGAAATGTCTGTTATTTAACGAAAACTCACTTATCAAGTAAAAATGTGTGTTCACAGGGATTAAGAATATCTCTCACCTTCTTTGGGTCCCGATTAATCATCTGTTGTGCAGGACTTTCGGATGTGCACACATCCAATAGAACGTCTCCAGACGACTTAAAGTCGGTCAAATCCTCGGGTTTGTACAGATGTTCTGGCCTGTGAGCGGGAAAAAAACAACGACAACACGACGTTAGAAAGTGTGAAGGGGGCACGGCTTGCCAAGGACAACCACCTTCTGGTGTAGAGGTTGGAGATGCAACCTCTGAATCTGGGTCCTCCCAAGATGACAGAACCGCCGGTGTTCTCCACAGTAATGAATCCGCCGAGTTCCCGACCACTGTCATTGTCATCGATGCGGAGCCCTGTCCTGCAGGGAAACATAAATACACTTTTAAACATAATTTTCTGTTTTTACAATAAACTCATGCATCCCAAGAAGTAACGTTTACAGGCGTGCTATTAATTTCTTAACTGGGAGGTGTAGCAGTGAATGATCGCTTAGTCATATGGATTGGACGTCTATCACCATTAATAGCAAGGAATGAGTGAACTCATTCACACACTCATTCACAATAAGCGTGCTTCATACCGTCCATCTTTTTTGAACGCAGTCAAATAATGCCACTGGCCATCAGCGTATGTGTTATTCGAAGTAAATATCTTGTTGTCAAAAGACATTTCCACAAAGCCATTTTGCAAACGCAGTAGAATCCTGCTATCCTGGATGAACAAGAGGAACAATGCAATTATTCGGATATGATTGATTTGATGGCACAGCAAAGTCAGGTTGCGTTTCAGGAACTGACGGCCTGGTTCGACTCCAGGAGGATGCCATCCTTATAAGTGCTTTTGAAGCCCAGCGAGACAAAGCCATCTTTGTTCAGGCTGAATCCCGGAAGGTCCGCCGACAGGGAGCTTCCCAGCCTAAACTCTGCTTTCCGAGTGGTCTGGATAAACAAAATAAGTCAATTAGTCGCACATTTCCTGTACTTGCATATGTGGTTATTGATCATCTGTAGTTACAGGATATTTTATATCCCACCCATTCACAATCCACATGCAAAATACTGAAACATGCAATTTATATGATTAAATGTACTTGTCCTGAGACCAAATTCAAAAAAATTTTCACTTTGACTTGTAAAGTGATAATGAAAACCCTTTGAATCCTTTTTAATAATTCAGAAGCCTTTGAAAACGTGTATCAATATATTTTGAGTCCAAGGCCATCTGTTGACCATTGGGTAAAAAGTAGGGATGTCCCGATCTTAGTTTTGCAGTCACCTGATTTTGAGAATCTGCTGATACGAAGTCCCGATCTGATACCGAAAAAAAAGTTTCTTGTTTCTTTTTTGAACAAAAGTTCCAAACATGTTACTGTCCCACCGTTCCGGCTTTATAGTGTGAATTATTTTTAAACAACAAAAATTTAGAATATGCTTGTCTTTATTAAATGCTTCATTGAGTGAGTCCACTCAAATCCACTCCCACTTTGACGCTCACGCTGCTGAGAAAAGCCTCTCACTTCAACAATAAGTTGCCACAGCACACTTATATAAGTTTAACGATGATTGATTCGAGAGCTGAAATGATTACTCGTATAATTAGATTCCAGATCATATGATTGGATTGGGACATCCCTACTAAAAAGTATACAGTGAGGCAAATAAGTATTTAGTCAACAACCAATTGTGCAAGTTCTCCTACTTGAAAAGATTAGAGAGGCCTGTAATTGTCAACATGGGTAAACCTCAACCACGAGAGACTGAATGTGGGAAAAAAAAAACAGAAAATAACATTGTTTGATTTTTAAAGAATTTATTTCCAAATTAGAGTGGAAACTAAGTATTTGGTCACCTACAAACAAGCAAGATTTCTGGCTGTCAAAGAGGTCTAACTTCTTCTAACAAGGCTCCACTCGTTACCTGTATTAATGGCACCTATTTTTACTCATTATCGGTATAAAAGACATCTGTCCACAACATCAGTCAGTCACACTCCAAACTCCACTACGGCCAAGACCAAAGAGCTGTCGAAGGACACCAGAGACAAAATTGTAGACCTGCACCAGGCTGGGAATACTGAATCTGCAATAGGTAAAACGCTTGGTGTAAAGAAATCAACTGTGGTAACAATTATTAGAAAATGGAAGACATACAAGACCACTGATAATCTCCCTCGATCTATGGCTCCAAGCAAGATCTCACCCCGTGGCGTCAAAATGATAACAAGAACGGTGAGCAAAAATCCCACAACCACACAGGGGGACCAAGTGAATGACCTACAGAGAGCTGGGACCACAGTAACAAAGGCTACTATCAGTAACACAATGCGCCGCCAGGGACTCAAATCCTGCACGTGTCCCCCTGCTGAAGCCAGTACACGTCCAGGCCCATCTGCGGTTCGCTAGAGAGCATTTGGATGATCCAGAAGAGGACTGGGACAATGTGTTATGGTCAGATGAAACCAAAATAGAACTTTTTGGTAGAAACACAGGTTCTCGTGTTTGGAGGAGAAAGAATACTGAATTGCATTCAAAGAACACCATAGCCACTGTGAAGCATGGGGGTGGAAACATCATACTTTGGGGCTGTTTTTCTGCAAAGGGACCAGGACGATTGATCTGTCTAAAGCAGACATGTCCAAAGTCCCGCCTGGGGGCCAAATGCGGCCCGTGGTCAAATTTCATCCGGCCCCCAGCCTCTGCTATAAAATCAATAATGTCTGGCCCGCACACGGACCTAATAAATTAGTCAGCAGTACTGCTACCAGCATATGAAATAGCTTACACATTAAATGCTGCTCCTCATTTACCCACTAAAAGGCAGCAGCACTTGAAGCAACATTACTCCGTGTGACTCTATACTCCCAATTTTCTGAAATAGCGACAATCAACACAAAAAAAAAAACTTGACTGCGACGGCCGACGCTTTTAAGGATAGGTGGAAATTGGACTATTTCTTCTCTAAAATATGCAAAACCTGTGTCTGCCTCATTTGCAAAGAGACAGTCGCTGTTTTTAAAGAGTTCAATGTGAGGCGATATTACCAAACAAGACACGCTGACATGTACGACAAGATTACAGGGAAGATTCGTAGCGAGAAATTGAAGCAACTTAAAGGTAGTTTAATTTTATAGCAGCAGTATTTCGCAAGAGCCCAAGAGATGAAAGAGAACGCCACAAAGGATTGTTGCAAGATTTTGTGGAAATTATTAATTAAAAAAATAATAAAGCAAATGTGAGACACAGAATGGCTTGCTAAAATTTGCTTACGCAAATATATTGTTCCACGTAAAGGACGTCAGCCAAGGTCGGCCCCCACATTTTTACCACACCAAACCTGGCCCCCTTTGCAAAAAGTTTGGACACCCCTGGTGTAAAGGAAAGAATGAATGGGGCCAAGGATCGAGAAATTTTGAGTGAAAATTTCCTTCCATCAGCAAGGGCATTGAAGATGAGACGTGGCTGGGTCTTTCAGCATGACAAATATCCCAAACACACAACCAGGGCAACAAAGGAGTGGCTTCGTAAGAAGCACTTCATGGTCCTGGAGTGGCCTAGCCAGTCTCCAGATCTCAACCTCATAGAAAATCTGTGGAGGGAGTTGAAAGTCTGTGTTGCCCAACGACAGCCCCAAAACATCACTCCTCTAGAGGAGATCTGCATGGGGGAATGGGCCAAAATACCAGCAACAGTGTGTGAAAAGCTTGTGAAGAGTTACAGAAAACGTTTGGCCTCTGTTATTGCCAACAAAGGGTACATAACAAAGTACTGAGATGAACGTTTGGTATTGACCAAATACTTATTTTCCACCATGATTTGCAAATAAATTCTTTAAAAATCAAACAATGTGATTTTCTGTTTTTTTTTTTCCACATTCTGTCTCTCATGGTTGAGGTTTACCCATGTTGATAATTACAGGTCTCTCTAATATTTTCAAGTGGGAGAACTTGCACAATTAGTGGTTGACTAAATACTTATTTTCCCCACTGTAAATTTATTCTTCCTCTGGCCACCATGCACCGTCTCACCAAGTTTGACAACTGTGTGAATCATAGTCTCCAAAAAAAGCCAGACACATGGCCAGATTCTTGTAAATTACAGTGTGTTTGCGATGGAGCCTTGGAATCTTGACTCACCAAGGAATCTTTGGGACAACCTCTACTGATGCCCACCGTCTCGTCAAGCAGTTTAAAGTTGTTGTTGAGCTTCACATTGTTCAAGCAGCCTCTTAAAGCTTGCATTGTAATGTTGTGTCTGTCAGCAGAAAGCCAAGTCAGTTTGACGCCAGCCTTTCTAATATGGTGCAAAAATCAGAAATGAGAAGCGCTTACTTTTCCCTCATTTCTGAGGGTGCACCACCGATGTAATATTCTTTGAATTCAGTGCTAGTGAACTGAGCTTCGGCCGAGGCCACCTCTTTATTGGCTACACGGACTGTAAACTTCCCTTTGTTCGTCACGATTATGAGCACATCCAACCAGTCTCGTTTCTGAAGGTCAAAAAACAAGAACAGGAGCGCATGACTAAATTTTATCATTTCAGTGTCATTAAGTAGCTCAGTTCTGACTTACCGGGAATGTTTTTAAGTCCTTTGTGGCTGGTTCTTGTAACAAGTTACTACGCAGGTGAACAACACCCTTCTCAATTGTCACTGTAAAATATTTGTCCTTTATTGGGCGAGGAGGAGAAGACAGAGGTTAAGGTTATTTAGGAATTGGAAGAAATTTCCATTGAAAGCCTAAACTGTCTTTTAATTCTAGGATGACTTGTTGTCAGATAATTCACTATCATCTGAAAGCGTGACAGCGATTTTTCGCTGCAAACCTTTCCATTTCAAAAGGGCATGACATCTACAGTGTATCACAGAAGTGAGTACACCCCTGGCATTTCTGCAGATATTTAAGTATATCTTTTCATGGGACAACACTGACAAAATGACACTTTGACACAATGAAAAGTAGTCTGTGTGCAGCTTATATAATAGAGTTCATTTATTTTCCCCTCAAAATAACTCAAAATATAGCCATTAATATCTAAATCCCTGGCAACAAAAGTGAGTACACCCCTTAGAAACTACGGACATCCCTAAATGTCCAAATTGAGTACTGCTTGTCATCTTTTTCCAAAATGTCATGTGAATCGTTACAGGAGTGCTGTCAGCATTGCTGCAGAGATTGAAGAACTCAGCCTGTTAGTGCTCAGACCAAACGCCGCACTCTACATCAAACTGGTGTGCATGGCTGTCAACCCAGGAGGTAGCCTCTTCTGAAGACGGTACACAAGAAAGCCCGCAAACAGTTTGCTGAAGACATGTCAACAAAGCACATGGATTACTGGAACCGTGTCCTATGGTCTGATGATACGGGCAGGCTTTCTTGTGTACCGTCTTCAGAAGAGGCTTCCTCCTGGGGTGAAAGCCATACACACCAATTTGATGCAGAGTGCGGTGTATGGTCTGAGCACTAACAGGCTGACCCTCAACCTCTTCAATCTCTGCAGCAATGCTGTAACGAGTCACATGACATTTTGGAGGGAAAATGACAAGCAGTACTCAATTTGGACATTTAGGGATGTACTCACTCTTGTTGCCAGGGGTTTAGATATTAATGGCTATATTTGAGTTATTTTAAGGGGAAAAATAAATTAACTCTGTTATATAAGCTGCACACAGACTACTTTTCATTGTGTCAAAGTGTCATTTTGTCAGTGTTGTCCCATGAAAAGATATACTTAAATAGGTGCAGAAATGCCAGGGGTCTACTCACTTTTGTGATATGCTGTATCACTGTCTTCGGCAGCCAATAGATTCAGAATAACTTACCTCATTTCCTATGTATAAAAGCAGGCCGTTTTCTGAATGTGTCAAGATAGATATGCTGATAAGGAGAATTGCTGGTTTCTTGTCGATATTCACACGGCCGTAGCCAGTGCCTTCTAAATAAAAGCCCAGTGGAGAGACATACCTGCATGCCAAAGAGAACACAATTTGAAAAAAAAAAAAAGTTCCGTTGAGTAAGATTTTTATGATGATTAGAATTAAATTGCAATGCTGATTCACAAATTGAAATTATTTTTTTCTCCACAGTTCAGCCTACAGAAAAGCAAAAAATGATGGCTGACTACAGTATCAAATGCAGTAGTTCTCGAATCACACATTCCAGAACTAGTTAAAAATATCAAAATTATTACCTTAACAACTTCCACACAATTAAAATTTGCAGTAGTCGTATCCTTTGTAAAACATAATAGGAGGTTTTACCCCACACACAAAAAAAATGTGTGGCACACCGCCACAGCAAAATAAAAGCCGCAACACCTAGCAAATGAGATTTTTTTAAGATTTAAAGAAACTGTAGAAAACTAAGAAACTAAGATTTAATAGACTGTATATTAGAGGTGTGCAAAATTTCCAATTCTTAGCTTATTTGCGATTCGGCCGCGAGAACGATTCACGAATTCCGATTATTGAAATATGCCAAGAAAAGCGGGACTAAAACACAGTCAGTGCAGTCTTCGGTACGCAATAATGAACGGACAGAGAGTAAACATCAAAGCTTAAGTCACTGCTCTAGCTCATGTTATGCCGCTAGATAAAAAAACAACAATACCTGACTCCAGCAGACAGCCGCTACAAACTATGCCTACATAGTGCTACGGTAGATATCACATATATAAAGAACTAGATCCGAAATGACAGACGTGGCGGTGTTAGCTGCACATGTTTAGAAAACTAGATGCGAAATGAAAGACTCGCCGGCCTTAGTAAACAGCCGCCATCTTAAAGCAGTAGACTTATCTGGAAGGCTGTCATAGCAAACCTTCCGAGCGAACCTAATTAACTTTTTATCTAAATTACTCCTAAATCGGCAAAATCTTGACTTGAATCTATCTTTAACTGATGAAACCGTTTTGAAACTTTCACATGTCAATAGTAGACAGAAGGGACATCATGGAATAACGGAAGCAATTTTAACAACTTTAACAGTTGATACACAACATTAAATTAATTGAATGTATTTCAAAGCTGCTAATACAGAATGAGGACTTGAGTATTTTATTTACTGTTTTGAACTATTAACTTGATACTGAAATAGTACTTTATTTACGCCTGAGAGGATTTTTGTACAATTTTTGTAACTAGTGTACGAAACATTAAAAGCAGCTAATAGCTGGGGGGTTGTGTGCATCAATAAACGATTTATATTCGAATTGTAGCCTCTGAATCGTAATCGTAATGGAATCGTTAGGTGCCCCAAGATTCCCACCTCTAATGTATATAGCTAATTATTTACGCACTATTTGCCAGAAGTCATCTGAAATAGCACGTCAAATACTAATTGTTCCTTTATTTTGAAAATCACAAGGGTTCTCCTGTTGCAAGCTTGTACCTGACTTTGAAATCGGGAGAAAAATACACAGTAAGGTATTTCAAGTTAATGAATGTAATTCTGGTTTAAGCCTGTGAAAAAGACCTTAGTATTGACATTGACATAACATTTCAGTTCTTTATGGCGTGTGTTTGACCCGAATCATTGCATTCTAGCATAGCATTTGTTTGTTGTTGATGTCACTGGTTGCAATTTCAGATCACAATTTGGATGTATTTAGAAAATATTTCAGTTGTCAACGGACATGGGTCCGTTAAAAGAAGGACTATTATTGTTGTGGTAATGTAGTACGTATTAGGGCTAAATAAAGGAAAAAAAGGACTATGAGATATAAGTCGTACTATTGCTACGAGGAAATAGAGTCGTATTATTACGTAGGGGTAATGTAGCTGTAATCAGCTATACATTTTACGTACATATACCATAGCTGAGAGCTACGACGAAGCATTAGTATAAATCGTACTATTGATTATAATTTGATGTAGATGAGGCAAAATATTAAGGATTTCCTTATTTGTTAAACCGATTCTAAAACACAAGACGCTTGCAATTTTGTTGATTTTAACGGAGGCCGCAACACGCTACTTAAAGTATGTAGCTGCTTATTTAGCTATGTTAGCCCTACGTAATAATACGATTTTTATTCTCGTACAATTCATTTGACATTCATTCTGGTACTAAGAGTTCGACTTTTTTCTCGTAGTACTACGTTGTAGCTCCCAGCTAAGGTACATGTACACAAAGTGCGTAGCGCCATTACCCCTACGTACCACCACAGCTTAAAAAAATCCAAGGGGAAACCCTGTAATTGTGCTAAATAAACATTGAAGTCATGCATGTTTTTTTTCATTGTATGTCAATATTAGGGATTTTTTTTTTAAGAAAACAAAGACATAGTATGTTAAGTACAGTATTTTTCATATTTAAAAAATATTTGACGTGATGGGAAAAAAATGATCAATTTGGACTTTGGAAATTTGTTAAAAACAGCTGTCAGACCTAACGCAACAACTATTGTTTGCCCCAGTCTACTTCAATTCAACACCACCCCTGTCAACAGCTGTAGCTGTCAATTACATAATCGCGAAACCAACCTCTTGCATGGAGTCTCCACATTAATTTTGTCTTTGTTCCGGAAATTGTACAGGCTGACAACCTTGTTGTTAAAGTAGCCCATCTCGATGCAACCTTTGTACATGGGATAGTTGAGAGGTGCTGGCGGCTGAGGAGAAAAGATAACATTCTAGTACATGGTAATTTAGGATTGAGGCATTCTTGCTTGCAAATTGTGTTGCCATGATCTCACAGTGAAGTTGGAAGGGTAGCCTCCGACGTAGAAAACCAAGTCATCTGTGCTGAGATCCATGAGGTTTTGGGTGTTATCTGCTTTGTTGGCACCCACAACCGGAATACCGGGAGTGTCCGATGTGAAGTCTTTTGTGAGAACCAACTGTGCATCTTGATACATCCTAAATGACCAGAAAATTAAAACTTAAAAACATAGACAAGGCAGTAGAATAAAAGATTGCCACAGAATCAGCTTTCTCAGCATGTTTAGAGTACCCCATTCTGTACATTAGCAGTGGTTAATTTTTCAATCAGAAAGTTACGGAATACAAAGTATATATGAGAGCCAAGGGATGAGGGAACGTTGTCAATTAATTCATCACGATCTGCTATATATACACTTAATATATGAATCTTGTTTTCTTTACCTGTTCAGGTCCACTTTATCAAACTTGGCTGGCTCTGATGGAGATTGGGTGATAGAATCAGTTTTTATGACGTGCTCCAATCCATTCAGCCTGTAGGCGGCGTGGAGCACGTTGTTCTTCAAGACCATGCCGATGTAGTTCTTGGAGGGCTGGAATAAGCTGGTTGTTAACATATTGACTGGCTTTATCGTAAAACTTTATTTTAACCCTATATTGCCAGACGGATCACATTTGATACAACTAAAATTTCACGATTTTGAGACTAATTCCGAATTTTGATAATTCTTTTTGAAGAAAAAAAAATGATGGATGCAAGTCAACACATGCATCTGCAGGTTCCATGAGAAAAACAAACAGGATTTAGCAAGGGTTATAGATATCAGAGCGCTTATTACACATATTCATTTTGACCTTTCTTTTTACCAATTTGAAAAAAAAAAAGGTTTCATTGGGACCTTATTTTTCAAATTTTGGGATTCTCTGATAATTGCTTCATGTTGCAGGTATTTAAGGGCTAGACCAGTGGTTCTTAATCTTGCAAAAGGTACCGAACCCCAAGGGTTTCATATGTGAATTCACCTAATCCTTCAGAATTCGATAATAAAGCTTTTTTTTTTTTTCAAATTCAAAACCGATATATCTAAGCTAGCAAGCTAATTATTGAGCAAAATCCCATTCAAAATTCTTACTTTAAAAGAATGTTTTATAAACAGGTCAAAATTTGAGACCATGCTGCCCATTGGTCTGTTGTATTCCCTCATACCAAGTGCGAGTTGACCTTCCACTGAGCAAACCAGTTCCTCCTCCCATCTGATTGAGGACTAACAGTTAAAAGAAATGGATTAAGCCTGTAAATTGGGAGCAAACCAAACTAAAACCTGGTCTAAAAAGCCACTTTGCCTAAATTTAATCAGCGTACGAAAATAGGGCTCTGCGTTTCTTTATCTTTGCCGAACCCCTGACACTTACTCACCGAACCCCTGGGTTCGATCGAACACAGGTTAAGAACCACTGTTCCAGACGTATTCTGTAACCTTTCATATGACATTCATTCAACTAATTGGTTGCCATTGACGGTGGTCAACCCATTTGGAGTGGGGTGGCCAGCATCTGCTGCCAACCTTTCAGTTCAAATGGATTGGACATCTATCACTGGCAATGGCACATAAAAAATAGGATTTGCACTTACATTTTTGCTGCCAAGATACATCACAAACATGTCTCCTTTGTCCGCAGCCTGTTTGCGTCGACGTCGTCCATCCCCCCTGCCCTCAGGCCTCTGTAGAGACAAAGACAAGGCTGTGTATGCCTTCAGCTCCTCCAGGTCCTTGGGCGGATGCAACTCCACGTGGCCGTCGCCTGCGAACTTCATCGGCACAGCAATCTGGAGGAAAACATGAGGAATTGTTAGGAGAAGACGTACATGAGTGTGAAATATTTCGAAAGAGCGGTACCTCACCCTGTTGGCTGCGTCGCGCGCTTGGTTAATAAGTTCCTTCAGTTTTTTCACATTGTCTGTGATGTTTTTTAGTGGCGTAAATTGCGAGGTCATGGTCTCCACCTCTGAGATCTTGTCGTTCAGTGATGGAATGGATTTCATCAAGTTCTTCACTGAAAACAGTGGCCAAAATGTGATTTGTAAAAATACAATTTTCAAATACAATCAATGAAATACAATAGAATTTTGCATTTCTCAAGCCACCTCACCTGTTTGGTCCACATCATCCAGCAGGCTGCCAAGGTTGGAATCCCCGGGGGTGACGCTGATTTTGTCCATTTCTTTCTTGATGGCATCAAGTTTGTCCATGGTGTCGCTGGCCGAGTCGTTAGCGGAAGCAGCCTTTCTCTTGGCATTATCAATCATATCGGCAAGATCATCTGTAGGGGAGAAAGCGATCGAAACGATGGAGGTTCCCGCCTAATCGACCATCGCACGAACAGATCGCAAACGGCTTTGCACAGTACCTCTTCTAATGTCGTCCAGCTTCCTTTGCGCATCCGCAAGTTCAGCCTCAAGTTCATTCTTCACCCTGTCTGCATTCTTCAGTCGCTTCTTTATGTTAGGAATTTCTTTGGCAGCATCTGGACAAACATGAGGAAGAAGTGAGTGTTTGCTAGTCTTACTAAGACAAAGTGTGAAGAACATATGATTACCATCTAAAACATCCTGTGCCTCTTCTGCATTCTGCACCAGTTCAGCACCACTCTCATTCAGGTCTTTTGCTCTTTCGGCCAGTTTTCGTTTTTTTACATCCTTAAAGGAATAAATAAAAATAAATATAAAGTTAATGAATGATTACATTACATGTTTGTGAATGTTCTCAATCATTCATTTTATTCTCAAGGCATGCAAACGATCACAAGTGCTGTTCTGCTTGTTCGATTTACTAACTCATTCGTTTCCATTCAAATGTATATTGCATATTATATATAATATATTAATATATATATATATAGTATATATTATAAATGTATATTAAATGTATATTATTATATATTAAATTGTATATTATGTCTATTACTGTCACTGGCACCAAAAGAGTTGAGAGATTTGCCAGCCAACTCAGTTCAAACTGATCGCCATCAATGGTAGAGAATTGGTTGATTACTGAAATACCGTAAATCAATTGTTTGGGTGTCAGCATACTTGTCGGACTGTAATGCGCACCACAATAAAAGGCTTCATAGTGCATCAATGCACTGCATTTGTCATGTGATCTTTATCTATTTGCATTAATATCTTGTTTTTATTTCTCAGATCTTTTCATGCATGTATGCAAACTTAGCAAGGAAAGTGCGTCTATTTTAAATCCTTGTAGTTTTCGGAACATAATCAGTTGGACATAGCCACCTAACATAATTTTTAAAAATTAATCTGGTTTTAAAAAAGTATAATGGCAAACAGCAAAAAAATGGTCACTTTTTCAAAATATATGATTGCCAATTTATACAGAAAGAACAAATGCTAAACAGATTATTCAGTGACTTACATTCAAGGCTTTGTCAGCAGCTTCTTTGGCTTGGTTAGCGGCAGCCTCGGCGGCTTTAACGGCGTCAGTGATGTTTTTGTAGGCATCGATAGCGTCGTTGGCGTTGCGAACCTCGGGGCGTTCACTCGCGTTCTTCACGGCACTAAGTAACACAGGAAGAGCTCACTACAAGTTTAAAATCAACAATGTGTCCTGTGAGTGCATAGTTGCACGCCATTAACTTACTCCTCCAGTTCCTTTGACATCTTCTTGAGATTTTTTGCGTGGTTCTCAGCCGCTTCCACGACACCCTCCTTGGCCGCCACTTTGGAAATCTCGTTAACCTTCTTGGTCAAGTCGGTCTTGCCGCCGTCCAGTTCAGCGGCCAACTTTTCATACGCCTGCACAAGCAAATGATACTTAAAGCATTCCACTGACTGAGGTACAGTGATTTTTATCTGCGGGGATTGCGTGTTAGGACCTGACAGGTATCTCAATTACATCTAGTCGTTTATCATAAGTTAATAATATTCCCAAATTCTTCATGTCATTTTAGTCCTCAGGGTGTACTCAAGAGTTCAGTAGAAATGTCATGTCATATTTATGCTTGTAAACAGTGTTAGAATATAACGGCGTTACTAACGGCGTTATTTTCTTCAGTAGTGAGTAATCTAATTAATTACTTTTCTCATCTTGGCAACGCCGTTACCGTTCCTGAGGCGGGAAAGGCGTGCGTTACTATGTTGGTTGATTGACGCGAGAAAAGTCTGAGAAAGACAGACTCACGAAGACGAGAGAGCAGAGCAGGAGTGGGGAAAAGGCGAGGGAGGGTGACGCCGTTGCAAACCCGATGCTACTATGCTTGGTGGCTCCAATAATACCTGACTGTAGCCAATAGCCTACAAACTACGCCCACATGATGCTTCGGTAGATATCACATATATATAGAACTAGCTGCAAATGACAGACACGGCTGCATTAGCAACATGTATAATAAAGAACTACTGTACATGCGTTAGTAAACAGCCGCCATCTTAAAGCAGTAGATTTCTCAGGAAGTCTCTGTTGTAGAGAACCTTCCTAGCGAACCTAAGTAACTTTTTATCTAAAATGCTCCTAAATCGACAAAATCTTAAATCTATCTTTAAATGACGAAATAGTTTTAAAACTTACACATGTCAAAAGTAGACAAAGGAGAACTAATGCAATAACGGGAGCAACTTTAACAACTTTGACAGGTGATTCACAACATTAAATGACTTCCAAACATAGCAAAGGTTACTATCTAGTTATCGTAATATCCGCAATACCCCTTTGTCTAGTTAAGTTTAGGGTAAAGAAGTAAAGAAAGGTAAAGCTAGGGCCAACTGTCCAAAAAAAAAACCTTTAAACTTCACATTGAGTGACCTTTTTTCTTTTTTGAGAAAAAAAACATGAACATTATCACCACTTACTTTGCCAAGTAACTAATTACTCTTACATTCAGGTAACTGAGTTACTAACGCAATTACTTTTTGGGAGAAGTAATTTGTAACTGTAATTAATTATTTTTTTAAAGTAAGATTAACAACACTGCTTGTAAATGGATTCAGCTAAGTGTAATTCTTCCTCAATAGGTCAGGTTAAAAAAGACTAAACAAAAATAACATAAATAACAAATACAGTATTAACATTTCGTGACCTAAATTTCTACTGTGTGTGGTTTACCATTAAAAAGTGAGATAATGTTCACATATACACTCACCGGCCTCCTTATTAGGTACACCATGCTAGTAACGGGTTTGACCCCCTTTTGCCTTCAGAACTGCCTCAATTCTTCGTGGCATAGATTCAACAAGGTGCTGGAAGCATTCCTCAGAGAGTTTGGTCCATATTGACATAATGGCATCACGCAGTTGGTGCAGATTTGTCGGCTGCACATCCATGATGCAAATCTCCCATTCCACCACATCCCAAAGATGCTCTATTGGATTGAGATTTGGTGACTGTGGAGGCCATGTGAGTACAGTGAACTCATTGTCATGTTCAAGAAACCAGTCTGAGATGATTCCAGCTTTATGACATGGCGCATTATCCTGCTGAAAGTAGCCATCAGAAGTTGGGTACTTTGTGGTCATAAAGGGATGAACATGGTCAGCAACAATACTCAGGTAGGCTGTGGCGTTCCAACGATGCTCAATTGGTATCAAGGGGCCCAAAGAGTGCCAAGAAAATATTCCCCACACCATTACACCACCACCACCACCAGCCTGAACCGTTGATACAAGGCAGGATGGATCCATGCTTTCATGTTGTTGACGCCAAATTCTGACCCTACCATCCGAATGTCGCAGCAGAAATCGAGACTCATCAGACTAGTCAACGTTTTTCCAAACTTCTATTGTCCAATTTCGATGACCTTGTGGAAATTGTAGCCTCAGTTTCCTGTTCTTACTACCTTGCTTGTAACGGGTGGTTATTTGAGTCACTGTTGCCTTTCTATCAGCTCGAACCAGTCCAGCCATTCTCCTCTGACCTCTGGCATCAACAAGGCATTTCCGCCCACAGAACTGCTGCTCACTGGGTATTTTTTCTTTTTCGGACCATTCTCTGTAAACCCTAGAGATGGTTGTGCGTGAAAATCCCAGTAGATCAGCAGTTTCTGAAATACTCAGACCAGCCCTTCTGGCACCAACAACCATGCGTTCAAAGTCACTCAAATCACCTTTCTTTCCCATACTGATGCCCGGTTTGAACTGCAGGAGATTGTCTTAAACCATGTCTACATGCGTAAATGCACTGAGTTCCCGCCATGTGATTTGCTGATTAGAAATTAAGTGTTAACGAACATTTGGACAGGTGTACATAATAAAGTGGCCGGTGAGTGTATAAGAGACTGGTTGTTCTGAAGTTTTGTAAAAAAGCCTCAAAATGTGGGGTCACTCACTATTAAAAAGGATTAATTGAAAATATTCCAAATGGTTAATTGTGCAACCTGCTTAACGCACCTTTTTGTTGTTGGATAGCCCTTTGACTAAATCTTCGATTTTCTTCAGCTCATCCGCCGCCATATCCACCTGCTCCTTGACTGTCTTGCGTTCATTCTTGAGATTGTTGATGCGATCCTGTGGAAAATCAAAACCTCAATTACAAAAGTCATTGAACAGATATTAGTGTACAGTACATTTCTTCAATATCTCTTGGTCACGTGTCCCTATTGTGCTTATCTATTGTCTCTGGAGCGCATGTCTACAGTGTGTGGTTACCAGCATCTCTGGTAAAGCTTGAGCGTTGAGTTCGTTCTGGGCGTTGGCTCTCTTCACCAAATCAGTGGCGTTCTTCAGAGACTTGTCCAGTTGCTTCAGCTTGGCCTCATAGTCCTTCAGCTGCTCTTTCAACTTATCTGCAGAGTTCTCGTTCTCATCCAACTGCTTGCTCATGTTGCTCTTGATATAGTCCAAGACTTGATAAGAGAGTGGAGAATGATTAAATAATGAATGAATGAACATGAAATTTGTGTAAATATTCCACTATGCATTTTTAGTATTATTGAACAAATGTCATGAATCTATTTTGCGCCAAAAATGTGGTTTTAAGTCTTTTACTTTTTATTTTTCCATAAGGGGAAGTGTGTTGGAATGTCGAAGGCTGCTCTACTGTCAATTCCAAATTTTTTGACAAGGTTAACTTGCTGCAATGGCAGTGAACGGGTTAATGACATGATTTGTTTTGTTGCGTTTCAATTTTGCCAAATTACTAAAGTCAGTTCTTTGTATTTCATGGTTGTTGTAATAGTTCCCCTGAGAATCCTCATTCAGATAATTCTGTTCTGTGCATTTTTAAATAAATGTATTTCTACATGATTTTTATAAAAACATGTTTAAAAATGTGCAATATGAAAAAGCATGTAAGAGAATTTTTTTTTTTTTTTTTAAAGTGTGATACCCTGTAGAATCACTCATATGAAATTAATTATTAATTAATTAATAAGAATTGGACAAAGAAAACATAATTCATCATTAATTAAGGTGCATTATTTCTTTCAAATCTTTTGACCTATCAACTCTGTCAGTGCCATTGTCAATGATCGATATCCAATCCTTTAGAACTGGGAGGGTTGACAGCGAATGAACATTCATTTATTCGCTTCCAGCCCTATCACTATCATTAAATTATTATTATTATTTTTTTTTTATATGGATTTTCCTTATTTGTTGTTTTTTTAACGACCTATAAATTTAAAATGCCATCCTTATATCTCAATTCTTATGTAATTACAATGATAATTTTAGCTGTCATCAAATCAACTAAAATTTGTCATGTAGAATCCAAGATGACAGCAGTTTACACAAATCTTGGAGAAAGTGTCCAGCCAGCGTGTTAAAAGTATGCAAATGTGGCATCCTACGTTTCCTGGCCTCGTCCCGTTCCTTGTCAGCGGCGCTCTTCTGGGGTGTGAAGTTCCTGTTCTCCATCTCCTTCACCATGCGCCTGGCATCCTCAAGCATCTTAGCCGCATTCTCACTAGGTGGTGTGCCACCGCTGGAGCCCGCATCCTTCAGCTGGTCCAGCAGACCTAAAAGCATTAAGATAAAGGATTAAGGCTGTTCACATTCAATGAACGGCACATGACTTTACCTTTGATTTTGTTAAGCATGTTTTCAATCTCTCGGTCCAAATCGCGAGCCCTCTTGTGAGTTTTTTCAACACCCGAAGCTGCTTTGTCAGCATCCACAGCCGTCTGGTCAGCCTGAACGTGAATAAAAATCATACATTTTTATCCGCATTGACTCTATTGATGTCAATGACGATCATAAACGTCCAAATTAAGCATGTGTGTGATAACCTTAAGCCAAAATATCACGGTTTCACAGTATCACGGTATTGCAATTAAGCTGTAAAATATTTTTTTCCCACTGAACAGGAGCCTTAAACAACAGCCACATCTTAACATTATTACCATCAGAACAAAAATAATTGAATTATTTTACATAAAAAGCATTAATGTATGACTCGTATCATGTAATGAAGCCTTAAACCACAGCCACATATTAACATTATTACCACCAGAACAAAAATAATTGAATTATTTTACATAAAAAAGCATGTTTGTATGACTCGTATCATGAGACAGTTGCCAGAGAGAAAAAAAAACACCATATGTTTTACCACCGCTAGACGCACTAAACACACTGGAGTTAACTCTCGTAGCTGGTGGGAAAAGTTCATGACAGTGTTTCCTAACCTTTAATTTTGTATAAAATGCGAAATCATATTGGAGGTATTGCCTCCTCGGCAGCCACCTTCTACAAACATATTTTACATGTCAGCTGGCCCTCCATATCTAAGCCACAGCTGTCTGTAACTTTTCTGTAGCCGGAGTATTCCCATACCAGTGATTTCGTTTTCTTCGATGGGGGAAAAAGTTCAGGTGTTTCACCTCCTCCAGTCATTGTGTAGCACAGCTGACACACTGACACTGAGCAACAACCGGTGGGGTGGGTTGAGCCTTGCAGATGCAAGCGAGGGATTTCTCCCTGCATTTTCGGACATATAAAATAGCTAATACCTTAGGGACGATATGACAGAAAATTTTTGCAGTTTTGAAACCGTGACGTTTTCATACCGTGAAACCGGAAATTGGCACATGTCTAGCTCAAATGTAATTGGACCTCTACTGCCATCAATGGCAGTGAATAGGCTAAATGGAAATGAATGGCTGTACTGTATAAGATATTAATAAAACATTTGTACTACCTTGTCTTGAAGAGAACCGATGTCATCAGAGAGCGTCAACATGTCGTCTTCCAGCTGTTTGACTCTGGAACTTTGGCCATTGACAGAGTTACTGAATTTGTTCACAAGATTCTACCAAGACAAAAAGAATAAACACATATTTTAAAATAACACTAAGATAAAATATTGCACGAAAAAAAAAATTCTCTTGTTCCCGCAAAGCAGAAAGAATATAGTATATGCACGTGATTGTTGTATGCTCTGTTTGTGTGTTGCTGCTCTACAGTGGGACAAAATGCACTATGATTACTTATCAGTGATCCCATCTGGAATGTTTGTATAAGCACACCCATCTAGGTATTTGGCAAGTAGGAGCGAGTGTCACCACTTGCGCGCGTGTGTGTACAGCATGTGTACATTGAATAAAAGACAGTGAAGTGTGTACATTGCATTTTTGGCCATGATTGAGCCATTGGGATGTACTTGATGCGTTTGGACTTGTTTAACTGGAATCTCGCGTTTTAACGACTACATGTTTATTGAGGACTTTCCCCCGTGTCACCTTGGTGTCCGATACGGCTCGCTCCAACTTCCTGAGTCTATCTTGGGAGGAGGTGCCAGCGGAGGCGCTGTCCAGTTTAGCTTTGATCCTCGCCAGTTCATCGTCCATGTTCTCCAAGTCTCGTAGTAAAGTCTGGGCACAGTTATCACAGTCTGGAATCCAAGAAAATGTTTGAGTAAATGACAGAAACCTTCAGACTCTAAATCTCATTCATTATAATTGACGTCAAGAGCAGCCAGTAAGTTAATTTCTAGTTTTTACCTTGGCATCGGTCTTCTGTGTTTGTGTCTCTAGGCTCAGACGTGCCCTTGCAAACTGCAAAACAAATGGGATATCAATAAAAATGTAAATTACCAGCACCAGTCCTATTACAACAAACAGTAATAGATGGTGTTATGTGTCAACTCGTTAACAACCTAGTCATACAGTATAGCACCTAGTCATCAGTGTTATTTGTCTTTTAACTCATTGATTACCGTTGGCGGCGATAGACGTCCCATCTATTTTGGCAGGGAGGGATAGCAGTGAATGATCGGAATGGTTTGGATGGCATCGCCTTCAATGGGTGTATTTAATATGAATGTTCTTTTACCAATGACCACAGAACATAATATGTGAATACATATGTATATAATAGTACATCTACTGTACATGAATGAGTTAACATTTGTGCCACTGGTGCAATGTCACTGCGACATTATGAAAATAAGGGGATTATATTATTTGGTGGATTATGTAACCAACCTCCAGTCCTTTGATCACAGATATTGGCGTTTCCATTACAATTACAGGGTCGACAACTTCCTCCCGGAACCAGTGGGTCACCATAGAAACCAGGAGCACATCTGTACAAAGTGAAAACAAATAAGGTAGAATAAGTTCAACAGAAGGTCTATACAGCAGAATTTTAAGTTATAGTTTTGGAGCAGTGGTTCTCAAATTGTGGTACGAATATCACCAGTGATAAGCGTGCTCTCTCTAGTGGTTAACAAAAGATTGACTGAAATAAATGATCATATGATCTGCTGTTTTGTTTTGTTTTTTTATAAAGGGAACCTCAGACTTAAAAACTTATAGGAGGGGTGCCCAATCACGGTCCTCGAGAGCCCCTATCCAGCTTGTTTTCCATGTCTCCCTCCTCTAACACACCTGAATCAACTAATCAGGACCGTTATCAGGCTGCTGCAGAGCTTGCTGATGAGCTGATCATTTGATTCAGGTGTGTTAAAGGAGGGAGACAAGGGAAAGAAGCTGGATAGGGGCTCTCGAGGACCGGGATTGGGCACCCCTGACTTATAGGCTCTAATAAGCCACAATTGTTCTCTTTTACAGGACTAAAATGTGTTATTAGAAACACATAAAATATTGCCATTGATTTAAAAATCTATAATATTTAGCACATGTTTTGACCTACCGAGGGTGACATGTTTTGCGCGCAATGGACGCTCAGGGTGATGACGTAGTTTGTCACTGTCACTAGAAGAACACTACTGGTGTTCTGCAATTCCTTCCTACGCAGCAAGACGTCCAACACTGCACATCGGATAAAAGCAAGGACTACTTACTATTTGTGTTTTTTTTTAGTCTTTTACTACCTTTTCATTGCCTCAGAATACGTTTTGCATGTGTTTCCCTCTCATACTTTTAAGCATTTTTTTTCATACGGTAGCTTTAAAGCAGATTGTTTATCTGTTGGCCATATTAGTCACATAGCATATTTAAACCACCCTTATTTGATATTACTACGTTGAAGTATTTTCTTAAAGTGCGTATGACTCCAAAAAGCATGTTTATTTCATATTTCACGAGGTGTTTTATGCTCCTGAATGAAATGGACCGCTTGGATGTGTGTGGAAGCGATCGTTTTATATATTCAATTTTTGAATCCTACGCCATCAACACTCAGCTGACGACCGGCGGCTTGTTTGCACCCCCCCACCCCCTATACTCAGCTTATTGCCCTCTTCGTGTGCTCAGTGTTCTGTCAAATTTTCCAACCCATCAGCAATTGCAACTTTGTGTTAAAAATGGCCGCAAATACAGCGATTACAAAGTAAACACTACAAACTTTCTTTAAATAAAGGACTATTTACTTACGTTTGATCATGGACTGACATGTAGAGAAGTTCTCTGATATATCCTGCCATGTTAGCTGCAAAACAACTGCAAGCCGCTCTCTGTTTATGTCTCGCCGTGTAGTAAAGCATTATTTTACGACACATTCGTGGTGATCATGTGGAAATTATGTGCTCCTCCGACGTCGGCCGGTTTTTCCGGTGGTACTCTCCAGCTGCTTGCCCGCTGAGCTTTCCTGTCCGTAAAAGGGCAACGAGCTTATAACTCGCCAATAGGCGAGGTCAATCAACGACCCCGCCGCCGTGTAACACGATCCAACCGAGTTTTGTGTTATTTTTCGCTTCGAAAAGCGAAAACAAGACTTTGAGACGTCACTCGATCGGGTTAGCATGTCGGCTAGCTGTCACACCTCTTGGTTTGTTTACATTCTCCGAAGCCAGGGCAGGGAAATGACAAAAGCCTGACTAACTACGGTGGCATAAAATATCGTTTGGGAGGTTTGACAGTAAAGGTGAAGTCAACAGTTTTGACCATTATAGAGTAATTTTGCCATATCGTACTGAAAAAATGCATTTTTATTATTTCATATTCCATTTAGTTTTAGTTTGTTTCACCGGTGTAGCATATTTTGTTCGTCTCGTCTTATCCAGTCTTTCCTGTTCATTTTGCTTTTGCTGCTCATTTTGTGAAATATCCACAGTGCGGTCAGGCTCATTAATGTTCCTCTCGGGTTCAAATTGAAAGGGTTAAACAGATGAGACGTTTATGTCGCTATAGTCATACTCTGGAAGCCGGCAGCGTGACCATGTGACGTCACCACCCTGCGACGTCAACAACAATGGCGACCTACTAGTAAAACTAATTTTACAAACTGAATAAAAACGAAAATATCAAGAGGGGTTTAAATATGAAATTATTTTAACACATAATAATGTTTATCTTTTAACAACTACAACTCTTTCTATCCGTGGATCCCTTTAAAACCACTAGAGTATATTTTTCAAGTACTATTCTGTTGTATTTAATTTAAACTTCAAAAGGTTCACGGAACTCAATCCCTAATTACACTACCTTTTTTTCCACCCAAAATCTAAGCAAAGTTTTAATGTTTAAAATGTGGCTCATAAAAGTTAAATAAAACTTCTGCCCTTTTGTAGAGCGGAGTGTTCAAGATCTCACATGCTTTGTTCTTCTTGGTCTTCTTGGTAAGGGCACTAAAATTGCTACTCCTCTGTTATTAGTGAACAGCTCTGAATGAAATTTGGTAGTTATATTCGAGAGATTGATAGGCATCGATATTATGAGCCTTATAATAAGTGTTGGAAATTTGGAACATTTCCCCCATCCAATAAATAGGGGTTTCACTCACTTCTCGCATGTGTCTCCAGTGTATCCTGTTCTGCAAATGCACTGGAACTCTCCATAGATCTCTCTGCAAGCTACTGCAAAGCTAGAAATGTGACATGTGTTATGTAATGAATGTTAAGCTGGTTAGGAGTATTGTTATTTGGCATTTTTTAACCATACTTGTTTGAGGCCGTGCTGTAAGGGCAAGGGCACACTTGGCACGTCCTCTGAGCTGCAATACCGTAGTAACCTTCTTTGCAGTATTCACATCTGTCTCCAGCAGTGTTGTACTGACAGTTCTGAGAATATAAAGAGGTGGTAATTGAACTTTTCTTGCCCCCCGTTGGACCATCAAGTCGTTTGTAAATTGTCACACGCATACAAGGTGGGGGGAACAATGGGCAAGCGAGAATGCGTTTGATGTGCGAGCTCGGTGAACGTTTGACATGTGCAGCGCAGAAAGGGCGGCGCAAAAGCTACCATACAGGCCCGGTCTTGCATGAGGATAACATAATGGTGATAGTTGGGATGTTCAAATGTGTACAGACGCATCCTACTTTCAAGTTGAATAATGACAAGAAGAAAATCACGACGTCATAAGAAATATTTGTGGTGAAAAAAAAAAAAAATGGAGGCATGTATAGCTGGCAACACAAACGACAATTTTTGTAGTATTCTCTCAATCCAAACCATTTCAAAACCTGAAATGAAAAAAAAACTCCAATTCTAATAAACTGTTATTTACAGACAATTCAACTATTCTACAACTGAACAAACCTTTAAAATAAACAATAAAACGCCACCTACAGTATATTTGTATTTACATGACAAAATGTTTACCTTATTTGTCGTAATGGTAAATGATAGACTAAACTTTTTTTTTTTTTTAAATAAATAAAAATTAATCAATAACACAAGAATCATAGCTCAAAAGCAGTCACTTTATATTTGAAAGTGTTGATCTATCAAAACGGTAATCAGGGTAAAAATATGAATAAACAAGTGTGTTAGTACGGTAAATCATTTGTTGAATCTACAATATTAAAACGTTGTCGTATGATGTGGTATTTATCATTATCAATTTTCTGAAGCTTTCATTTAGAGAGTTGAATGTAATTGAATACTCAATAGCATAGTGCGTGGAGCTCACCAGGCATCTCCCGGTCCAATCTTCGCACTCATCTGCCAGACCATTACAGTTACAACGCACACAACGACCCAAGTTTGGCCCGCTGCTGCCATCTCGGAAGTATCCTGGTGCACATTTCTATTAAAAGAAAACCATTAAAAACATTTTAAAAAGCCAGATTGAGATTGGAATTCAACCAGTTGCTTTATTATTGCAACAAATTTACATTTATAAACCCTTTGAGCAGAGCGGTCCATTAGAGACGTGTGTTAAACATTAACTGCCAATCGTGCAGCCTTTGTCCTTTTGCCACACAAATAAACACACTTTAAGACCTCTAATTACCTCAATCTGATTCCTGGCTGAGTCATCATTGACAGAAGGAAAACGGACCACTTGTTCCCCATCACTCCCCTGCTCACTGAAACTCGGATACTCGACCCTCTGATCCGCCTGGTGTCTTAACCTCCACCTGCTGTCATGTCTGCCGTAGCGGAGTCGGGGAACCCCTTCCCGACCTGGTCTGCTCCCGGCCCAGCACAGCCCGAGCAGAGACCCCCACAGCACGATCCTGAGCAGAACCCTTCCGACGTGCCAGTCCCGAGCCATGGAGCTTTCTGACATTCCTGATGTTTAGTCCGTGTGATATAATGCTCCACTTTCCCCTGCTTCAGCCTCTTAAACACACACACGCGCGCACTGACAAGCACAATGAGGATACGCCCTATCGCCAGCTGAGTAACTGCACTGACTGTACGGAAGGGCACAAGCATACACATGCAGGTATGCTCATGTTCCTTTACCGATCCCTCCTCATAAACACACACACGAATATGGCTGCACACACACATACTAACAGCAAAGATCAAATATTCAACGCCACTTTGAAAGATCTCTCTAGTCAAAATGTATTGTAACATTGTTTTTATATACTAGAATACAGAGGTGGGTATTAACACGTTACATTTCCTTCGTTAAATTTACTTGAGTAACTTTTTGGGGAAAAATGTACTTCTTAGAGTAGTTTTACCACATAATACTTTTTACTTTTATTTAAGTAGATTTGTGAAAAAGAAACACTAATTTACTCCGCTACCTTGAGCTACACGAGAGTCGTTACATTTTTCCTCCATATTCTACATACTGACTTTATTTTTGCCAGAGATACCGACAGTGATGGTCTCAGTTTCACCAGTGAGACGTCACAACGACAACCACATGACTCCATTATACCGATTACAGTTAACAATGTTGGGTTTTTTTCTAATAGAGGGCACTCATGCTCTTTGAATGTGTGTTTTATAGTATTTTTCTGGTCTGAACTCTATGATTTTTGTATCATCTTTTTAGCCTATCATGGTCATGTAACAGGTTATAGTACAGTATCGTAATAGTTCATATTGATTGCTCACCAACATCAACAACTCATCCCCACCGTAAAGCATGGTGGAGGGAGCATCATGATTTGGGGCTGTTTTGCTACCTCAGGGCCTGGACAACTTGCAATCGTTAATGGTCGAATGAATTCAAAAGTTTATCAGGATGTTCTGCTGGAAAACCTGAGGCTGTCTGTCAGAAAGTTGAAGCAAAAAGAGGATGGATGCTGAAACAAGAGATTGATCCAAAACACAGAAGTAAATCAACTTCAGAATGGTTTCAGAAGAACAAAATAAACATTCTGGAGTGGCCAAGTCAAAGTCCAAACTTGAACCCCATTGAGATGCTGCGGAATGACCTAAAGACAGCGATTCATGCCAGACATCCCATGAATCTGACTGAACTACAGCAGTTTTGAAGAGAAGAATGGGCCAAGATTAGTCCAGATCAATGTGCCAGACTGATCTGCAGCTACAGGAAGCATCTGGTTGAACTTATTGCTGCAAAAGCACACAATCTTAAATGTGATGGTTCACTTACCTATTTTCCCCCTTCTGTCATTGTTTGCATACTATCCTCATTAAAATGTGAAAACCTATAAATGTTTGGGTGGTTTTAGTTAAAGGAGGCACTGTTTTTTCATCTATGTGATTTTGACAAAGATCAGATCACATTTGATGGTGATTTTATGCAGAAATTCAAGAAATTCCAAAAGGTTCAGATACTTTTTCAAACCACTGTAAACTGTATAATCAAAGTTCAGTATTTGAATACAATTATTCAAGTTCGGCAATTTATATTCCATTTCTAGTGGCACAAATGTTAGCTCAAATATTTACATGAAAATGAGGTGTTAGAATTACAAGTTTGTAAATCTGCCTCCCACTTTTTGACTTGAAATGGAACTGTGCAAACCGTGTGTGTGGGAGGTTTATGATTGTGTCAAACACCATCAGACAGTAGAGTCACACCTGAATCACGCTGTCCAAACACACGCACGCACACATACTTTAAGGTGTGTCCGTCGGACTTTCAGACACAAACACACACGCATACATTCAAGAGATTGAGTACATACAAAATCAAACTCACAGGAGTTTATGAGTAACAGTGAGGTCAGGTGAGGTTTCCAAAGACACAACATCTAGACTCAACTTCCTCTAACGTAATTTTCAGCCATTCCTCCATTTTTAATACTGCTTAGCCTCATTAGGGTAAGGGATGGAAAGGAGGCAACTCAAACCCAGGACCTTCAAAAACTGCGAGGCAGATGTGTTAGCAACTATCACACTGCACTGAGAGACAGAAAACAAACACAAAACCTCAATGAAGAGCTACCCAGACAAGATGGAATGCACGTATTGAGAAAAAAAAAAAAAAGGATTTTAGACACAAAAACTCCAATGTCCTTAACGTAGGAATGTTGGGATTGTTCTTATGAGTTGGAACCATGGCGGTGATCCCAGCTTTATCATGGCTAATATTATGTCTGCGTGATTGTGCATTTTCATCCCATCATCGCCTGAGGCTGCGTAGTTTAGGCCGGCTGGTTATTTTCCAGCAGTACATTCCGCCCAAGTCTCCTCAGCTGATGAATTTGGCCGCCGGGCAAAAAGGTGGCAACTCTGAGTTCAGGCGTGTCGGGACAACCTTGGAAGAACTGTAAGGAGGTCCCGCTCCACTAAAATAACACCAAGCTATTTCACTCAACAACTCATCATCTGAACTTGATCCACTCCTGTTCTTTCACAGTGGGAGAAAATACTGGGAGTTTGAAAGCGAGGACAAGTGGAAAAAGGATCAAAATGGTAATGCACAAAAGTCGTCAAAGAAACTGCAATTATGAGTTAATTTATTTTGTTCTTTTTTTTTTTTTTTTTTTTTTTTTTTTATATGAATATGCTAAAATGTTGGTATGGTGCGCCTCACTTTAGTCCGTTTCACCATACTTGTTGAAAAGTATGAGATCCCCTTTCGGCACATGAAATTAACAATGCTAAATAATTTCCTGAGCAGTTGCAGAAGTTTTATATTAGGGAAAGTTTTGACCCTGAAACACATTGTTTTCTACGTAAGATTGCTTTCAAAGCCTAAACAAATCTGAGACGTGCATCAAAAGCAGATGATTCTTGCACAATGTCAAAATGAGATATGACGCCATCTAGTGGTAATATGCATATTTCAGAATGAAATCGTTTATATGCATGGGTGCACATGTTTTTTTTGCCTAGGTTCTCAGAGGAGGACCTGGAGATGTGACTTGGTCCTCATTGAGCTTGAGAGCCGACCCGCCTGATGCGATAAAATTATGACAAGCTTTACTTAGAGCCAATTACCTTTAATTAATTATATTAACAATCAACGCTTGATTAACATCAACTGGCATAACAAAATTGTCATTACTTTGAAGTGAAATGTAAAGAAATAAACATAAAAGCACTAATTCAAAATAAAGGGCATTATGCGGCTCCCACATTAACTCCAAGCCTTTGTAAATGTGGGATGTCCTCCTCATAAGAGCTCATTGAACGTGCATGTTTAGCTTTGTGAAATGCGAGCAAAAACACATTTGTCAGGGCATGGTGCTGTTTATCATTAACTTTTTTCCGCCACTTGTCCATAGGGTGAGTGGGGTCCTGTCTGACATCGCCACATGCTCTGTTTTTTTCGTGCTTTTCAAAGTTTGGATGGCTGAAATTATTTGACCCTACATAAAATGCGCTGCTCTTATCAGCGACATCGGGATTCTCACGGCAAATTTAGCACCACATTTTCATGCGAGCATAATTTGCTTCTAGCCATGGTACCTCCTCCAGCCACTTTTCACCAAAAGTCCTTTTTTTCCGATAGCTCCGGTGACGTCTCTGTCGTCTGTCTTTTGACGGGGGTGGGGGAACACGGAAATAATTACTCAGTGGGGCCTGCCTCTTTGACGTTTTGAGAAGTGATTTTCTCGTGTCCGCCGCAAATACAGTGGTCAGCCATCGGTACGCAAAAGCGTATGGAAGCCGTTGAGGGCCAGCGCGTTTTTCTACGTCCAGTACGCATGCGCGCATGAGGACCACTTATGTGCACCCCTGTTTATATGAATATATATATATTAGGGCTGTCAAAATTATCGCGTTAACGCGCGGTAATTCATTTTTTTAATTAATCACGTTAAAATATTTGACGCAATTAACGCACATGTCCTGCTCAGACAGTATTCTGCCTTTTGGTAAGTTTTACAGCAAGGTTTTTTATGCTGTCTAACAGCGAACTCTTGTGGTCGCTTTGCGACATGGTTTATTGCTTTCTTGCCAGTTCATTATGGCTGCACGATGTCTCGGGCTGACGCCTACGTTGTAATGTTGTGCTTATATGATCCTTGGACAAGATTTGTCCATAAGTATGGTTGTTGTAAAGAATGTACATATTATGTTAGTAAGCGAAATGTTATATTTTTTGTATGAGACGCTTTTTGTTTATGTTTAGTGAACCTGTATAGCGTGCTAAGCTAACGTTGTTGCTAATGCAATGCTTGTGTACTTTTTTTTGTAGTTTCACTACGGTCTAAAGAGGACAGTGGTTTGAGGCCATTTTATTAATAAATCAGATGAAAAAGGAAGAAGTCTGATTATTAAGGCATCGTTCACTAGCTGTCTAGCTTTGGAAAAAGTAGACGCTTCGGAGTGAGGACAGCATAGACAGATTTAAATGACAGTAGAGTGAAATGCCCACTACAGTCCTTATGTACCGTATGTTGAATGTATACATCAATCTTGTGTCTTATCTTTCCATTCCAACAAATTATTTTACAGAATATATATATAATTTACAGAAAAATATGGCATATTTTATAGATGGTTTGAATTGCGATTAATTGCGATTAATTACGATTAATTAATTTTTAAGCTGTAATTAACTCGATTAAAAATTTTAATCATTTGACAGCCCTAATATATATATATATATATATATATATACATAATGTAAAAATAAACTCTCACTTCATATATAAGTATATGATATATGAATAAACTCTTCACTTCAGAAACTTTAACTTCAAAATTTTCATCCTAAAGTTGTGTTTGAGCATGCTTTTGTAACACCTTTCATAAGCGTGGAGATTACTGTTAAAACAAAATATCCTAAAGTTGATCATGTTTAAGCTGCTTTCACCACGTTTACAGATATCAGCTGCTAAATTCAATACCCCAGGCAACAAGGTGGTGCTGCTGATTTTCAATAAATAATCAAAATGAAGGTCAGTTTGTTTAAAAGAAGGATTATGGTTAAAGATACCGATACCAGTATTGGCAGGGGGGCCTGATCCAGCCCAAAATTGTTGTATCGGTATCGGCAAGTACCAACAAAGAGGGCGCTGATACCATTTACCGGTCCAGTATTATAACACTTGACCGCAGCCTTTTTTTCTCCTGACGCTCACTACACTCTCTGTTGTGTGATGACACATGATCACTTTGCATGCTAAGCAGCTATCGCTATTGGCATGCTCCAGACCAATGAGAGCGGGCCACTAGCCACTCTTAACCAATGCCGAGGAAGCTATTTCATATGTAGGAAAAACAAACTACGAGAGGAAAATGTTGGCGATCTGGAAATATTTCATCTTATAATCTCCTTTGAGTACAATGGCTGCATGCAATATTTGCGGCCTGAAAGTTACGACAGGTGGAGTTAAATCGGCCGGTTCTAATACCTCGGACCTGATAAAACATTTGAAGACGAAACGTGTACGAACACAGAGTTTGAGGCTACAACAGCAGCAACTGCTTCAAAGTGAAAGGTGGCAGGACCAGAGCAACAAACCCTCGCAATCTCACTTCGTCTACTTTACTTTTATTGTCTTTTACTGAAAGAAATAGTAATTTGAGACCTGTTTCAAAAGTAGGGTTGCCACCTTTTAGAAATATAAATAAGGGACGCCCCCCCCTCGCGCCCAAAGCCAGGCGATGAAAAAACGGTACCTCCCCAAAACTCCTAAAATGCATAGAAAATGTATCTATTTACATATATTCAGTTTTGGTTCAATACGGAACGCAACTTTTAATTCCCAATTCGGAACGATTCCTTATTTCAACGGATGGGTGGCAAGCCTATTCAAAAGTGCGGTAGAAGTAAGCAAAGTAAGCTAAGCTAAGTGGCTAAGTGTGTGTTGCTGCTGGTGCACAGACATGGGAGGCTAATAGAGAGACAGGATGCTGTGGTCAATAATTATTACTTATAATTTCACAGAAGTTGCACTGTTTGGCCTTTGAGAGCCAAAACTCATGGGTTTAAAAAAAGTTTATTCATTATTCAGTTATTGTATTTTTACTCTCTTACTGTTGGTCTAGTATTACACATGTTTTAATTTCACTAATTTAGCAGTATTTTGGCCTTTGAGAGCAAAAAGTATAACTATTGTCACCCATAGCAGGTATATAAATTTCAAACAAACTGGTATCGGTATGGTATTGGCCGATACTGCACAGCCAGGTATCGGTATCGGGGCCAAAAAATGGTATCGGTGCAACACTAATTAAACGCAAATATTCTGTCTTTTACATCTTTGGCAATTTTCTCAGATTTTATGATCTTGAATTTTCTCACATTTAATTACTTTAAACAATTCTGATTAATTCCAGATATCTTTGCAGTTTTGAAACACTCTTCAAAAGAACATTAAGGACAAATGAAAATATTTTTCAACTTTAGACCCAAGTGTCTTAGCATTTCAGTAGAGTGGCTAAAAATGTAATGGTTGGAAATGAATGCATTTTTTCCCTTCACTTACAGAATATAGAAGACATGGCTCCACTTGTATGGAGATATATCAAACTCACTTCGCAGGAGTCTCCGGCGAACTGAGGTGGGCATGAGCAGACTTCCACGGTGTTACCAGGACCTCCGGTCCCCGTGTCAGTGGCCTCCTCCATGCCGACCTGGCCCAGACTAAGCCGCTGACTCTGCGTAAAGTACAAGGCTCGGATCCGCAGACGTGACAGACTTGCAAGGACCATCATAAGCTGTTCCCTGGAAACGGGCCTGTTTGTACCAGCGTGGCGCCAGTTTCTCTGTGGATAGCAAATCATGGGTGAGCTGGGCACTTGAATAACAGTATTGAGACATTGCCAAATCCCTAACCCAGATTTAGATTAAAACCTAATTTGATGATCATTTTCTATTTCCTAAAATTTGAAACATCAACATGATTCTTCTTGTTTTGAATTTGCATGAATTTTTAGCCACATTTGTTGCACTTACGTACCTCTACAAGCTGGACTCGGCCTTGATATAGTTTGTCCGGCAACTGGACTTGAGGAGCTAAATGGATAAGTGTCATGTCCTTGCCCTGGAGTGAAAACACAGGAGGTGTGTAAATGAGATATTTTATTTATCATTAACCCTTTATATGGCAAGTGACTATTTTTTTGTAATTTAAAAATATAGCTCCAAAGACCTGGCGCCACAATATTAACATTTGGTTGTGTAGGAGTATGGCCTTTTTGTGGACACATCTTCAACGCATTTTTATCATTTCATACACCAAAGGGGCTGCTGCCATGGCAGTCACTCCCACCCAAAGTAGGGTTCAGTGTTTAGCCGAGGACACTTCGAGAGTGGGCAGTCATATGCAGGAATTGGACCGCTGACACTTTGATCCCTGGACATCTCTAGCTACCAACTGCGCCACGGCCGCTCTCATAACTTGGAGCCAGGTCTAAATTATAATTATTAGTTTTATTATTCATCACAATAAATACAAATATAAATTCATAAAATTACAATAGAAACAAATTTAGAATGAATATAATCAGAAACACACTGCAGTTATGGCCTGCAATAACACTCTTAAGTTGGTAAATAATGAAAAAAAGTATTAAAAACAAATACAGTGTATCACAAAAGTGAGTACACCCCTCGCATTTCTGCATATATTTAGGTATATCTTTTCATGACACAACACTGACAAAATGACACTTTGGCACAATGAAAAGTAGTCTGTGTGCAGCTTATATAATAGAGTTAATTTATTTTCCCCTCAAAATAACTCAAAATATAGCCATTAATATCTAAACCCCTGGCAACAAAAGTGAGTACACCTCTTAGAAACTACGTACATGCCTGACAGCCATGCACACCAATTTGATTTAGAGTGCGGCGTAAGGTCTGAGCACTAACAGGCTGACCCCCCCACCTCTTCAATCTCTGCAGCAATGCTGACAGCACTACTGTAACGAGTCACATGACATTTTGGAGGGAAAATGACAAGCAGTACTCAATTTGGACATTTAGGGATGTACGTAGTTTCTAAGGGATGTACTCACTTTTGTTGCCAGGGGGTTTGGATATTAATGGCTATATTTTGAGTTATTTTGAGGGGAAAATAAATTAACTCTATTATATAAGCTGCAACAGACAACTTTTCATTGTGTCAAAGTGTCATTTTGTCAGTGTTGTCCCATGAAAAGATATACTTAAATATCTGCAGAAATGTGAGGGGTGTACTCACTTTACTGATAAACTGTATGTTTAAAAATTCCCTTTTTTGTTACTATTTCTTTTAATTAACAAACTTTTTTTAAAATAAATAAAGACAAAAATTGCAGTTATATCATTTCGATTTAAGCTGTTTTGTAAAAATAAAAAATAAAAATGTGTTGTTATTTTAAATAGAAAAAAATGTATAAAAAAAGAAAAAAGAAACTAAGTTTAAACATTAAAAAAATAAATAAATAAATAAAACAATTCTTATTAACTCATTGCCAGCCATTGACAACAACAGACACCCAATTCATTTAAACTGGGAATATTGACTGTGCATGCTTATGTTTCAGTGCCATTGACGGCGAGAGACATCTTGTTCATGCTTCGTCAATGGGAGCCAATGACTTCAATGAGTGCCCTATAAAGGATTAAAGAATAACTGTAAAATGGAATTTTACAATCATACAGTCAGTAAGACATCTGGAGTTCTGTCCATAAGAATCATTCCTTCACTGGGAATCCCAAAGGATTTGGCCTGGTAGGTGAGGAAACCCCCATAAGACGACACCTAGGACGATGGGAGGAAGAAAGATTATATACAGTACATGTTAAAGTATTGCTTTCATGTCGATATACCATTAAGTGACTGCATCCTTAACTCACCCTGTCTCCGTGGTATGAGGCCGGGGCCACCCAGTGTAAGGCTTGAATTGAAGATGGAAGCTCCTGGACATCTGCTACCATGGTGTTACTGGCCACATTCAACACTGACGGAATCTCTCTGCGATCCGAACTTTCCAACTTCCAGCCACGCATATCCACAAACTAACAACAGTTAAAATGGAGAGGAATGAGGAAGATATAATTCAATCCCGCATCAAGTCATGACACCTACCTTGCCTCTGCGTTTGCTAGAGCTGTGACACTTGTCGGTGGCTCCAAAGCAAAAGCAGCCAGTGCAGCCGTCAGTGTTGGACGGGTCAAAGTAGAAGGAGCCGTCCCGGCATGTATCGCACCTGATGCCGTCGACATTTTTCTACAAACATACACGCGAGATACAGAGAGTAAAGCAAGTACTCCAGCATGTTATACAGCAATAAGCCCTAACTAGAGATGTCCCAATCACATCATTTTCAAAGTATCGGAATCGGCAAAAAATATCAGCCATGCCTTTTTTTAATATGTATATATATTTTAATTAAATCGTTTTCTAATTGTATTTAACGTTACAGACATAATAAGTTACACTCATCCAGAGTCTTTAGTTTAGGCTTAAGGTAGGGTTGTCAAATTTATCCTGATAACGGCGGTAATTAATTTTTTAAAAAATGTATCACGTTAAAATATTTAACGCAATTAATGCATGCATTGCACGACCCACTCACGCATTGTCGCGCTCAATCTGTAATGGCGCCCCTTTACCAATATAGAGAGATAAAAGGCAGCGTAAAATGAGTAGAGTGAATTTTAGCAGCCTTTGGAGCCTTTTTTAAGTGGCTAAAGCCTTACAATCCCTCTCCCTACGATTAGAAATATCATGGGAAGCAATGTGGGGAAGCAAGGTAGCAATTGATCTTTTTCTTACCACCTTATGTTATTTCCCAGAGAAGATATATCAATTGGTAGCACTACGCACAGTCATGGTTCCACTTCCCATCATGCATTTGGGCATGGCTACAGTATCATTTACTGAGAGCTCAACAAATACACTAGATGGCAATATTTAGTCACAATATACAAAGTCACAAGTCTTTCTATGCGTGGATCCCTCTCACAGAAAGTATGTTAGTAATGTAAATGCCATCTTGAGGATTTATTGTCATAATAAACAAATACAGTACTTATGTACTGTATGTTGAATGTATATATTCGTCCGTGTTTTATTCATTTTTTTCTTAATGTATTGCCAAAATGTATCTGATCGGGAAAAATTATCGGGAATGATTGGAATTGAATCGGGAGCAAAAAAATCGGATCGGGAAATATGGGGATCGGCAGATACTCAAACTAAAACGATCTGGATCGGATCGGGAGCAAAAAAACATGATCGGAACAACCCTAGCCCTAACCACAATCAATGTAAACATAAAACTTTGTTAAGATCATGCTAATTTAAGATTTTAAGTACACACAACTTAAATTCTTAGGTTTTCTTGAGTAACTTTTTATCTTGAATTTATTTGGTTAACACTGTTAACTTGATAAAATGCCATTGTGGCCCTCTGTCGAATAGTTTTCCTACCCCTGGCAAGTTGTCAACACACTGCTGTAATTGAGATAACCTAGGTTCGAATCATGCCTGGAATGATTTATTATCAGTGTAGTTAAACTCAAGTTCAGTTTAATTAAATGTTGAGTTCAGACTACTTAAGTCGAGTATACTTACTTTTTTGAGTACAGACTACTTATAAAAAGTCCAGTTTACTTAAATTGAGTTCAGACGGCTTGACAGAAGTCCAGGTTACCTATAATTGTGAGTTTAAGGCACTAACTTGATTTTTGTTTGTTTGTTTGTTTGTTTGTTTGTTTTCTATCAAAATTCAAGTGAAATAGGTTGACTTGGAATAACAGCTTATTTGTTTATTCTAAAAAATATTTCTTTACTTCAAATAGTCTATCTTTGTCCATCATAGAGTGACAATTACCGTAATTACCGTAGGCGACTACTGTGGCTTAAAGTCCAGTGCGTTTTATAGATTTTTACAGGCTAATGAGCTGCATGTCCTTTAGTGTAAATATCCCATAATACAATATGAAAACCTGCAATTTATAGTCCAGTGCTGCTAATACAGTATATGAACAAGTTATATTTTCTTGTCAAATTTGGAGGGTGTGATTTATAGTCAGGTGTGGCTTATAATCTGAAAATGACTGTAAATGGTTTTCCAGTAGACTGCATAAGGTATATTAATAATTATGTAAATTAATAGTGGTGTCTTCGTTCACAAGTTCAATTTGTTCCCTGAACGAGCACGGAAGTCAATTTACATTTATATATAGTTAATATATATATACAAATAAATATTAATAGTTAAAATGCATTTTTACCATTTAAATAAATTTGAAATGGCATTCATCTGTCACAGACCCAAGGTTTAACAAAGAGAAATATCACTTCACATATCACAAGAGACAAATTTGCATTTGCTGTATTTAGTGTACCTTGCAGAGACACCTGCCCGTGTCGGGGTGACAAACGTCAAGTGTGACTCCGCCTTGCTCGCAGTCGCAAGGGATACAATCAGGAAAGTGGTAATAACCTGCAGCACATCGATCACACCGCCGTCCGCTAATCCGGGGTTTGCAGCTACACAATGGTAAACGCAAAGTCAGATATTTAGAAATATACTAAAGTGGAATTACAAGACAACAACAATCTAATAATACAGTTATTGTCCAGAGGACAAAATAATGAGTCCCACAGCTAAGTACAGTGATCCCTCGCTACTTTGCGCTTCTAACTTTGCGCTTTCAGTCGATCGCAGATTTATTTTTTCCAATTAAAAAATAAATACTGATGAGCTGTCCCGAGCCAATCGCATAGTCTCACTCTCACTCACTCTTCCTGCTCTTTGTTGGTCAGGCAGTGCAGTTGCTTATTAAAGTTAACGATGATTGACAGACGTTTGGGCTTGATCTTGCCAGAGACATGAACTTCAAAGCTCCACATGCGTCAATAATCGTTTAACTTGTTAAACAGTTGCTGTGGAAACTCATTGTGTGTGAGTAAGCAACTTGAGCTGATTTGAGTGGACTCACTCAATGAAGGCGCAATAAAGCCAAGCATTTTTCTACTTCAGTCTTGTTTTAAAATAATTTGGTGGGTCAGTAAAATGTTTAAAACTTAAAACAACTTATTAAAACATATATACATTATACACATAGAAGTTTTTTTTTAAAATATATTTTGGTTAAAAAAAGGTGAAAAAAACATGTTTTATATGTATCTCTTTCCAACACTAAATCTGAATACAATACTTCGCGGCTTTTCTTATCGCGGCCAGTGTTCTTAATCTTACTTTAAAAAAGTAAATCATTACAGTTACAAATTACTTCTCCCAAAAAGTAATTGTGTTAGTAATTAAGTTACCTGAATATAAGAGTAATTAGTTACTTGGCAAAGTAACTGGTGATAATCTTCATGTTTTTTTGTTTTTTTTTCCTCCCCCCAAAAAATTGGGTTTTTGGGACAATTTGCCCTAGCCCAATTCTTTACCCAAATTTACCCTTTATCCTGAATCAAACGTTAAAAATTGTTAAAATTGATCCCATTATTGCATTAGTTCCCCTCTGTCAACTTTTGACATATGTAAGTTTTAAAACGGTTTCATCATTTAAAGATAGATTCAAGTCAAGATTTTGCCAATTTAGGAGTATTTTAGATAAAAAGTTCCTTAGGTCCGCAAGGAAGGTTCTCTACAACAGAGCCTTCCTAAGAAGTCTACTGCTTTAAAATGGCGGCTGTTTACTAACGCATCTAGTTCCTATACTGTACATGTTGCTAACGCCACCGTGTCTATCATTTCGCATCTAGTTCTATATATATGTGATGTTTACCATGTCTACCATATCGACCATATCGTGGGCGTCGTTTATAGGCTATCGGCTACAGTCAGGTATTATCGGAGGCACCTAGCATCGCGTTTGCTTGGCGTCACAACTTTTTTTGCCTCCTCCCCCCTCCTGCTCTGCTCTGTCGTCTCGGTGAGTATGTCTCCCTCAGACTTTTCTCACGTCATTCAACCAGTATAGTAACGCATAGTAACGCACGCCTTTCCATCCTCAGTAACGGTAACGCCGTTGCCAAGATGAGAAAAGTAATTAATTAAGATTACTCACAACTGAAAAAAATAACGTTGTTAGTAACGCCGTTATATTGTAACGCTGTTATTAACAACACTGATCGCGGCAGGTTCTGGTCCCCATTAACCGCAAAAAAACGAGGGATCACTGTATCAGTTTGCATTCACCTGCACTGTCCAGTGACACGGTCGCATGCGGGCCCAGCATCAGCTCGCAGGCCTTTCCCAGAACAGTCACAGCCCTCGCAGCCCAGCAGAGGATGAAAACTAAATGTCTGGTTCTGACACACGTCACAGGTCGGCCTGACCGTCTGAGGCGGGCACACGCAACGACCAGTCACCTCATCGCACAGTCGGCGGCCGCACTCACACGCTGGAAGACAAATACTCGCTCTTTATAAATGCAGATCGTTGGCCATTACGTGTAATGGATCTAAGCAAGTGCTGTTTGCCTTTCACTCACGTCTGCAGTAAGGGAAACCATAGTACCCCATGGCACACTTGGTACACCTCCGCCCGATGACGTGACGCCTGCAGGGACATTGTCCAGCAGCTGGGTCACACACAGATCCAGTGGACCCTGATTGGTCGCAGTTGCAAGGCAGAGCTCCATCATTATAAAATGCCACCAGAGAGCGTGCAGATTCTTGGCAAAATTGGGAGGATGTTGTAGGGCTGGGGAAACATGAGAGCAGACTCAATTGTAAAGGCAAATTTGTATGTCAATTGCTGTTAATGACAGCCATTGAGTTAAGTATAATACCAATAAAGCCATTACAATATTAGGAAGGCTGTTGATCTGGTTCCCAGGTTTAAGTGATGTAAGTGGCAATATTAAAAAGTTACTGTGTAGTCAATGTAAAAGGAGTTCATTTTTAGAGCTCAACTGGCGTGTCTATCACCATCAATGGCGGCCAGTGTGACAATAGGATTGCGGAAGTGAAATAATGTAAAGGTTTTATTATTTCAAGTATTACAAGTGTAACACCATTTACTATTTCATTATCAATTGGCAAGAATAGTATGATATATCAGTCTCACAGTTCTTAGGTTCTTGGTTCAAAAGTTTACTCCTGCCTGATGAGGATTTGCACCATAGAATATATTGTTAATTGATGAAAATTTAGAATTAAAAACATTTTCAAATTATCATTGCAAATAATTTCAGCAACATTTAATGGGGCTATGCATGGAAGAATATACTAGTCCTTCTCATAAAATTAGCATATTGTGATGAAGTTCATTATTTTCTGTAATATACTGATAAACGTTATACTTTCATTTATTTTAGATTCATTACACACAACTGTAGTCCAAGCCTTTTATTGTTTTAATATTGATGATTTTGGAAAAAAAGTAAAAAACAAAAAAACAAAAATCCCTATCTCAAAAAATCATCCGATCAATACAAAAAAGTGTTTTTTAATAGAAAAAAAGTCAACCTTGAATTAATTATATCAGCTATGCACTCACCGACACTACTTGGTCGGGAATCCTTTCGCAGAAATGACTGCTTCAATGCGGCGTGGCATGGAGGCAATCAGCCTGTGGTACTGATGAAGTGTTCTGGAGGCCCAGGACGCTTCGATAGCGGCCTTAAGCTCATCCACAGTGTTGGGTCTGGTGTCTCTCAACTTCCTCTTCACAATATCCCATTGTTTCTTTATGGGGTTCAGGTCAGGAGAGTTGGTAGGCCAATTGAGCACAGTAATGCTATGGTCAGTAAACCATTTACCAGTGGTTTTGGCACTGTGAGGAGGTGGCATGCCGTGCTGAAAAATGAAATCTTCATCTCCATAAAGCTTTTCAGCAGATGGAAGCATGAAGTGCTCCAAAATCTCCTGATAGCTCGCTGCATTGACCCTGCCCTTGATAAAACATAGTAGACAAACACCAGCAACTGACATGGCACCCCAGACCATCACTGACTGTGGGTACTTGACACTGGACTTCAGGCATTTTGGCATTTCCTTCTCCCCAGTCTTCCTCCAAACTCTTGCACCATGATTCCTGAATGACATGCAAAATTTGCTTTCATCTGAAAAAAGTACATTGGACCACTGAGCAACAGTCCAGTGCTGCCTCTCGGCAGCCCAGGTCAGGCGCTTCTGCCATTTCCAGCACACACCTGTGCACGGTGGCTCTGAATGTTTCTACTCCAGACTCAGTCCACTGTTTCTGCACGTCCCACCAAGTCTGGAATCGGCCCTTCTCCAGAATCTTTCTCAGGGTGCAGTCCCCTCTTCTGATTGTGCAGCGTTTCCTGCCACACTTTTTCCTTCCCACTGAGGTGCCTTGATACAGCACTCTGTGAACAGCCTATTCGCTCAGAAATTTCTTTCTGTGTCTTAGCCTCTTGCTTGAGGATGTCAATGATGGCCTTCTGGACAGCAGTCAGGTCGGCAGTCTTGCCCATGATTGCGGTTTTGAGAAATGAACCAGGCTGGGAGTTTTTAAAAGCCTCAGAAATCTTTTGCAGGGGTTTTGAGTTAATTTGTTGATTCAGATGATTGGGTTAGTAGCTTCTTTAGAGTACCTTTTCATGATATGCAATTTTTTTTAGATATGGATTTTTGATTTTTCTTGACTTTTTTGCCAAAATCATCAATACTAAAACAATAAAAGGCTTGAACTACTTCAGTTATGTGTAATGAATCTAAAATATATGGAAGTCTAATGTTTATCAGTACATTACAGAAAATAATGAACTTTATCACAATATCCTAATTTCTTTGAGAAGGACTAGTATAAACATTTTGGAAACAAAAACTACTAGCCTGGTACACCAGACTCACCGCTGTTCCAGCTATTGAGTCTGGCCACCATTCAGCTGATAAAATTTCGAGGGCGGAGCAATCCACAGCAAACAGACAGCGGAGTGGACTAATCAGTGACGGGCGGACGTGACGTTAGTAAAGCGACGAGGGACTTGTGCGCGGAAGTAAACCTACTAGGAGAGCGGAGTTCATTCAACATGGCGAGCGCGAGACAGACTGTTGTCAATGACTTGTGTCGATGTGTTTTTGGTCATTTGCAACTGATTTTACTGTGGATTGGAACATATTCTCGGCTCTCCTGTTCGCCATCTGTGTTGTTGTGGAGACGACTTTCGACGCGGATGAGTGACATTGCTCGTTAAGAACACGTCAGGCAAAAAAACGAATCTGATTGGAAGGTTGATTTTGTCCTTCCTCGAAAGGCCGTTAAAGGGCTGGGTCCCAGACTAGCCTCACAGTGTTTGAAAACTACAGGGAGAACAGTCTGGCCGTGCCAGGCAAAAAAACTACAGATTGTGAGCAGATTTTTATTCCACCACAAGGGGACACTAGTTGCATAAACATCAGTTTTCCTGTTTAAGGCCTTGTTTTTAGAGTTTGCAGCTCAATAAACTATTGAGATGTACCTAATGCCGAAACCAAAAGAAAGCTAGACACCAGGACGATCAAACACTTTGATATAAGAAATACTAACTCACGATTAAAAAAAGTTGTGAATCGTTAAAACTGCCATTTCTAGTGGAATTTAAGTCACCACTTACTCAATAAAGAAGCCTTCTCCTCTGCACTGCTGAATGAAAAGTGCTGACTTGTCCAGTGGCTTCTCTCTTAAGAGGTCAGGAGTGTAACTACTCTCAGGGACCAGCAATATATAACCCTATTTAAGAGAAGTATATTAAGTAAGAATAATAACTTAATTATTAGTTAGGACTAAACCACCAACCAGAATAAGAATTTTGCGAGGAGGAACAATGACTGAGATGACTGGCGGCTGCCAAGATCGCTGGGTCAAGTCGAGGATGGTGTGCCCATCAGCAACCAGCACGTCTCTACAGCCTGACACTGAGGGGCAGAATGATGCCTTTATGGAACCTGTAATGCAAGAAAATGAAAGGATGTTGAAGAAGACGATGCCACTGGTGCATTAAGCCTCAGCTTTTGACAGTCTTAGTGAAGTTTAAGTAGAACTGCTGGCCTTCTAATTAAATTTGAATGACAGTTTGAATACAAATTTGACTTATTACGATGGCCATGCATCCGGATTTATGCAGGACAGTCCTTTATCTAAATGCGTACAAGCAAGACACTTATTTGTCTTCCCAGAACTACAGCATGTTCACAGGTATTAGATGTTAAACACTTAACTAAACCTATTTTATCTCAACATATGATATGTTTTCAGACTGCACTTTCAAAGATGAGCCCTTTTCCATTGTCAATGCGACAGTCAAGAGGGAATTTATCAAATTTAATTGTATTGTGTTAGCATGCTAGCGTTTAGCTGCTTACCACCTTAGGTTGTACTGGAAAGTTGCTGGTGTTGGACTCTTTAGGCTTTTACAAATACAGTGGTACCTCTACATACGAAGTTAATTCATTCCAGGACGATGTTTGTAAGTCAAAATGGTTGTATGTCGAGCAGGATTTTCCCATAAGTATACATTATAATCCCATTAATTTGTTCCACAGCCTGAAAACCTACACTAAATAAATAAATATAATAAATGCTGCTGGTACTATTACACATAGCAATTCCACAGAGCAAAACAAAAAAATATTAATTAAAACCATAATAATAATATAATTATAATAATAATAATTATAATACCTGTAATAATGTTAACGAATGGGGTTCTAATGTGGCGGATGTGTTTTGCGTGGTGTACCTGAACGCACCGCACCGCACGGGTGACTTGAGAGACGTGAGAGATGGAGGACTTTTTACTTTCATTTTTGTTCAGCTGGGGCGGACAATAGGCATGTTGTGTTGCACAAGTTCTAAAATAAATGATTAAAAACCTGACGAAGCTGGTGATTTTTTGTAATTGTCACCTTAATTTTTACAACTATTCCTCTTCCTGAGGCAGCATTTAGTTATTATGCTCCTCACCTCTGGAACAAGTTACCCGAACGTCTGAAGTATGCTCAAACTGTTAGCTCTTTTAAATCAGGGCTAAAAACGCTTTTGTTTAGCACTGCATATCTATAACTGTCTATATATTTCAATCTACCTGCTTTCTATTCCTCTTGTTTTTATCTCCATTGCTGATTTCAATTATTATTATTTGTAGTAGTTTTTGTTTTATTTTTATTTTATTTATTTATTTTTATTCTGTGATTAAATGCGATCTTTTGTCTTCGTTTCTACGTTGTGTTGATTTAAATGTGATTTTTATGATCTTCATGTGATGTAAAGCACTTTGAATTGCCTTGTGTTGAATTGTGCTATATAAATAAATTTGCCTTGCCTTGCCTTTTGCTTTATCTCCATTGCTGATTTCAATTACTATTATTAGTAGTAGTAGTATTTTTTTTATTGTATTCATGATTAAATGCGATTTTTATGTATAATTTTATTTCCTGTTTCGATTGTCTTTGTTTTTACGTTCTATTGATTTAATGTGATTTTTATGATCTTCATGTGATGTAAAGCACTTTGAATTGCCTTGTGTTGAATTGTGCTATATGCCTTGCCTTTGCCTTGCCATATTAAGACTGGCGAACGGAGGTCTGAGGACCGTCAAGATTCTAGACATTCTACGGCTGTATTGTCAAGTCAGTTCATGGACGCGCCCACCATGGTCATATTTTTGTATCATTCCAATCTTCATTTCAATGGCAAGCCTCACCTTTTTTCGCCAGCTTCACTAACATTCTTGGAACCCATGTTGATTTCTCTCACAAGAAAATCCGCTGTGCGTCAGTCTTGCAGGAAAACAAAGTGCAGCGCTGTCATAAATCGTCATATTTCGAGGATCTCGTCGGATGTAGAAACAAATGGCGAGTCAAAATTTTACTTCTGATGTCGAAAATATCATGTGTCGAAGCGGTCGTATGTCGAGGTACCACTGTATTGTAAATACTGTGTAGAAAATTGTATTTTGAAGGGCGTACGCTTGAGTTGAATGTTGCAATTTTTCTTTCCTCAATAATTCTGCAAAGTACCTTTCTTTTGGGTGTTTTAAAAATGGCCACCCTACTTCTCAAAATATATACAAGTGCATTGAAATAAACCAGAAAACATTTCAGTAGCAGTTAAACTCACCTTTCCAATTATGACCGGCATCCACTCGGATTTCTACAGGGAAGGAAACATGCTCTGGCTGGCGATAATGCAAAATTAGCACGTATCGGCCAGGGAGGGGCACTTTGGGTGTGAAGCTTATTTCTGTCTAGACGGATGAAAACAGGAAGCCTTTAGATAATTTGCTGCTAACGACATCAATAGATATCCAATCTGTTTGAACTGCCAATCCTCTCAATTCAAATGGATTGGACGTCGATAACCAACAATGACAGCCAATGAAGTAAAATGATGGGAAAGTGAATTAAGGTGGCATATTCTTTGATACCTGCGGGTATTTGAGCAAGATCTCGTCACCGTGAGGAAAGAGGTCTGACTGTCGTCTCTGTCTCCAGTCAGTGTTGTCTCCTTGTTGCTGAACAGCGTTCAACTTCCCATCACTGGCCGCGTGCAAAACCCAGCCTGGTGAACGCGTGTCCAATTGGTTCAGAACACAGTGCTGACTACAACCACCAAAAAATGAAAAACATCTAATCATTTTGGATCCTAATATATAAACGCATTCCAAACACAAGTAAAAAAAAAAAAAAAAAAAAAAAAAAAGTAGTCCAGCATTAGATCTTAAAGTCTCTGTTTGATTATTTTGTGAATGACTATTGGAAAACATATATTTTAGGATAGTTTACCTGTCGTCAGTAAAGCGACCGTGGGTGGAAATGCACATCACCTTGGCCTCCACATACTCCATGGAGAACTCCTTAACAGGAACAGCGTAGACTTTGTGCTTCAAACAAACATATGAGCTGAGTATGTTGTTCTACAGAAACAGGGTTAGAAATGCATCTCACCAGCAGGAAAGAGGCGGTGGACATCTGCAGGAGAAGATCTGTTCTGTGAGCCAGCTGCAGCACAGCCACTTGATTTTTGCTGTCCAGTGCCGCACTCCGACACAAAAAGCTATGGAAGGGACAAAAGCAAAGCAAATGTTTTAGGTTGAGGTTAGCCATCTGGTGGGCAAACTGATGCATTCATGGCATCATTAATTCATGATATTTAAAATAAATACAGTAAATAGTATGTCACTGTATCTCTTTTACTTCTATTTTTATCTCTTTACAATTGAACAATTATTTGTTTAAAATAAAAATTTATTCACCAATTACAGTCACTATACTATACTCTACAGTCATTATTTACAAAAACAAGCACCAATATGCTTGCTATCTAGGCTGAAAGCTGCACGCCACTGACAAATTCTTAACCTAATAAAGGCTGCCCTCTACTGGCTAACATAAAAACATACAAAAAAATAAAAACGTTCCGAGGATCGATAGGTATAGAACCCTAGACTATACCTACTAAATTTCATTGTGATCAACGACAACTACAAAAACAACATGAGCGGTGACTTCACATAGTTGTAAAAAATATTGTAACCAACTTGCTTTTCTTAGTGTGTTTTCTATGTGTTTTGTAATGCTAGGATAATTAAATGTATTTTTTTTGCATTGTTTGGTTTATAAAATGAAAAGTTTGTACTCAACACAAGTATGCAAACTTTAGAACATTTTTCACAATTATGGGTGATTGTGTGGGTGTGTATTATGAATGAATGAATGAATGAATGAATGAATGAATGAATGAATGAATGAATGAATGAATGAATGAATTTTTTGACATATTCCAAAACAAACAAAAAGCAATTTTAAAAAATTAGACTAAAACAATGAGATACTTAAGGTAACAATAACAATAGTCAAAACAATAATAACAATTATACTAATAATAAAATTGTCTAAATATGCCCAAAAAGGAGTAGTATGTTGCTTATGTTGCTTATTAAAATCTAACCCCCTTCTCTATTTCTCAACTATCAGTCCGTCATATTACTAGTCCCATGTTAACAAAAGAAAAGAACCACGTGACGTACATAAGATGAAAAATAAACACTAATAAAAAAGGAATTGGCCAATGCACAGACATATACTTCACTATCAGTTGACGAGACAGTACAGACATTGTGCCACGGCTTCCCGTAGGGGGCCGGGTCAGGCAGAGTGTCGTGTAAACTTTAACAGCAATAAACTCAAACACATGCTGCGTTCTAACGCCGGATTTGGTGGAAATAGGATGAAAGTTTTAGCGCATACAAACAGGCAAGAGCATCTCAAGAGTGATTTGGTCGAGGATTCAAGGTAATTATTATATAAAATAGCACCATGCATGCACTTTGAAACGTGAAAACAAATTGAATGAATGGAAAAAAGCAGGGTAACTTAAGCTTGAAATATTTACGTAAAACAAATGATTTTTTTTTTTTTGGCCTTTAACCAAAAATCTAGACTGCTTTACATTCATATCTGTAGAAATTCTGGGATTTACGCATTTATTACAAAAAAATTCGACTTAAAAAAGTCTTTGTTTTGTGATGGTCACCATGTTGTATTGTATCTAGGGATGGGAATTGATAGGATTTTTACGATTCCGATTCCATTATCGATATTGCTTAACGATTCGATTCTTTATTGATTCTCTTATCGATTCTAATTTGGGGAAAAAGAAGAACAAACGTTTTGATTGGCATCGAGTTTGTTTAATCAGAAGTCACAACCTTACAAACTCACAACGAGATCAAAAGAGGCCCAAAGCCTCAATGTTAACTGTGGCAATAAGTGGCAAATACACAAGAATGTGTAACATTTTACTGAATTATTTATCTAATAGAAATGAAAAATATTGGTATATATTGGCAGATAGGTTTTTGTTCTGCCTTTGGCAATATGTGTTGAAGCAGGGGTCCCCAAACTTTTTCCTGTGAGGGCCACATAACTTTTCCCTTCTCTGATGAGGGGCCGGGGTCAGTTTGTAACAGAAAAAGTCTGACGATTGCAGAAGTGCATAAATGTAAAAAATTATTGTTTTTCAGAAAGCCACAATAAAATAACCCTTTCTGGATTCTTTATCATAATAATAATAATAATTAATAATAAAAACACTATTAATTAAATAGATAATAACCAACTAACCCTCTCTGAATTCTTCAAGGAAAAGGCCAGAAAATAAATAACACGATTGAGAAAAAAAAAACATTCAAAATGGCCAGACCAAATGTGGAGGCGGGCCGTATTTGGGCTGCAGTTTGGGGACCGTTTTTTTGGGGGGGGTCAAAAGCCTAGTAATTTAGACATTTCTGCGTCAATACAAAAAAAAATCATTTTATATATTATTTTATATATATTTATTTCAATCTAAAAACGACGAGGGCCGGCAATACGTGCTGAGGCAATAGTGACATCGGAATTCAACCTAAATAGGTTGTCATTTTTTATAGAAAAATGTAAAATTTGCATTGAGTTGAGTGAAATTAATATTTGAGGAAAGCATGCAGTTTTTTTTAAGTTTCTAAGTTTCTGATGTGAAAATTGAGTGATTTATTAGCTGTTGAAAACCTATGTGGGTATTGCACTGAATTTAAAAAAAAAAAAAGTAAGTCACGATTTCAGGCAAAAACTTATATGATATCTTAAATGTTCATTTACATGCAATAGTCTATGTGCAATACTTACTAAGTGCAATATTCAATGCCTCACTATCAACTTATGTAACTTAACTACTATTCACACATATTCTATGTGCAATACCTATTTACGCGCAATATTAATGTGCAATATTTAATGCCTTCACTGTCAACTGTTGCTACTTCACTTCAAATATTTGCACTGCCTGAACATAGGACTACCTCATACATGTTGTATATTTATTTAGATGTTATACTTTTATTCTTGCAAGCCACTTTCGAGATTTTTTTTACTTGTCCTGCACTGTAAAGGGAGAAGCTCCACAAACTCATTGTACAACCGTATAATGACAATAAAGGGCTATTCTATTCTATTCTATTCTATTGCTATTAATCCTGAAAATATAGGTGATTATCTCTGCATTTGGTGGTTTTTGTGCATCTAGCAAATGGCTATAAAATGTTTAGATTTTAATAGCCATTTTAAGTTTTGTTATACTTATATAATAAATAATTAATCAGGATTTTATTAGGGAACGACTTTGAATTTTTTTGATGCCGCTGCTCATGGAGACTCATATATGACTAAGGAAGGTGCCTTTTTATGTTTTAGGTCGCTAGCAGCTTTGGTTTTAAACATATTTTAAGTCTTTGAAAATAGGCCCCCTACGGAGCGGCCCCGTGCCCAGATTTCCGTCAACTGATAGTGAAGTCTATGACACTGATATGTGAAAACACACCACAGTTAAACCCCTTCCTCTTACCTGTACCCCTGTGAAAACCATGTGCATATGCGTGTTATGATAAATTTATTACTGTAAAAATGTTTGTGGACATGTTTTGAAATTATAATTATTATAAATAAAGATATATATATATATATAAACATATATATATATATATATTAGAGCTGAAACGAATACTCGAGCAACTCGAGTAACCCGAGTTTAAAAACTGATCCGAGTAATTTTATCCACCTCGAGTAATCGTTTATTTTGACAACTCTAAGCATCACGTTTTGCTCGGACAACTTTTAATGCGGGACAACGCACGATGCTAGTTGGTAGCAGGTAGCGTCCAATGAGTCACATAGAGATCACATGTATGTTGAACTAGATGCTTAATGATGCTCGGCCGCCTCTGGGCAGCGTTAGTAAACAGCCGCCATCTTAAAGCAGTAGAGCGCTAAGCGCTAATAAATAAGATTAACGTTACTGTCACTAGCTGAAGTAACATTAGCCCTGCGGAGGGCTAGGTTTCTATTAATTATGACCACTTTCGATGCGTGACTAACGTGTCTTACATACAGGCTTTAACATAACAAAGCGTTATGGAGTGATGAGGGTGTAAAATAAAAACTCAATAATGCCAACTATCAATTTTAGCTCAGTAGTCATTGCTGGATAAAACACCAAGTAGCACTGGTCCCTAATGTGCTCCAATACAGCCTGTATCATACATTTATTTTGAACACTGCAAAAACTCAATTATTATTATTATTATTTTTTTTTAATAAGATCTAAAGGTTTTTTGAGTGAAAGCAGTGAATTTGTCTTTTTTTTATTCTAGTTACATCTGAGTTGCAATTGTTGGCTGTTTTCAACAATATACATAGAAAATAAAGACATTGATTGACTGAAAATGGTTCAAGATTAGATGAAATGTCTTGTTTTCTCATGTATATTTATAATTGCTCTTCACCTAAAAATATATTTGTTTTATCCGATTACTCGATTAATCGATAGAATTTTCAGTCGATTACTCGATTACTAAAATATTCGATAGATGCAGCCCTAATATATATACATATATATATAATCTAAATATAAATCATACTTATGTTTTTAGTATTTTAAATGACAACTAATTAAAAATGTTAATTCAGTATTTGAAATCAACCCTAATTGTTAACAAATTCATGAAGCACAAAAAAAATATAGTGATTAACAATTTGGCTGCATTTTCTTTTTGTCACGTGTTTGTTCCCAGTTCCTTTTTTTTTTCATTCAGCACCTGATTCTACGGTCCTGTCCTGGTTTGATCATTTTTTACTTTTTTGCTCTTTTGGACTTTGTAGTTACATTTTTGTACTCCGTTATATTCGCGTCTTCTGACGTGCTCCGTTAGTTGTACTTTGTTATACTCACATTCTGTTATACTCGCATTTTTTGGCGTGCTCCCTTTGTTGCACTTATTAAATAACATCACATCAATGGCTTGCCGTTCATAACACTTTTTCTTTTCGTAACTACCACATTTCATACTTTGTGAATGCTATACTGTAAACCTGGGCTGCGGGGAATTAGTTAAATTTTTACGTATTCATAAAAGCAATTTTAGAGTAGAAAATGCAGCAATTAATACTCTCGTTCATGTAAAAGCTCAGTGGGCCAAATTAAAGAATGGAGCAGGCGGGCATCTGTAAATTGTATGACAATGCCACAGTGGCCAACAATGTCATTTGCAAGACTCACCTATATTCACAGCTGTATATGTTGGCCCTGGCTCGCATTTGTCCACCATGCTGAACACCCACCAGGATGTTGACATTCTGAACACTGTCCACCTGGCTGGCATACTCCAAGATGAGCGCATGAGGTCCAGGTTGAGGCACACGCAGACTGAGTTGCAACTGTGACTGTGGGATACACAATGAAGAATACTTGAAGAATAAGGATGGGGCTTTGTTCTCTCATCACGTACTCTCCTACCTGTGTGCCATGCAGAGAGGCCATATCGGGGTGGTCCGGGGTGGGTCGCCGCACAAGAGCCTGCCTCTTCTTGCGGCCCCTTCGGCTAGAGAGGCTTCCCTGCACCCCTAAGGCTGAGCTGAAGGCATCCATGGCTACGTGCTTGTACAGGAGACAGCTAAAAGACAAAAAAGGCATTTTTTTAAATGATGGGTGCTTCTTGCAAATTCAATGAAGGAAAATGTCCTCACTTCTTATTTCTAGGTGCTGTATTAATGTATGTGCAGGGCTCTGTGATCTCTCCCTGAAGCAGTGGTGCCTCATAGTAATCCTGAGGCAGCAGGACCAGATAGTCCTGAGGAGACATTCTGTCAGTGAAGCAAAATATTTGAAAATAAAACTACATTGGAAAAAAATAATGGGACTTACAGTATATTACCACTTCACTAATCATTTAAAGTTAGAATAGACCCGGGGCCAGTAACCCTGTGACAATAACGAGTTTGACACCCCTTGTGATCATGAGTAGGTCAACATATGTATGTTCAGGAACCTCATAATGAAAATGGACTTTTGTGTTTATGGTTCTTAGCAGGTTGTCTTGGTAACTTTTCTTCACTTAAGCAACTCACAAGCAGAACCCCTGGTGCTTTGATGTGGATGATCCAATTCCCAGGCGTCAATGCAAAGGGCTCAGCAAAGCCATCTCCAGGCACGGTAAGGAACGAGGGTCGGGAACTTTCAGGAAAAACTACTTCTTTACTCTGCACTGATGCTGTGGAAGCACAAATATGATATTTAACTTTTTTGGTGCCTTTGTTGGTGATACATGCATGCAACGTGTTTTCATCGTTTTGCTGTGAATTTTAATTAGTAGACTAGATAGACGTCCAATCCATTTGACCTCCACCCCAGTCCCAATGGTTTGCACATCTATCACTGTCAACTGGAAGCCAGTGAGTTAATTTATTAATATTAAAGCTGTTAGATCAGCAAGAAAGTTGATTATCTGCTTCTTCAGTTTCAGTGTTGCAAGTGTTAATAATCCAAAGTTACTGTGTGTTCAACTTAAAAACAGTTTCTAAACGGATCAGGTCAGTGGCAGCCAATGAGTTATTGAGATGGTCATATCAATGACAATGTCAATGCCACTGCAGTGGTACCTCTACATACGAAGTTAATTCCTTCCCGGACCTGGTTTGTAAGTCGAAATGGTTGTATTTCGAGTGGGATTTTCCAATAAGAATATACTGTAATTCGATTAATTCGTTCCACAGCCCATAAACCTATTCGAAATCCAAATACTGCAGGTACAGTTATGTACAAATAGCAATTACACATTGCAAAATAAATAATAAATACAAATCGTAATGATAATAATAATAATAGAGTACCGAATCAGGTTCTAATGTGGCAGTTGTGTTTTGCATGCTGTTCCTGAACGGACCAGTGTTAATGTGGGAAGCTTTTACTTTCTCTTTTCATGTTCTGTTGTTGTTGGCTTTGGCTACGGTGGACAGTAGTGAAGGGAATAGGTACCGTTATCGCACACACCATATAATGGTTTGCATTAGTCTAACACATTCATCTAACTATAGTTTAGGCAGACTTCTCTCCATGCCCTTGGACACAGTAAAGTGAATCACCTTATCGGGGCTCATGAGGGGGAAATGGAAAAATGGTACCGTTTCTCGTAGGCACCGTTTAACTGTTTACTACTACTCTAAAACACCTAAGTAAATAGCACACCATAGTTTAATGAAAAGAAGCAGAATAGATACACAATGCAATCTTATCACAGAAGCCCAACATGTGTCACAAGCAAGATTGACGAACCAACTGTCACAATCAGTTCTCCTGGCCACTGCAAGGACAAAGAGCAGGGTGCTCTGTCTTAAAACAAGTAGAGTCTCCCGGATAACAAGTTAATAGCGGGTGCTTGGGACGTCAAGACCAGCGTCGGTCGCTGTGGCAACCATGTCCCATTCACGGATGAACCTAACCGCCCAAAACCGGACACAGAGGGATGGTTCCGAAACAACGCTCAGCCAAACCTTCAGCCCGGCCCACACCGCCTAGCTTTCAAAAAACACTGGACACCGAGATAACGAGCGATTCGCTGCTCGGAAACTTTTCTATGTAGCCTTGTTTTGGATTTAGCATTGCTCCTCCGTCGTCTGTTTTTTGCCTTGTTTTTCACCATTGTCGACGAATAAATTGTCAACCTGTTTTCGGTGAGTCTTCTTCAAACTTTTGGAACATGGAGTCAGTACAGAGGGTTAACACAGGATGTGAACGCGCGGAATTTCCGACTTCCCGGTTGGTGCACGGAAGCAGTAAGCAGCGGAGCACCATTTCCCTTCGGCTGTCGCCGTTTCCGTGCGGCTTGGCAGGGGGTGCGAATTCCAACCGTAGCCATTGTATGTTGCACAAATTTTGAAATAAATGATTAAAAACCTGATGAACCTGGTGACTTCCTTGCCGATGTTACAATACTAATAATTGTCACCTAGCAGGCGAACTAAAGTCGAAGGAGGCATATTTCGAGTCAGTTGACTGACGTGCACATCATGCTCATATTTTTCTATCATTTCCATCTTAATTTCAATGGTAAACTAAGTGTCACTTGTTTCCTTTCTTCACCACCTGCACTAACCTTCTTGGGACCCAGGTTGATTTCTCTCACAAGAAACTCTGCCATGCTGCCATCTTGCAGGAAAACAATGAAATTGAAACGCTGTTGAAAATCATCGTATTTCAAGCATGTCGTCATATGTCAAGGCAAATAACAATCTAAATTCAACGTCGGATGTTGAAAGGATCGTATGTCGAGGTACCACTGTATTTGATTTGTTTCAGTTCAAGGGCCTTTGATCAATTTCATATGTACACATTGAACCCAATCAGTTCAATTTCACCCAAAGCAATTTTGATGTTTTTGGCAATTTTGTTGTTAAACCTTTCAGACATTTGGAAAAAAAATAATTATAATAATAAATAATGACACTAATCTATGTTTTGAATTTTGATCAATTTCAATTTGAGTGTGTTTAACGAATCAATATATAAATACACAACAATTCACTGTAAGACCCCCTATTGGCTGTTTTTAACTGCGATAGTGCTCAACTTCATTTGAACTGGGAGGGCTGGCTGTGAATAATGATGTCCATTTTCCTAAGCATTTTTTAAATAGAGGAGCATGATAATTATCAGTCCGATAATCATGGGTCCGATAATATTAATTATGACGTCATCCCAATAAATCCGATTAACATAATTAATAGGCTTGATAATATATAATACAGTATTTTTGGCATAGTGTCGGTGGATTGGGATGTGTGCATTTGTTTCCATTCCTGTTTTGTCAGTATGCAAAGTTTTGTTACTGTTCTAAAGGCCATATTTTCCCATCACTGAGTGATAAACCTTACTATGGCAATTAGCAAATGTTTGCATTTTACAGTGTTATGTTTACAAGTTCTTGAGAGGCCTTTTAGTTATTCATAGGCTTGCTGTCCTATAATTGCCAGGTTAAGAAAGTTGCTTCATGGACCAAGACCACAGAAGTCTCCTCTCCTGTTGCACCAAATGTTTATCTGCTGACAAAGCACAATACCTGTTGAGTTTATGTTTGTTTTAAGGTCAGTGCTTATTTTTCAGGGGACCACGTCATCACTGATATTGACTGGTTGATTGTGATTGACTCAAATTATATTTATTTGAAAAAATAAATATGGGCACTTTAAGTCAAAATGGTATTATACTTATATAGCACTTTTCCACCTTTCAAGGCGCTTTACACTACATCGCCATCTACCAACTGGTGATTCAGCACCAGGAGCACTGTGGGGTTCAGTATCTTGCTCAAGGATACTTAAGCGAGTTCATCAGGTCAGACAATCGAACCCACAACCTCCGGGTTGGGGGACAACTACTTTACCACTGAGCCACTCCATCCCCTAAAGACTCTTCTTGTCTTTGTTTTGTTCATTACAATAATGTTCATGTCATCATGAAAATTCTGGTTAGGTCAAAGGCAAATCCATGGTGAATCCACCACTAGTATTTTTTACCTACAGGTGTTCAAAGGTGAATATTCATTTAAAAGTTATGTAGATATTATCAGTTATCGTATTGGTATCAGCCTTGAGGAAGTTATCGATATCGGTATCGGTTATCAAAAATGGATATATCATGCACCCCTAATTTGAAATAAGTTAGAAAAGTCTAAAAATGTGAAAATGATTAGAAATGATTATGATTATTAGACTATGGGTCCCAAGTGGGACCAACATAGAAGGTGTGATTCAGAGGAGTGATTATGGTTAACTTGAGATGTTTTACTGGCATAAGCTTCATGCTCAAGAAGCTGACTTACCTGTACCGCCTCTGTAATGAGCCGCCTTGATGCTACCACTCACACTGGCGCGGCTTGGGTTAGTGAATCGCAGCACCACACGATATAAGTTGCGTTTGGCATCTTTTGGATCGACATGCACTGTTACTCTGACTTCACTCTGCAGAGGGAACCACAGTGACATACAACTGACGGGATAAAACATTGAAGGAAGTTTCGGGAGCAAAGGGTGCAATCACAACTGGGTTAATCAACACACGTCAAAGCAGGAGAGGAAATAGCAGCCAAGGGACGCCCTCCACTTACGGTCACAGCATGGCTGCGAGGCAGCTTCATTGGCCACTGTGACCCTTGCTCTTAATCGTGTGGCCCTCCCTTTAATGGCGTAGCGTATTACAATATGGAAAGTACCAGGAAAGCCAAGAGCAAGAGTGAGGATCACCTCTGGCTGAAAAGAAACAAGGCATTGCTTCCTTGTTACTCACACAGGAGGAGATCAGAAGCTACAAATATTGCGCCAAAAGGTTAAGGATATTCAGCTTTGTATGGCAAGATATAAAGATTTAGGAGGCTACAGAGTAGGAATTGGAATAATAAAAAAAGGGAATTCAGAATAAGCATGCATATTTAATTCATTGGCTGCCATTGATTGGCTATGTAGCAGTTCTATCCATTTGAACTGGGAGTGGATGACTATCATCATGAAGGGCAGTGGGAAAGTTGACAAAAAAATTTAAATTCTTTTGTCCATCCCTAATGAATTGGGCTAAAAAGTTCATCATTTTTTTTCTTTCAAGCCTTCAATTTTATTTCATGTATGCTTAACTGAGCCAGTAACCCTTCTGCTTGAGTAAGAATAAATACGAAAATAAATAAATAAATGAATAAATAAATAAAAATAACATCAATACATTCCTTCTCTTTTTTAACTAGAAATATTTATATTTTAATAATACATTTAGAAAGAAATACTTAATACAGTATGAAATTATCACAATAGATGATGCAGTGACCATATAGATATGTATTTAGATACAATTTATGCACAATAAACAGCTACGTTAGGATAAAAAGTTAAAAATAATGTTTTGTTATTGGTTATAATTAGGGCTGTCAAACGATTAAAGTTTTTAATCGAGTTAATCACAGCTTTAAAATTAATTAATCGTAATTAATCGCAATTCAAACCATCTATAAAATATGCATATTTTTCTGTAAATTATTGTTGAAAGGGAAAGATAAGACACAAGACAGATATATACATTCAACATACTGTACATAAGAAGTGTATTTGTTTATTATAACAATAAATCAACAAGATGGCATTAACATTATTAACATTCTGTTAAAGCCATCCATGGATAGAAAGACTTGTAGTTCTTAAAAGATAAATGTTAGTACAAGTTATAGAAATTTTATATTAAAACCCCTCTTAATGTTTTCGTTTTAATAAAATTTGTAAAATTTTCAATCAAAAAATAAACTTGTAGCTCGCCATTGTTGATGTCAATAATTACACAATGCTCATTGTGCTGAAACCCATAAAATCAGTCACACCCAAGCGCCAGCAGAGGGCGACAAAACACCAAAAAACATAAGTAACAAGTGGACATGACACTGTGCTGTTTTTTTAATCTGTTTGAGCGGGGCATGTGCGTTAAATGCATCAAATATTTTAACGTGATTAATTTTAAAAATTAATTACCGGCCGTTAACGCGATAATTTTGACAGCCCTAGTTAAAATATATTTATACATCCGGCAAAATGTAATCAACATAGCATCAGCTATCAGCAAGCATCACTGCATTTTGGAAACAACTTATTAAAACGTAAAAGGATTGCATAAAACTTTCCTTGCATTATTAGTCATAGCTTATAATGTTTTGAAGGTAAGGTGTCTTTCCATTTCATGTTTGTAAATATGACTTCATGAACTTTGCATTGAAGCTTGATTTGAACAAAATCATGAATCAAAATCGCAGTATTGGCCAGAAAAATTGCAATTAGTTTTTTTTTTTTTAATTGTTCAACCCAAGCAGCAAATGTACACATCTAAAATGCAAAATTCACCTGCGCATTGGACAGTTGGGCATAACCCCTCCAGCTGAACTCTGGGAACTCTTGGGGGTCGTAACCAAAACGCACCGGTCTGGAGTTTGGTGTGGTGCCGTCCTCCACCTCAAACTTCATCTGATGCAAAGAGGGGAAATAGTAGCTTGGTGCCGGCCTGAGAAGGAACATTATGGATTGAAATTTAAAATAAATAAATAGCGTACAAAACTGTTAACTTGAAATATTTGGATTTACTGTGTGCATTGAAGGCCGACTATGTTACTGCGGCAGCGACATTGTCCGGACCTGGCGTCACAAGCCGCGCTGAGAGCGCCGCCAACATCGCACTCACAACCTGAAAAGGATTCAATTTTAAAAGAATTTACTCAGGAACAAGTCTGTGACCTTAAACTCACCTTGGCAACCAAAATATTTTTTTTTTTGCAACAAGTAGTAGCCGTCATCGCAGGAGTCGCATGTACGTCCGCCTACACGGGGCTTGCAGTGGCACTGGCCGTTTTTCTGCATTGATGGAAAAACAATGGGTCATACAACGGCAGATGAAAATTATATTAGAAGGGGTAAATAAGATGGGAGACTAAAAATTGCAATGCATGGTCATTCTAAATTTTATTACTAAGTGGCAGCAGTGTGTCGAATGTAAAAATGTATCAGTAGCAGGTATGCAGGTACGTAACAAGAAGGTCTACCAAACCCTGCCTCAAAAAGTTCAAATAAACTACCACCACCCAGCTTGCTCCCTAGACATCTCATCAGCCCAGAGAAATCATAAGTAAAGACGAAGAGCGCACGTCCTCTACTGGCTACGTCAAAACAACACTTTCTTCATGCCAAAAACATGCTAAGCATACTGTATCTGAAGCGGTGGCATTCCCTCTACTGGCTTTACAGGCAAAAATAAGTCAAATAATTCATCAAATTATCATCCCCCAGACAAAAAAATGAAAAATCTGGATCCGAGACTCGCTGCATTTAAAGCCCTAGAACATACCTACCAAATTTTATTTTAATCAATTCGCAAATAACTGAGGAGTAGCTATTTTAGTTATTGTCCTCACAAAGAAGAACAAGAACAAAGCAAGTGATATCTTGAGCCCTCCCTCCAGGCGCTCTAAAAATCACTAAATAAAAATATGACATAGGAAATCCACTTTCAAATTCAACTTTAAGGATAGTACTACCTGTTCACACTCTCCAACACCACTCAGTGTCCCTTTGACATCACACCTGCAGCCTGGAATGAAATAGGACAAAAATGAAAGGAGAGGAACATTATGACATGAATAGGCTCTGATTGCAGGATGTAGCCACGTTCATGGGTGAAAAGCAACAGCACAAAAGCTCACCAGGAGCTTTAAAGTCAACCGAGTGAAATGAAAACATCCCCATAAATGTCCAGCAGCAAGCAACTTAAGGCATTCTTCAGATATTAAAACACCCCCCAACCATTGTAGAGGTCACATTCTTGCTGCAGAGTAGATCTGTATTAGGGAGATAGTATTGTATCTTCAGAACCTTATTTTTACCGTATAATGAAATGGTATCCACATTTGACCATTAGACCTTGTACCACTAGTGGCACCACAGTTACTGTACCTGGGAAATGCTTTAAACGGTGACAAAGATGCATATTATGACCCCCATAAAAGTTACCTTCACAACCATGTGGACTGTCAGCTGCTAGATTCCAGTGAAGAGGCTTACATGTGTCACACAAGACTCCCTCTATGTTGGCTCGGCAGCGGCAGGAACCCTAAAACGAAAAAGTAGACATCAATTGATGGAAATGGGCAAGAACTTTTTCTTTCTTTTCTTTTTGGAGGAATGAAATCAGTGCAGTATTGTGCTGCTGTCAGTGTTTTCAATGAGAATTATTATGCAGCTTTTCTTTCTACCACACAATAGAGATTGTTAACCTATACCAAATTAGGCACAGAATTGCTTCGAGTTCTTATTTTACTTCCTTTATGTGCAATACTTACCCACCTGCAATATTCAATGCCTACTTCACTTTTATTCACACATATTCTATGTGCTTACTTACGTGAAATATTAACGTGCAATATTCAATGTCTTCACTGTCAAAATGCTGCTACTTCACTTTGATTATTTGCACTTCCCGAACATAGGACTATCTCATAGATACTTTATATTTATTTTAGGAGTGTCAAACGATTAAAATTTTTAATCGAGTTAATTACAGCTTAAAAATCAATTAATCGTAATTAATCGCAATTAAACGCAATTCAAACCATCTATAAAATATGCCATATTTTTCTGTAAATTATTGTTGGAACGGAAAGATAAGACACAAGATGGATATATACATTCAACATACTGTACATAAGTACTGTATTTCTTTATAATAACAATAAAACAACAAGATGTCATTACCATTATTAACATTCTGTTAAAGCGATCCATGGATAGAAAGACTGGTAGTTCTTAAAAGATAAATTTTAGTACAAGTTATAGAAATTTTATATTAAAACCCCTCTTCATGTTTTCGTTTTAATAAAATTTGTAAAATTTTCAATCAAAAAAATAAACTAGTAGCCCGCCATTGTTGATGTCAATAATTACTTACACAATGCTCATGGGTGCTGAAGCCTATAAAATCAGTCGCATCCAAGCACCAGCAGAGGGCGGCAAAACTCCGAAAAACACAACAAGTACACCTTTCACTGTACTGTCATTTTAATCTGTTTGAGCGGGGCATTTGTGCGTTATTTTGCGTCAAATATTTTAACTGGATTAATTTAAAAAATTAATTACTGCTCGTTAACGCGATAATTTTGACAGCCCTAATTTATTTAGATTTTATACTTTTATACTTGCAAGTCACTTCTGAGATTTTAACTTATCCTGCACTGTAAAGGGAGATGCTCCACAATTTCATTGTACAACTGTATAATGACAATAAAGGGCTATTCTATTCTATTCTATTCTATTCTATTCTATTCTATTCTATTCTAGTCTAGTCTAGTCTAGTCTATAGAAAGGCAGGAAGTCTCTTTTCCTTTATATTAATCATGCTTTCAATTCAAGGAGGAAAAGGGCCCTTCCTTATTAATCAATGGGCTTGATGCAGTTTTGGCAATATGGCACTGTTGTCTGTCGCTGAAAATTCCCACGTCTGGATTTCAAATACAAAACGGTCCAAAGGTGAATCCCGATATGATACAGTGAAAAATTATGTCCATATGCTGTGATGAACATCATGCAGTACTAAGTGGCTGTGAAGATGAATTAATGAGCATCTCAAGCAGGCTACACATGTGTGATATGCTTTCTTGGTCAAATGGTCAACAAAAGTAATGAGAAAACAAACAAACAAACAAACAAAAAATAGAATCATATTTCTGGTGGGAGGATGCATACCATTTGAGGTTCTATACTCTCTGTCCCATATGGATTACACTCAGTGATGGAGTCTGGAAGAACAATGTAATGAATAAATAAAGACTTCAGCCCCTCACAAGAAATAAATAAACAAAAAAAAAGAGCATTCAATTTGGTTTTGCGTGTTACCTAAGCATGAAGGGAACCTGTGTCCAGACGCACAGTGGTCACATTGCTGACCCACCACCCCAGGCAGACACAGACACTGACCCGACAGAGGGTTACATGGGGTGCCGTACGAACCTTCCCGAGAACACTGGCAGCCTGGATAAATGTAGGATGCAAAAGGTCACGTGTGCTTACATTATCAGTCACTACTAGAGATGTCCCGATCGATCGGCATCGGGTCCGATCACGTCATTTTCAAAGTATCTGAATCGGCAAAAAAAATATCGGCCATGCCTTTTTTTAATACATACATACGTATATATATATTAATTAAATCGTTTTCTAATTGTATTTAACGTCACAGACATAATATGTTACACTCATCCAGAGTCATTAGTTTAGGCTTAAGGTAGGGTTATCAAATTTATCCCGATAGCGGCGGCAATTAATTTTTAAAAAATGTGTCACATTAAAATATTTAACGCAATTAATGCATGCGCTGCATGACCCTCTCACTCATTGTCGCGGTTAAACTGTAATGACACCGTTTTACCTATATAGAGAGATAAAAGGCAGCACAAAATGAGTAAAGTGAACTTTGGTAGCCTTTGGAGCCTTTTGTTAATTGATTAAACCCTTGCAATCCCTCTCCCTATGATTAGAAATATCATGGGAAGCAATGTGGGGAAGCAAGTTGGCAATTGATCATTGTCTTAAAACTTTATGTTATTTCACAACGCAGAGAAGATATAGCAATTGGTAACACGTTGCACAGTCATGGGTCTACTTCCAATCATGCATTTGGGATGGCCACAGTATCATTTACTGAAAGCTCAACAAATACACTAGATGGCAATATTTAGTCACAATATACAAAGTCACAAGTCTTTCTATCCGTGGATCCCTCTCACAGAAAGAATGTTAATGTAAATGCCATCTTGAGGATTTATTGTCATAATAAACAAATACAGTACTTATGTACTGTATGTTGAATGTATATATTCGTCCGAGTTATATTCATTTTTTTCTTAATGCATTGCCAAAATGTATATGATCGGGAAAAATCATCGGGAATGATTGGAATTGAAACGGGAGCAAAAAAAAAGCAATCGGATCGGGAAATATCGGGTTCGGCAGATACTCAAACTAAAACGATCGGGATCGGATCGGGAGCAAAAAAACATGATCGGAACAACCCTAGTCACTACTGTTGTCTTTTCTGTGGAAATGTGGAAATTCCTTAAAAGGAAGATGGGAGATGATATGGCACATAAAATACAGTATATGAAATCAAACAGGACGCATGGGACAGCGTGGGAGAAAAACTCCCAGTTTCTGAAGTATTGAAAATCCATGCAAATCCATGCAAAACTGGATGTGAATGTGCCTGTAACTTATTAGGGTTTTGTGCGATTGGATATGTTGACCTATATTTGTATGTTCCATTCAAATGAACACAGTATTTATCTATTTCATTTTTCAAATGCTACTACACTAATGCAACTTTACGTCTATTACATTATGTACTCATTAACAAGTGTGTGAAAAGTCTTATTTGCCTTTTAACTGGTACTATTTCAGTCATATTCTGTCTGTACCATACAGTACGTGCCTAAAGTTATGATTATAAAATAATTTCCCACTAGAAGATGAGTAAATGATGAAATTATGTATTTGTTTATGACGTGACCCACCAGCGCATTCTGGGTACCCGTAGTAGCCTGGTGCACATTGCTCACAGTTCGGACCTCCATAGTTGGGAAGGCAAATACACTGACCACTTGCACTGCAAACACTCTCAGCCACACCGGCTCCATCACATAGACATGCTGCCGCTAGGAATTAAACACAGTACATTTCCAATTGTTACATGAGTGGAAACCCATTAAAAAACGGTTCATATTAACACTTGACTGTACAGTATTAAGGTAGGCTCTCTAGGACACCAATAATTTCACCCTTATCATGAACCAGCATTGAACCAACATTATTTCTTGTTAATCATTCTTGCTCTAACACATATCATGATGAGATGATGGGTGATCTCCTGGCTGGAGATGAAAAAGTTACAACGCACAGCCTCTATAAATTCATAATCACTAACATTTTTAGATAGCGTTATAGAGTTAATGTATCTGAATGTGTCATTCACACCATGGCAATCTGGAAAGGAGTGGAAGCCTGGTCTGCAACGGTCACATTGTTGGCCCTCTACAGTGCGACGACATTGGCAACGTCCTGAAGTGTCACACACCTCGTGCTCTGTCCCTCTGTGGTCACACGCACACCCTGCACGTGTACACACACACACATGTGTAGCAATATACAGTAAATACTGTGAATCAAGATTAACATTTGACCTTGAACTACTTCTTGGGAACTGCTTCTTAGTCGTGAACTTTGCTCATTCTGTGTAATTTTTTCTAATCATACTCACGCTGGCAACTGATTGAGCCAAAATAACCCACAGGGCAGACAGTAGGCACTAAACACAGGGGAAGAAGTACAATAATATTGGGGTATTATTTGTATTATCATAATTAATATCTACTTCAAAATTTGTATTCTTCAAATCTATATTTACCAAAAATGGGTCCTGCAGGGGATTTGGTGGTTGTCTGGTGCTCAGGATAACCTGCTTCCAAATTCAAAAGTAAACACAGAGAACAAAATTAATCAAAGTCAACAGTAATATTCCCAATTACCTATTTTAATTAACATCTGCACTTTTCCAGATCAAATTAAAATGTGTCAGATTAGTGAGGCGTATTTCCACAATACAGAGATTTCAAATTAAAATGCAACTAAATTTGTTTAGATTAGTTACATGTTAAATTCAAATGCACAGAATTGTATCTGTGGGGGGAAAAATTCTATAAAAAGTTTTGCATTAAACAGAAAGCAAGACACTCAAAGGTCAAATCAACACTGGGGGGGGGGGGACTCTGCTTATCTTTCCGCCATACTTTATGGAGATAAGATGAGGAAACACTAGTTATGTGTCTAACATGGGTCTTTCTCTGTAAATGGTGTTCAGGCATGTAGTTTGTGCAGCATAAGCCCTAAATTTTGAAGTGAACACATTTGATTCTTGTCTTTAAAGTTCACGTTGTCACCTCAAGGCATAAACTGACAGATCAAAGCTAGTAAAGCATCACTCATTGTACATTCGCTTACATCCAAAGCAGATGTGTATCAGAAGTAAACTTACGGATGCACTGAGGGTAGTAATAGTGGCCTTCTGCGCATCGCTCGCAGTTTTCTCCGTCAAACTGAACTCTGCAGATGCACTTTCCAGAACCCATTTCACAGCCTGCCGATGTCCGCTCATCGCACCTGCAAGCTGCAAGCCGACACACGCACACATCCAAAGACAAAAATAAAATAACACAAACATGGTTCAACATTTTTAGGGCTTTTTATAGCAACTTCTCTATTTGTAATCTTGATTGTATTGGTGGGCTGCAGCAATTGCCCTCTTGGCCATATATGGTCCCGGTTAGTTATTTCCCACCCTTTATTTAAATCCTCCACTTTGTGAAAGCAATTCATATGAGTGGGAACAGACATGTAAACAACAGAAGGACCCACTTGAGCAATGAGTATTTCTAAATATAAGTATTTTATCTTGCATGTGCTCAAGTTTCTTTTTTCATACATTAAGAGAGTGACAGAAAGAGTTGAGTGAGACAGAATGCGCCACTAATAGTCCTGCTTTAAATCCCCTTCTATACACACCCACACACATACACACACCTGCTGGGTATCATCAGCAGAGCCCTTCTCCTATTGTTCTTTTTATCCAATCAGCTCCCTGCTCGCCATCACGTATCGCCACCTGTTGCCTCATTTGTTTAACACAATTTCACTTTGTGTATGGAGACAACTGCCGAATGCCCAATAAAGGAATACTGGGAAAGTCTTTGAGAAGAAAGACTTTGAGAAGCAGCTTTGGTGTCATAGACAATTAGACAGATAATACGGGGGAACACATACCGTAATTCTCAAATTGTAAGCCACTACTTTTTTGCTTCATTTTCAGTCCTGCAGTTTAGAGTCCAGTGTGGCTTATTTGTTGATTTATTTGGGTTAATAGGTAACACTTTATTTGACAGCGGCAGCATAAGACTTTCATAAAAACTGTCATAATTATGACATGACACTATCATGGGCATTAATGAATGCTTATGACGGATGTCATGAAGTGTCATCCAGTAAATTATGTCACTAACTCCATTTATGTCCAGCTTGGACCGTTTACGTTCATTCAAAAGTGAGATAATCTGCCTGATAACACTAAAGCACACCTGTTATAAGCATTCATTAATGCCAAGATAGTGTCATGTCATAATTATGATTGCCTAATGATAGTCTTATAGTGCCACTGTCAAATAAAGTGTTACCAAATACCATAACTATCAATTAATGAAACAACTGGGACATTAACTGAAGACATAATTAGCATAGAACAGGAATTTTGATTTTTATTTATATCTGTAGCGCTGCAATGCATACGAGGAGGCATGTTGGACAACAACAATGTTGACAGCAGGTGGCAACAGAGGTTGATTGTCTCCCCCAAGGGTGCAGTGATGGCCAAAAGAAGCTCCTTTAAGCAATGAAGCTTTGCAGCCATTTGGTTCAAAGCTTCAAGGTGGTTCATTTGGTCTTATGACAGTCGTATGACGCAGCTGTCAAATAAAAAATTACCGGTTATTATAATTTGGTGAAAATATTTCAAAATTCAGTGAGGACAGCTTTGGCTTATAGTCAAGTGTGGCTTATTTAAGAACAAATGTCGTTTTCATGCCAGATTTGTTGGGTGGCAGCTTATAGTCAGGTGCGCCTTATAGTGCGAAAATTACGGTATTTCAAAATTAGATCTGAGGGCTTTTTGTAACAAATTTTTGCAGAATCCACAACTGATCTGAATTTTTTTCTCTATCACGTCAAATTTTTGAAATATAGGTTCCCTGTTTTCTTGACAAATGATTTACTTAACGAGAAAACCTTTTCAAATCTTACAAAATATTTTTAAGAACATTTTCTTTCTTATATTATAAAAACAAAGGATTCTCCTTGTGAATAAAGATAAAAGACGTCTCAAAAAAAGTCTGGCACTGAATGAGTAAACATAGGTGCTTAATTCATAAAAAAAATTCAAATATATCAAACAATGAAATGTGAAAAAACAGGCATGATTACAAATTTATTTAACGCTATTATGCTTTTCAAAGGATACAGTAAATCATCACATAAGCTACAATAATCATAATAGTGTGCAAGTACAAGAACAAAGTAAGTACTTAAATTGGGGAGAAAAAACTTGAAAAACTGAAATTTTGGAATCAGCATGCCAATTTTAGTTTTAATCAGTATAAAAAGTTACTCAATCGTTTTCTTATATTTCATTTGTAATGTACTTTTTAATGTATATGACAGCAATAAAAAAGACATTACTCACGTAGGCATCCAGTGGGAGATTTAGGGGGCACTCCATAAGGTCTGAAGAAACCTTCAACGCATCGCTCACAGTTAACTCCAGCAGTGTTGTGCTGAAAAAGAAAATAAAAATAAATAATAAATACTGCACTACTAAGCATTGTCATGTTCTGATATTATTCAATGTAACACGTGTAGCTACAGTTTATAGTTCTACTGTGTCTTTTAACTCATTTACTGTCCTTGTTAGCAAAAGACGTCCAATCCTTATGAACTGGGAAGATTGGCAGTGATTATTCACTGCCAGCATTTCCAGTTCAATGCAGATGGATTGGATGGCTATCACATATCCATTTGCAACGAATGAGTTTATAAAGCATCCAGAGGGGATTTCTTTCTGTGAGTGTTAAACTCGGATCAGTTAAGGTCACCTTGTGAATATAGAGTACATCCTCTCCGTCTAAACATACGCACTCACATTTATGTACACATAGACACACATAGGTACACACAAGGGAATCAGTCGAGACATGATGAGTGTTTCATACCTGGCAGTTGATGCACACGCCTCCTCCACTGTACCCACCGGTAATGTCTAAACTTGCTCCTCTGGCTTCCACCTCGGCGTCATAATAACAGTCGGCGGCATGAGTAAAGCACTGGCAGGCTGAAAAGGAAACCACCAACACACATTTACACACGTATAATTAATTAATAACTCACATAAATGTGCTTATAATCCAGAAGGAGCGACAAAACTGGTTTAGTATTACAAGAAATTATCCAATCAGAATAAAGCTGCACATCCGCTTCCTGTTTAAATATAATAATTATGTAAATGAAGCAAAGCCAAGACAATTTTTTTTAGACGCAACAAACTAACGTAGTATTAAAAAAAATGTAATGAATCATGGTGCGTTTGTATGAGCAATTTACGAAATGTAATTGACCAACTCTTACACTTACAACTTACACTTTTTGTCATTAATAATGTCAAAAAGAAACTACACACAAGCATAATCACTTCACTGGATTAAAAAAACAGAAGAGCTAATACATATTCATTATAAACAGGAGCTATAAATACATTTTTGTCTCAATGCAAAAGTCTTATTCGAGAATTTAATTCTTTTACAGTATATTACGACTTGATGTTGATATATACTATTTGTTGCATACTTACATTTAGTTTTTTCACTTTCTATGAATTACAATGTATATTGTAAATATATTTTCATAATAAATGTTATAAATTAATACTCATGTCATACAATGAAAGCCATAATATACTGTGAAACCTCATAATAATAACAAGGTAACCAGAACTTCATATTAGCCATAGTACATTGTTTCTGTATGAGTAAACCGATCACATTACAACTTCTTTTTTCCCTAGCTGCTCAAGGGTCTCATTACAAGAGTGTCTTTTCAACAGTCCAATGGAGGGCTGTCATGATTAATCGACTAATTGGCTAGGACTAAATGTTTAGTGTAAAATTGTCAAAATCTTAAAAATTTGAGCTTCTTAACAGTAAATATTGTCTGATTTATGCAGTTCTCCATGAAACTCGACTGATTACAGTGGTACCTCTACTAAAGAACGTCTCTACATACACAATTTTCAGGTTATGACATGCCAAAACAGTAAAATATTGTCTCTTGTTACAAAAGAAATTTTAGTAACGGAAGGCAAAAAACAGTATCACTGGTACTTGCAGCTTATAGCTGCTCTGCCATTGGCTATTGCCTAGCATTCCTGGCATCCAATCCGCTAAGAGGGACCTCTACTGTATGTGTATGTTTGTATCCCAGCATCCTCTTCATTTGCCCCTCGGGCCATGAGGTGTTCCGACAGCTTTATGTGAGTATATTAACTTTTATTCTGTACTCTATTCTTTGTTTTTTACTTATGCACAACTCTCATTTTATGTTTATTGTGCAATTATTTAATTGTAACATGTATTTGTTACATGTTTTGATGCATTTTTATGCTTTATAAAAGATTTATGTCTGAATTATGGGGAGCATGGAATGTATTAGGGCATTTAATTGGAAAACGTGTCTCTATTGACAGTAGTTACGAAACTACTTCCAGAAGCAATTAATTTCGTGAGGAGAGGTACCACTGCATAACATTAATGAACATTTTACCTGTTTTTTAAATTTTTTTCTGACATTTTTGGAGAAAAACAATTTTTAACATTTGGGAATAACTCTACAGTATTTCAGCCATACCTGAAGTAGACTCAGAAATGCATATCCAGCTAGTTGCCCTTCGTATTAATCTGTATCAAAGAAGTAGCTCAACATCATTCTCTCTCATGTGACATTGCTTAAATGTTGTTAATTGGGTAATGTTTAAAAAAAAATGAAAAGAAAAAAAAAATAGTAGTAGGATAAAATTATATGTTGCCATAAATTTGAAGGCAAAACACATTTTTACCGTGTACTGTTATTTGATTAATTGATGGATTGAGCAATAAATCTATTCTTAAAAATATTCATTTGTGATGACCCAAGTCATTGTAGATTACAAAACAATTTAACATATTACAAATGTTTTCCAGTGAATAGAAATGGAGTTCACAAAAAGGTGAATATGTGCATAGTGATTTCTTTGTACTTTTAATTCTTTAGTAGGTATATAGTAGTTTTGAATTCTTCCACATGCATGCCACATAAGGAAAGTCCTCCCTCACTCTCTCAACGAGACGCTGAGTGATACCATATCAGGGCATCGGCAACAGTAACAAATGGAGACTTGAGTTGTCGACACAACACTGTCAGACGGCATGTCGCGCACTTACGTTGACACTCGTTGGGGCTGTCAACAGCGGCGGCACGCCACGGCTTCTGGCTGAAGCCCGGACAGCAGCGGTCACATGATTCACCACAGGTGTTGTGCTGGCACTCACACTGGAGCCTGATTACAGAACATAGAACACATGGAGCAAACTAGGAATGTAATTTGATGATCATCAATAACATCTGGTATGTTTTAAATTGTGTTGAAGCTTGTGTATAGCGCTGCCATTGAAGAGATTTGAACTGGGAGGGCTAGCAGTGAATGAGTCCTGTTACCCTGAAGGTGCACCTCACTTTACTTGTTCAGCACAGAAATCAACGCTGTTTCCTTAAAATATCACCTTTGACATTGACAAAACACCATTTGCTTACAATCTGTTATCACTGTAGCTAACAATGCTGTCTTTCACCATTGCGAGTTCCATAAATAAACATATTAGGTAATTGCGGATCCGGAAAGAATGTCTGTGCTTCACAAAATGTCTGTTAATGAATAAGCAGATCCTGTAAGAAAGTTAAAGTTTGACATGTGAGGTACAGAAGGTGTTGAACATTTTTGAGAAGGGTGACTTACTTGTTTGGGTCTTCCGGGTCACTAGTGGCACTGCACGCCTGAGCATGGCCGTGACACACGCAGCGCCCACCGATGCTGATATCTTTGATGCTGTAATAGTACTGAACAGGAAAAATCAGAACGAATGCATCTGGCTTGGTTCCTTAGCAACAGGAAATAATTACACATATTGTGTATCAAGTTTTACAGGCTGACTCACTGCACTGTAAAACGTGATAAAATCATCAACATCCGTCAGCACATATTCATTTCAACTTGATATGGAGAAATATAGAACTGTTAGAAAAATTATTTAATGATAAACATTTGTGTAATTCAATCTGCAAGGCTATTTTTCATCATATGACCCAATACAATTATAGGTACAAATTCACACCAAGATGAAAGTGTATATGTTCACAACTGTAAGCGCCTAAATAACATTTGATTAATTATTTATGTTAATTGTAAATAATATATTTGATTCTATAAAACGAGTTGTTGATTGTTATATAAGTCGGAACTATTATTTGTTTATTTGATTTTGTTGAACTAGTTCGTGACGTCACGTTTGACATCATGTCGTATGATATAACGCTGGGCGAGAACTGTTTTGGATGAGTTAGTTGGCGTGGGCAGGAAGGAGGAAGCATAAGAGCCCAAACAGTTTTTGACATCTCTTTCTCTCTATCTTCTTAGTTGAACTAGTCTCTCTATCTCTCAGTTGTGGATCACAAATGTTTGGATTAATTCCTGTTGGATTGAACAAATGAACTGAGAACATGCAGGGTGGCTTTTTTTCTTCCCCGCTTGAACGGCGGGCGTGTGATGGGGACGGAGCGAGGAGATCATCAGCAGTGTTGGGCACGTTACTTTAAAAAAGTAATTAGTTACGTTACTCACTACTTCTTCCAAAAAGTAACTGAGTTAGTAACTGAATTACTCTATAGTAAAAGTAATTAGTTACCAGGGAAAGTAACTATTTCCGTTACTTTAAAAAGAACTTGTTGTATGTCAAAGAATTTGAAATTTTCTGAGCAGTATTCGAGTCAGTGGAATAGAGAAGAACAGACAGGTAGTTAACTTGTTAGGTGCTTCAGCAGATTTGAATTGCTTACCACAGATGTCGACAAAAGCTTTGCCCCGGGACATAAATTACACATTACATGCAGGTTCTTTCCTTTAATTTTGACAAACTTGAAATAGCGTCTATATCTCCACCTCTTAAAGGACAATTTTTCTTCTGAATGCTCTGCCATCCCGACCCTGTGCATCTGTTTTGTGTGTGTGTGTGTGTTTGGCGCACGCGCTGTTCCTGTTTGCTTGTGAAATCACCGGCTCTGATTGGCTTACAACGACATATGACTCTAACCCTCAGCCAATCACAATCACTTCCATCGCATCTCTCGAGGGGCTGCATTCAGGTAGGCTGGTTTCCCGACAATTCACGTCACCTTCAAAGCGTCTGCCGTCCTCAAGATGGAAGCAGAATTATTGCTGGCTGACAGAGGGAGATGGGAACGAGGCTAGCATCGGGTGTAGCAAACACAGAAAAGTTACCAAACTTTGGAAAGCATTGTCTAATTGAATGAGCAGGGACAGCCTGGAGTCATAAGAAGTACGTGCTGTAATATTCTGATACAGAATTATCTGAAGCACCCTAAAGTGCACACGGCGCCAATATTGTTTTGCTCACATGATGCGGGAGTGAGTTAGAGACACGGCCTGCCGAGAACCGTACGTTTGTGTTAATGTTGAAGTTATACAGTATGTGCTATTAAAGAAACAGAGTGCCAGCACGTCCTTTGTGGTATACTGTATCTTTGCTAAGAAAAAGCACAAAACAAAACACGTGCGCTATTCTCGAACCTGAACGCACCCCAAGTCTTGGATGACAAATCAACAGAGCAGAGAGTCGACTCGACACGGCTCGACACGGCTGGTAGTTTCTTCAATTTATTCAGAGTAAGTAACGCACCGCTTTTGACCGTCAGTAACGGTAACGGCGTTGTAACGGCGGGAAAAGTAATTAGTTAGATTACTCCGTTACTGAAAAAAATAACGCCATTACGTAACGGCGTTATTTATAGCGGCGTTACTCCAAACACTGATCGTCAGACTGAAAGGCTTTTCGTCGTGGATTCTACAACTACATTTACATGATTTGTATCTGTGATTCTCAAAGCACAATGTTACAGTGACTTCAAAATAAAATATGGTACATTTGTTAAGTACTACAATTCCGTTGTTTTTAAGGTTTAACTAACTACAATACAATTTCAATTATTTAATCAGATACAAATTGTTTTTCATTTGGTGCGCGATAAAATTTGAATAAATAAGTACAGACTTGTCTAGATTTATATTTAGGAGTATTCAGATAATTCATCTACCTTTAGGGATTACTTTTATAGTGTATTTCAGTAGATTTAAGATTGTTTAGGTCAGTTGTTAGTTTCAGGAAATACTGTACTTGTGTAGTATTAGAAGTACATATTTAGATAACTTTTTGGGAGTATTTTGGTAGATTTAAAAGTACTTAGATTATTTTTAAGAAGTATTTGAGTGCATCTAAGAGTGTTTGAACTTCACTCAGGGACACCGCTACACATTCGAATGCAGAACCTTTCGGCTGTAACAAAACCACGATGACACAACGCTGCAACAAAAATAATATATATGATAATAATAGTAATAATACAGTAAGTATAGATCATAGCTGAGCCTGAAAGTTTTGGGTAATTTTTTGAACATTTTCTTCTAGTTCTGTTTAAAAGATTTTCTGGACGTACTAATTGAAGTGATACAGTACTGTGAAACATTCTGTTGCACATTTTTTTGTTTTTATGAGCCAAACTATACCTAATATATTCAAATCAAGCGCACAATTCGTTAATAAATTTTGAGTGAAAAAAAACATTGAATTCTTAAAGTCAGTGTAAAAGAAAACTGACAAATGCATACTATTTTTTTCTCCATGAAAGTATATCATTTACAAAGTACAATTTGAATTCTACACACATCTACTGCTGAAGAAAAATGTGCCGATGCTCCAGCTGCGGCTCAAGGGACTTTTCCAAACTAGTACCAACTATTATTTCAGAATGATAAATGTGTCCTAAGTGAGCGTATGGGCGTGCTAAGAAAAGTAAAAGTGCCAGCAAGCCAGTTGCTTCAAGCATGGCGCCAAAGTGTGTTCAGGCGGTTCACTTCAAGCCTCACCCTGCGTGTGACGGTCGGGTCTCTCATTGCCTTGGAGATGAGATGACCCAGCAGTGTGTTGGTGCGCAGGAAACGCAGCCGTACGTTGGTGGCCTTGGTGAAATGCTGCAGCACTGGAGATCGGGTGAAGTCTCCAGACCCTGGTCGACCATTGATCAAGGACACTACAATCTGGACACCACAAAAAGAGTGTTTGTTTTAACTACACAAAAAATAATATTGATTTATTTTGCTCACGTGGTGTTTACCTCTCCGTTCTCCAGAGGGACAATTCCGGAATAATCAGTGGTGCAGAGCTGATCGTCGTCATTTGTAAGTGGAGCGTTGGGATGCTTTCCAAACCTATCGATGCACTCATGCTTCGAATCTGTAAACAATGTTATTTTGCTCAATTCATTTTATTAATTGTGGTTCATTCTATCCCTAAAAACAATGTAATGGCATGCCGTCACAAACTGAGGTCTGTTCTGAGTTCTGTACATGCATGCAAATGTTTGGGCACCGATAAAAAGAAGTTTTTTTTTCTGCCTCATATATGGTCTCATGAAATGAGAAAAATAGCTACAATGTTAAAAAATTGTGTTTGTGTGTGTGCGCTTGTCTTTACTTGGCTATATTGTAATCTGATGCTCATGTTGATACATTTAAAGCTTTGCTACATTTTCTGTTGTGATAACTCACGTGTAAAATACTGCCAGGGAGTGAAGGTCCTCCCGTGGTCAACGGAGCGCTCCAAGACCCACAGGTCGGGTCGAGGCGAATTAGCAAACTTTATGATGATGTAAGCAACATGAAACAGCTTTAAAAGAAAGAAAAATACGGTTAAACATATGAAAACAACCTGACGAAGCATTGTGGTAGCATTTCTATATTGGTCACCACATAATGACTGAGGAAACAGTGGTAAGCTTACTGACTTTCTCTTTGCAGTTTGTACACGTCAACATGAGGACAAACAACTGTCAAAGTATCTTTGAGGAGTCATTAAAAGCAGCAGGTGGACCACCAGGTTTGTGAATAGAATTCAAGTAAAGCCCACTTGATCTGCCCTCTGCCTTTATCTACATTGATCATCAAAAGCATACGAGAAATGCACATTTTCTCTGTGATTATTGGAACAAAAAGTATGGCATTCAACAAGCAAGTGACATCAGCTTGATCGTACTTGACACAATAGACAGGAAACTGATGACAATCAAGGCTCTCCTTTTTATAGTTTCCCATGGACTATGTGTGTCTTGGACCTGCAATAAAAAACTTCACCTACACTTGACCAACAGTTGGAGCCAGGGCCGGAGTGGGACTCATTTTCGGCCCTGGAATTTCATGCCTCAGACCGGCCCACTCATTTAAAATTATGTCATTATGCATACACGTGTTAAGTTCAGTGTTCTCTAAAGCCGTGTACTGTAATTCTGTGTATTCCAATTCAGTGCAGGTCATGGTTGTTTAACAAGGTGGCTTTATTTTAACAAGTGCAACACAACATATTTTGAACAAATTTAAAAATGGATTTTAAAAAAAACTATATTAAATGATACATTTGAAAAATAAATTAGGCCTGTCAAATGATTAAAATTTTTGATCGAGTTAATTACAGCTTAAAAATTAATCGTAATTAATCGCAATTCAAACCATCTATAAAATATGCCATATTTTTCTGTAAATTATTGTTGGAATGGAAAGATGAGACACAAGATGGATATATACATTCAACATAAGGTACATAAGGACTGTATTTGTTTATTATAACAATAAATCAACAAGATGGCATTAACATTATTAACATTCTGTTAAAGCGATCCATGGATAGAAAGACTTGTAGTTCTTAAAAGATAAATGTTAGTACAAGTTATAGAAATTTTATATTAAAACCCCTCTTAATGTTTTCATTTTAATAAATTTGTAAAATTTTCAATCAAAAAATAAACTAGTAGCCCGCCATTGTTGATGTCAATAATTACTTACACAATGCTCATGGGTGCTGAAGCCTATAAAATCAGTCGCACCCAAACGCCAGCGGAGGGCGGCAAAACTCCATAAAGCACAATTAACAAGTGGGCATGTCATTGTACTGTCATTTAAATCTGTCTGAGCAGGGCATGTGCGTTAATTGCGTCAAATATTTTAACGTGATTCATTAAAAAAATTAATTACCGCCCGTTAACGCGATAATTTTGGCAGCCCCAAAATAAATGAATAAATAAGACCTTTTCTGCAACATCAAATATTAACAAAATGAGTGCTTACAGATAAAACAAACATAGCAACATAACAATATGAAAAATAAAGAATACGTATTGCACATTGTAACAACTTCTAATGATACTATTATCCATTTTCCATTTCCACTTTAAAAACGCCACGTAATTGATTATATTAATTCTAATGTTCACTCGCTGAACGACATGGCAATCCTACCTTCCAGCTCTGCACCTGTGGTGTGTTCATTATGGCTAATGCTTGCTGCTACATATCCCTTGTGAGGTGCTACAAGAAGCCAAAGTTTCCACAATTACATATTGTCGTATCACACGGTGCAAGTTGCATTTTATTCGCCATCTGGCCTTACCACTTTCGTTGTAATCCTCTGTAGTTTGAGGCAGCAAGGTCGTTGCATGAAAAAAATTAGCTATTTTCGCGCATTTTGCCGATTCTTTCACGAGTGCTTTTCTCTTTTTAATTCTTATTTTTCAGCGCCACCCTTGCTCTTTTTATCCATCCGAGCACCGAGATAGCAGCTAATTTGGCTCAATACAGACTACAATTAGGGGGCGGAGCTGCATGCTGTATTTTTCGTCTGCACACGTGAGGATGAGTCTGGAAAAAAAAATAATACTGTTTTTTTTTTTTTTTTAAGACGGCCCACAGGGACAGCGGTAACAGAATGTAAGTTATACTCAGTGACACTGTCATAAATAAATACCAAACAAAAAATGATAACAGTGTAATTTTTTTTTTTTTTTTTTAATAAAACGCGGACCGGCCCATCTGGCCGGCCGGCCCTTCTGGAATCGTCCAGAAGCTCCCGATTAGTCACTCCGGGCCTGGTTGGAGCACATGAGATTTTTGACGTCAGCACTTGGAAAAGATCCTAAAGCAATATTAACATTTCAATACCATGGACGCAATCAGGCAGTGCTCTCTGAATTCTTTGGGATTTGAGTGATTGATGAAAAGCAAGGCAGGATGTTTGTTCTTTTATTTCGAGACATTTGTATGGAACATCTCACTTGATGCTTCTAGGGCAGGCCTGTACTCGTCTCGCATCCACTTGCGCTTTGATAAAAAAGCACAGCAGGAAAGTAAAGGAGATTTTCAAATTTTAAAACACTTCTGAGGTGTCCTAACTCATTCCCTGTCATTGACAGCGATAGACAACAAATCCATTTCAATGTGAATGATATCACGTTGACCAAATTTTCTCCCACAGAGGGCCATAGAATAGATTTGTACAAAGTGTCTTAGAAAGATAAAGATGAATCGACTCACACCCTAATTGTTCGATTAATGAATTCATTGATAAGCTGCATTACTCCATACTTTTGTCCACATCAGATCTACTTTAACCCATTATAGTACTAGTGACTATTCTTCATAATTAAAAAAAAAAAACGTAACCTCACAAAGACCTGGTGTCTACGAACATTCACTGCCATCATCTCCCAGACAAAATCGACTGGACATCAGACACAATCAACGGCAGCCAATGAGTTAAATGAGTGCCCTATAAATAGTTAGACAACATGTAGGCTAAAGGTTTGTTTCATGCCTGTTTAGACTGGCGCAGGAGAGTAAAGGGTACAGAAATGAGAGCTGATGTCACATCAGGGTTGGTCTTATCCCAAAAGACTCCTCTCAAAGACACCACCATGGACAACACAGGAGTTTTTATGTGAGCTTGGTTGCAAACATTCTGCAGTGCTCTAATGTAACACAACCTAAACAGACCCACATTCATTAAAAGACACTAGTGTAGTTAACATCTTAATCCGCTGTGTATCTATCATGCCGGGAGAAGATTTTCACTGCTGTGAGTTACGGCTGGTGACAGGTTCCCGAACGCGGCGGCACCCTCAGCTTCCCGGGGCATTAGGAGGGGGGTGGGAATGTGGCGCTATGTCCGGAATTTGAGATGGATCCGTGTGCCAGCCAGCACGTCTCTGACCTCCCTGACTCAATCCCCTCCTTCCCGATACCCCCTGTTCCTCCTAAACTTCTGGCAGTCTTTTATTGATGGTGATGGGTAGCTCCCCTGGAAAGCTTTGCTTCTATTTTCAGCGTTCATGTTTGTCTGGAATGGGCAAACAGGGGAGCCCCTGTTTTCCCATTCTATTGCCTGTGAGGAGCTTTTCTCTGATTAGCTACAAGGCCACACCCCACTCAGTAGTGAAGTCACAAACACAATACTGAATAAAGTACACTCCAGAAAGGCATCAATTCGTTAGAAACGAATGGAATTATACTGCAGGCGCTACGGTCCCAATTCATGCCTAAAAGTATTTCCCTTGTCAACTGCTTATTGGACTGTACTCTATGATCATCATCACGCCATTTCCCCTTTGCAATCAAAGTAATCCTATGAACAAAGAATATTTAAGTTACTCTTAAAAAAATAAAATAAACTGGTAAATTTACGGTAAAATACTGGCAGCCGCAGTTGCCAGAAATCAGCTTTCACCCAACTTCCGGATTACTTGCAGGATAGCGATAGTTCATCTTCAGTATTTCTTCAATGGTGACTGTATGCATTGCTCCATTACCCAATATTAATCATTTAAATTCAAAAGGTACAAATTAACTTAAATACTTTTTTCCATTTGTCCTGATAATGTTATTTGTCTTTTATGCTTACTATTGGGCAATTATCTTAAATTCGCCTTGGAATTTATGCTACAAACCAGGGGTGCTCATTGTTTTTTGCTCCAAGATCCACTTTTCAAGGACACAACCTCCCGCAAACTATCTTAACAGCGAGTGGGTGGTTAGGGGGATGAGGGGGTTCAGGAAAAAAAAAAAATATATATATATATATATATATATATATATATATATATACACAGTTGTGGTCAAAAGTTTACATACACTTGTGAAGAACATAATGTCATGGCTCTCTTGAGTTTCCAGTTATTTCTACAACTCAGATTTTTCTCTGATAGAGTGATTGGAACAGATACTTATTTGTCACAAAAAACATTCATGAAGTTTGGTTCTTTTATGACTTTATTATGGGTGAACAGAAAAAAGTGATCAAATCTGCTGGGTCAAAAATATACATACAGCAGCGCTAATATTTGGCAACATGTCCCTTGGCCATTTTCACTTCAATTAGGCTCTTTTGGTAGCCATCCACAAGCTTCTGGCAAGCTTCTGGTTGAATCTTTGACCACTCCTCTTGACAGAATTGGTGCAGTTCAGTTAAATTTGATGGCTTTCTGACATGGACTTGTTTCTTCAGCATTGTCCACAAGTTCTCAATGGGACTTTGGGAAGGCCATTTGAAAACCTTAATTCTAGCCTGATTTAGCCATTCCATTACCACGTTTGATGTGTGTTTGGGGTCATTGTCCTGTCGGAACACCCAACTGCGCCCAAGACCCAATCTTCGGGCTGATGAGGTGAGGTTATCTTGAAGAATTTGAAGGTAATCCTCCTTCTTCATTATCCCATTTACTCTCTGTAAAGCACCAGTTCCATTGGCAGAAAAACAGCCTCACAGCATAATACTACCACCACCGTGCTTGAGGTAGGCATGGTGCACTTGGAGTTAAAGGCCTCACCTTTTCTCCTCCAAACATATTGCTGGGCATTGTGGCCAAACAGCTCGATTTTTGTTTCGTCTGACCACGGAACTTTCCTCCAGAAGGTCTTATCTTTGTCAACATGATCAGCAGCAAACTTAAGTCGAGCCTTAAGGTGCCGCTTTTGGAGCAAGGGCTTCCTTCTTGCACGGCAGCCTCTCAGTCCATGGAGATGCAAAACACGCTTGACTGTGGACACTGACACCTGTGTTCCAGCAGCTTCTAATTCTTGGCAGATTTGCTTTTTGGTGATTCTCGGTTGACTCTTCACCCTCCTGACCAATTTTCTCTCAGCAGGAGGTGATAGCTTGCGTTTTCTTCCTGATCGTGGCAGTGACAAAACAGTGCCATGCACTTTATACTTACAAACAATTGTTTGCACTGTTGCTCTTGGGACCTGCAGCTGCTTTGAAATGGCTCCAAGTGACTTTCCTGACTTGTTCAAGTCAATGATTCGCTTTTTCAGGTCCATGTATGTATATTTTTGACCCAGCAGATTTGATCACTTTTTCTGTTAACCCATAATAAAGTCATAAAAGAACCAAACTTCATTAATCTTTTTTGTGACAAAGAAGTATCTGTTCCAATCACTCTATCGGAGAAAAATCAGAGCTGTAGAAATAACTGGAAACTCAAGAGAGTCATGACATTATGTTCTTCACAAGTGTATGTAAACTTTTGACCACAACTATATATATATATATATATATATATATATATATATATATATATATATATATATATATATATATATATATATATATATATATATATATATATATACAGTGCTGCTTGAAAGTTTGTGAACCCCACAGCGATGGTCAGATTTTTTGTAAAAAAAACTAAAATAACCTTATTAAATGTTAAGTTATACCCAAATCCACAATACTGACATTCCAAATAATGGACTGAAACAAAAGAAATAGTTATATTGTCATTCTTTATTTAACAAAAGTGGTTGATTTAAGAAAAACTCAGATATCATGTGTGCAAAAGTATGTGAACCCCTTCAGTTAATAGGATATTGCGCCTCCTTTTGCAGAGATTACCTCAACCAAACGGTTTCTGTAGTGACTAATCAGCCTCTCACATCTACTTTGGGGGATTTTTGCCCATTCTTCCTTGCAGAACGCAGTCAGTTGAGAGAGGTTTGATGGGCGTCTGGCATGAACTGCTCGCTTCAGGTCCCGCCACAGCATTTCAATGGGATTTAGGTCAGGACTTTGACTGGGCCAGTCCAGAACACGAATCTTCTTCTTTTTCAGCCATTCCTTGGTTGTATTGCTGGAATGCTTTGGATCATTATCATGTTGCATGATCCACCTTCTGCCAAGCTTTAACTTCAAAACAGATGGCGTCAGGTTATGTTCTAGGATTTGACAATATTCCTCAGAATTCATGATTCCCTGGACTATGTGGAGTTGTCCAGGTCCTGAGGATGAAAAGCAAGCCCAGATCTTGACATTCCCACCTCCATGCTTCACTGTTGGGAGAAGGTTCTTTTGGTGGTATGCAGTGTTGACTTTTCGCCAGACATGGCGGTTTTGGTTGTGACCAAACAGTTCAATTTTGCACCTACATCAGTTGATGAAAACTCTTTTTAATTTAGTCTCGACAACACAACTGTTAAAAAAACAAAAAAAAACTACTGAATTGATTGATTAGGAAATCAGGTTGAAATAATAGAAAATTCCAAAATGTTGAGGGGGTTCACAAACTTTTGAGCAGCACTGTATATATATATTCTAGTTACATAGTTAATTATGTTGTGTGAGCAACGAATGAGGTTATTTTCTCACATTTCTGCATAAAATCACCATCAAATGTGATTTGATCTTTGTCAAAATCCCACAGATGAAAAAACTGTCTGCTTTAACTAAACCCCCCCACAAACATTTATAGCTTTCCATATTTTAATGAGGACAGCATGCAAACAATGACAGAGTGAACCCTCTGCCTAAGGAGACTTAAAGAGCAATTGAAACCAATTTCTACCAAACAATTTAAGTCAGGTGTGTGCCCATTGCCCACTGTCAACTACTGTTGACGCCAGGATCGAAACAGAAAGTAAAATAGCGCTCTCCTGCTCACCGTCAGCCCCGTGGTGCATTCAGGTACAGCAAAAAAAGTCCGCCACATTAGAAGCCGATTTGTTACATTATTACAGGTACTGTACTGTATTATTGTTATTATTGCTATTATTATATTATTCTTATTCTGATTTTTATTCATATTTTATTTGTTTTGCTCTTTGTAATTGCTATTTGCAATAGTAACAGCAGTATTTATTAAGGATGTAGTGTGGGTTTTTGGGCTGTGGAACAAATTATTGGAATTATAATGTATTCTTATGGGAAAATCCTGCTCGACATACGACCATTTCGACCTTACAAACAAGCTCCTGGAACGAATTAACTTCGTATGTAGAGGTACCACTGTATAACACATGGAACGCCATAGCAGAAGCTATGATGGGAAACGTTTTCATTTGCCTAGATCAGGGGTCGGCAACCTATGACACGCGTGTCACCACTGGCACGCAAAGGGTTAACCAGTGACATGCGAGCGCATGGTAAAACAAAAACAAAAAAATTGCGTGTTATGTTTATTGTCAGTTGTATCTTTATCAGTTGCTGAAGCGCCCCATCTTGTGGCCGTTTTATTTATTGGTTCTAAAACAGTAGAAGAAAAATGCAAATAGGAAGTTCTTCAAATGTGATACAGTGTGTTACATGGCAGCCCCACTCTCACAACTTCTGTGGCATTTGTGTTTGTTAGAGCAACGTCTGTGAGTATTTTGTTGTCAAATTGAGAATTTCACTCTTTATATTGTCTTTAGGTTGCATGTTTGAGGGGAAATGTGTTTGATATTTCTAATTAAGAACTACTGAATACAGGCTAATTGTGTTTGCATATATGGATGGCATTTTTGTTATTTACAGCATTGTTGCTGATTGCATGTATTTTTTCATTGTTTTAGTCTCACAAAAAAGGAAAGAGACATAAAGGATTACTGAAAACATCCGGAGTGTGAACCTTTTCATGTTTAGCTGCTTGGATAGCGGAAGCGAGCCCATTTACAATGCGCCTTTTTACCGGAAATCAAGGCATTTTCAGTTGCGCGCCCTGTTATTTAGGGGCTTTACGGGAGCGCCCCTCTCACCCACTCTGCCTGTGGCGTTATATGCGAGCAATAATGGATTTTGAGCACACCTCCAGCTCTTCCTCTTTTCTCGACTCCTGCGCTTGTCGGATTTTTTTCTCTGCGTGTTTAATTCAGCCCACGCTACTAACGTGTCACGAAGCCGACCAATCAGAGAGCTGGCGGAAGTACACTGTGTTACCAATTGCACTTTTTGGTAATTGCAGTGGTTTCAACTCTGCACCGTAGTGTGCAGTAGACAGGCGATTATCGTGACTTGTTGTCGTTGATTCGCCCGGTGCTTACTTCAGAGAGGTGGTGATGTGTATAAAAACACAGTGACACGTTGGATGGCATTTTGCTGGAGACTTTTATTAACAAAACTAAAACCATCATGGGACACTTTTCACGGCGCTGTTCGCACAACTCTGTCTCTCGCAACACCTTGTTTCGCTGCCTCTCTTTTTCTCACCCTTAACTAGTAAGCCGGTCATACTGTCGGGGACAGCGGCCCCTTGGGGATGCCGGTAACAACTGGTTGGCTGGTTACTTCCGCTAGCTCTGTGCATTATGCCTCAAGAGCGTTGTGTGTGTGTGTGTGTCACACAACAAGTGTCAAACGCCACTATGAGACAAAACATGAAAATTCATGGAAAACAGGGCCAGGGATCACATTAAGGTAGGCATCTTTTGTATTTGTTATATAAAATCTAAAATAGTGCATAGAATTCACTGTTAGTGAACAAGACAAAGTAGCCGCCTGTTCTGACTTTGAAGGTTAAAACAGCCCGCTCTGTACTGTGAGAGACCTGCACTGAGAATCACGCTTGTTCCCGTTTTCTTGCTGGGTTGTGTGTGTGTGATATGTTTACATAAGATGATGCTCAAGTTTTCATATTTTCTACAATATACATTTATTTTTTAGTTATTTGATAAAGAATGGTAGTTGTAAGATTTCAACATATGTTCATGTTGTTTTCTTTGGTGTAAAATTACAGCTCTGTTGGATATAAAAATTCAGATGTGCGTCATTAATCTTGGTGTGGCACACTGATTGACAAGAAATTTTGAAAGTGGCACGCCACACCAAAAAGGTTGCTGACACCTGGCCTAGATGCTTAAATTATTAAGTGGAATTTTATTTTTCTTAAAAAACACATTTTATTTCTTCTGTGTTTCTGTGCAGTATTAATATTGTTGTCTTTTACTTAAAAGAGGCATGGTCTATTGTTTTTAGTTGTGATTTCCTAAAAAGTATTTTTGAATTTAAGAGTAAACATTTATTGCGTTTAAATGGGGGTACATGATCTATTAATATATACTGTATTCTCACTGTGTTATTGTAATTTTTTTTTTTATGGGGGGGTGCAATAATATCGCATATCGCAAGAATTTATGAAATAAATTATCGCACACTAAAATTTGTTATCGCGACAGGCCTACCAATCACTGATGAATGGTTCAAGGCTGCCCTGCCCACTATAAAACACACACCTGGTAAGAATTGTCTTGATGAGAAGCATTGTCCGATGTGCATCATGGCTCGGTCAAAAGAGTCTGAAGACCAACGATAAAGGATCGTTGATTTATATAAAGCTGGAAAGGGATACAAAAGCATCTCTAAAAGTCTGGATGTTCATCAATCGACAGTCAGAGAAGTGATCTACAAATGGAAAGAGTTTGGCAGTGTTGCTTCTCTCCCAAGGAGTGGCCGTCCACCAAAGGTGACGCCAAGAGTTCAGCACAAATTACTCAGAGAGGTAAAAAAGAACCTCAGAGTATCTGCTAAAGACTTACAGAAATCACCGGCGCATTCCAGTATCTCTTTGCACACATCAACTGTACGTAAAACTATGGCCAAGAATGGTGTTCATGGAAGAACACGGAGAAAGCCACTGCTGTCTAAAAAAAACATTGATGCTCATTTAGTTTTGGCAAAATATTTTGTGAACTGATGAAACCAGAGTTGAATTGTTTGGGAGTAACACACAATGTCATGTGTGGACGAAAAATGGAACAGCTCACCAACATCCACACTTCATCCCCACCGTGAAGAATGGTGGCGGGAGCATCATGATTTGGGGCAGTTTTGCTGCCTCAGGGCCTGAACAACTTGCAATCAGTTATGTAAGAATGAATTCAAAGGTTTATCAGGATGTTTTGCGAGAAAACCTGAGGCCATCTGTCAGATAGCTAGAGCTAAAAAGAGGATGGAAGCTGCAACAAGACAATGATCCAAAACACAGAAGTAAATCAACTTCAGAATGGTTTCAGAAGAACAAAATACACGTTCTGGAGAGGCCAAGTCAAAGTCCAGACTTGAAACCCATTGAGATGCTGTGGCATGACCGAAAGACAGCGATTCATGCCAGACATCCCAGGAATCTGACTGAACTACAGCAGTTTTGTAGAGAAGAATGGGCCAAGATTATTACCGGTAGTCCTGATTGATGTGCTAGACTGATCTGCAGCTACAGGAAGCGCCTGGTTGAAGTTATTGCACCTGGGGGGGGGCAAAAAATATTAAATTTGTACGTTCACTTACTTATTTTTCCCCCTTCTGTCATTGTTTGCATACTACCCTCATTCAAATATGAAAACCTATAAACGTTTGGGTGGTTTTAGTTAAAGCAGACACTGTTTTTTCATCTGTGTGATTTTGACAAAGATCAGATCACATTTGATGGTGATTTTATTCAGAAATGTGAGAGATTCCAAAAGGTTCAGATACTTTTTCATACCACGGTATGTATGTGCAATACAAAAAAAAAAAAAAGTTTTTTATTTTTTTAATGCCAGGAGCTAGTACCTACACTAGCATCGACATCTTGGGCTCTCCTGCTATAAACCAAAGCTAGCGATGTTGTTGTTTTGCATACGTGTATCACAACCGTATTTTTGTTGTTATTATTATTGTACAATAATGATAGTATAGAATAATATAATAATAGTAGAATAATAGAATGATGATAGACTTGAGTCACAAACTACTATGTGATGAGATTTATTCATATTAAAAGGAAATACATGACAAAGTGAGGTTTTACACAGGTTACTAGCATTATTAGCGTTACTGAGCTTCCATTCCCACCTAATCTAGAAGTGTTCAGAGTCAAATTCAAAATATGTATACATTTAGCAAGAAAACCTATTTCTTTGTTGTAAATAATATCATGCTTCATTATACCTTTGGAAATTGAATGTTTTTTCCTTGTGGATCCTAATAGTCCATATAAACTCAATGGTGTTTCACAAAGGGATACATTTTATCGGCAAACCCGGAAGAGGGTATGATGTCATGTGAAAAAGGTTAATTAAGAGAAAAAACATAAATTACAAGTAAAACCATATCGTGCTTCTGTAACTGAAATTATTATGGTAGGTTTTTGTAGATTTTTCTCGGGAAAAGCGATGTCAGGACAAAAAATTGACAGTGTATTTTTTTTACACTGTGATTCATATGTAATTTTTGATAGTGGTGACATCACTGCACTACTACTTCCTCCCTCTCAACAGGGATTTACACCATAGATATCACATATAAAGAGAGCAAGATGCGATGTCAGTCGGAGAGTGTTAGTAACCGGCGGCCATTCTAAAGTTGTGGAGTCCTCTGGAGGACTCTTTTGCAGCGAACCTACGGTGAGTGTTTTTCTTCACTCAAATACTCTTAACTTGGCCAAATTTTGACAGTTTTGCAAACATTATTTTACTGTTTCTTTGAGAAAAAATTGAAAATTGAGCAATGTATATAGCTATTTCAAAGTAGACGCTCTATTGACTATAATGTTATGTCTCTTGAATGGCACTGATGATATTTCTTATTATTCCGCTCCACCGGTCTAATACCAATACTAAATTGGTGTTGCCAAAATTACCAAATCCAATACCAATCTACAGTATTTCTTGGTAAAAGCTTCTCTCATCAGTAATGCATTATTTAAAAGGGGCTTTCTTTTTCTATTCTATAGAAGCATTTTTCATAAATTGCTAAAGTAGCTGACACACCTTTTATACACCTTCCCTTACATTTCCACGTGTAAGTGTGTCATTCTGTTTTCTAGATGATTATGAAGTTCTGTCATGTGTTAATGTGGAGGTCAGAAATCCGGGCAGGAGGCAGCTGGCCCACAGCACTTCCCACCTCAAGGTGTTCATTTATCACTGCACACAAACTGGTGTGAGCTGTCGATGTTTGATAATTCAAAAATGACAACACACACACAGACGCTAATATACAGTTGGCATCAACGTAGGAACGTTACAACCTTATGTGTTTTGTTTTATTTTATCTACTGTAATGACTTTCAGCATGATGCATTGTTTTTTTCAATTTTATTGTACAGCACTTTCCTGCCTTTTATTTGTCATGTACCGTATTTTTCTTTGCTGCAAAGCACTTTGGGGAAAAAAAGATTGATTGATTGATTGATTGATTGATTGATTGATTGATTGATTGATTGATTGATTGATTGATTGATTGAACGTTGCGGCAGCGCATCAGCGTCAGTAGAGTTTGAAAGGAGTTAAACATGTTGACGTGAAGGGCTATTCTGTCACAATGTATTGTAAGGTTAAAGGTCATCTGGGTGCTTATGATGCTTTTACGGGGGTGCAAGGTCAGGAACCTGAGCCACATGCGTACGTCAAACAAAAAGTCCACCTAAGTCACAACTCATCATCTGACCTATTTTGACAACCACATGCCCATGCAGCCTTGTGCATGTTAAGCCAACAGGCATTGCTTACAAGTGAGGAGGGGCTCAGCTACTTTTAAGTGTTTTTGTTTACAGGTTTGTCGGACAGTTTTGTGTCTGGCCTATGGTAGTTTGGAACAGATCTGTACTTCTCAGTTAAAATTTTTTACTTCACAGAACTGTAAATTTTTTCACTGCATTTTCACTAGATATACCAATTTACAAAGATTTTTGCAGTTTAGCAGTCAGGCCTTGTCCCTATCCCTCAAGAAAAGCTAAACCCCAAACCCACCATAACTTTTTCTCCAAACCCCCAAATTTCCTAAATAAGGCCTGATAAAGTGCAATAAAGCTATTTTTCAAGGGTCTTTTACCAAGCAATCTTCAAAAAATAAAATTAAATTAAAGATGTTTAAAACAAAACACATATAATGAACTTTATTTTAAATGAAAAAAAAAAAATCTGCAAGCAAGTGAATCTTTGAGTCCTAGGCCGGGAATATGTGGAGGTCTATTCATTTTCCAAGCCTCTTATCCGCACAAGGGTCGCGGGGATGCTGGAGCCTTTTCCAGCAGTATTGCAATAGGCGGGGTACACCCTGAATCGGTTGCCAGCTAATCGCAGGGCACAAGGAGGAGAACAACCATTCGTGCACACACTCACACCTATGGACAATTTAAAGTGTTCAATCAGGCTACCATACATGTTTTGGGGATGTGGGAGGAAACTGGAGTACCCGGAGAAAAACCACACAGGCACAGGGAGAACATGCAAACTCCACACAGGAAGGCAGGAGCCCGGGATTGAAGCCTTGATCTCAGAACTGTGAGGCGGACTTGCTAACCACTTAACCAACGTGGTGCCTGTGGAGGTTTACAGTACTGTAATCATTTAATGATGGAACAAGATGTGATAACTACTTTTGTTGCAATAAAGATCCTCAACTTAATTCAATAGTTCTGCGGTACTGAGCACATAAAAGTAAATTACATATATTAATATGTTTTATCACATAATGGATAAATTATCCCCCAAAAACAGGATTATGTGGAGATTCACTTCATCTAATTTAAGGTTTACACATAAAATGATTTCTACATGATTTGCAGAGTCAATTTGAGGAGACGTAAAACAAAGGTTTGCTAAGATTTGCACTTTCAAAATAGCATTAAATGCAAATACAAATCAAAAGAGCATTAAATGCGAATACAAAATGCAATTCCTGAGTGTTTCTTCAAACTGCAGAATTGCACTCTCATTTTATAATAAATGAAAATACCTGAGCTTAGCCTCAAACTGTATAAAAATAAATAAATAAATTTATCTACAACAAAAGAACAATTGGCTCACTTGCATAACAAAAGTTCGCTAGCTTAAATGCTATAAAATGCTAACGTTTTTTAACAATGCTCTTAACAAATCGTTCAAACACATATTCCCACAAAAAAAACGGCTAAATATACCTCTGAACTAAATTACGAATGCATAAAAAAACATATTTGGTCAAACAAAAACTTACATTATTTTGGTCTTAACAGGGAGCAGCTGGATTCAGCCACATTAAATGAGTTATGCCATATTCACTGTTGCCACTAGAGGGAAGTACACTCACCGGCCACTTTATTAGGTACACCTGTCCAACTGCTCGTTAACACTTAATTTCTAATCAGCCAATCACATGGCGGCAACTTTGTGCATTTAGGCATGTAGACATGGTTTAAGAAATTCTCCTGCAGTTCAAACCGAGCATCAGTACAGGGAAGAAAGGTGATTTGAGTGACTTTGAACGTGGCATGGTTGTTGGTGCCAGGAGGGCTGGTCTGAGTATTTCAGAAACTGCTGATCTACTGGGATTTTCACGCACAACCATCTCTAGGGTTTACAGAGAATGGTCCGAAAAAGAAAAAATATCCAGTGGGCGGCAGTTCTGTGGGCGGAAATGCCTTGTAGTTGCCAGAGGTCAGAGGAGAATGCCCAGACTGGTTCGAGCTGATAGAAAGGCAACAGTGACTCAAATAACCACCCGTTACAACCAAGGTAGGCAGAAGAGCATCTCTGAACGCACAGTATGTCGAACTTTGAGGCAGATGGGCTACAGCAGCAGAAGACCACACCGGGTGCCACTCCTTTCAGCTAAGAACAGGAAACTGAGGCTACAATTTGCACAAGCTCTTCGAAATTGGACAACAGAAGATTGGAAAAACGTTGCCTGGTCTGATGAGTCTTGATTTCTGCAGCGACATTCGGATGGTAGGGTCAGAATTTGGCGTCAACAACATGAAAGCATGGATCCATCCTGCCTTGTATCAACAGTTCAGGCTGGTGGTGGTGGTGGTGTAATGGTGTGGGGAATATTTTCTTGGCACTCTTTGGGCCCCTTGGCACCAATTGAGCATCGTTGGAATGCCACAGCCTACCTGAGTATTGTTGCTGACCATGTCCATCCCTTTATGACCACAATGTATCCAACTTCCGATGGCTACTTTCAGCAGGATAATGCGCCATGTCATAAAGCTGGAATCATCTCAGACTGGTTTCTTGAACATGACAATGAGTTCACTGTACTCAAATGGCCTCCACAGTCACCAGATCTCAATCCAATAGAGCATGTTTGGGATGTGGGGGAACGGGAGATTCGCATCATGGATGTGCAGCCGACAAATCTGCACCAACTGTGTGATGCCATCATGTCAATATGGACCAAACTCTCTGAGGAATGCTTCCAGCACCTTGTTGAATCTATGCCATGAAGAATTGAGGCAGTTCTTAAGGCAAAAGGGGGTCCAACCCGTTACTAGCATGGTGTACCTAATAAAGTGGCCGGTGAGTGTATATCCACTCAAATTAATAAAAATAAATGCAAACACTTTCAAAACAAACCACTACAACGCCACTTTAATTAAACGAATACTCGAAGCAGCAAAATTTGTTTCGAAGCTTTTTTCTAATTGAATTATTCAATTAATCGATTAACCGTTGCAGCATACAGCCCACCTCACAATCAAGTCACAGAGCCAAAGTTCAACCAAAGTGCATGGCAGAGTCCCGTGTACAAAGTCTACTGTGACATCCTGAGATTCTGATGTGAGAGCAGAGGAATGCCATTCAAAGAGGAGGAGGCATTAAAATCTGTCACAGCCGATCAGGCCGGTCAGAGGATTGCGGCCACAATGCCTTGATGCAACTGTTTGTGTGTGTGCGCAACAGGTGGACAGCGGAGGGCGGGGAGTCCACTAGTCTGGTGTATTTTTCTCCATGACTCCATGGTGGAATTAGGAAGATGGCAAAGAGCCACTGAAAAGCTGCAGAGTGAAGAAACAAACAGTCGATATGCATCTCTGTGATCGGCCTCGAGACATTTAGCTTGTGAAAACTGCTGCATCTATTCTAAATAATCTCGCCAGTCAAATCATGCTCATCATCACAGTGAGCCAAATTTTAGAAAAAGCACAATGGACTTTCTGTAGGACCGCCTGGAAAAAAGATGGAAAATTCCTCATTAGCATACATATTTTCCTGCAGTAGAGCAGCCAATTTTATTAGGACGAGCAGGCCAGTGATTGCCAGTAATGCTTTTTCCCAGCTTTCTGTTAACAAAGGTAAATCGGCTTGTAGTAAATATCTGGCCTGGTGCCACAGGAATCCGGCTAAAGACGGCCACCGACATCACCAGAACTTTACGGACTGAACCAATAGCCAGTGGCAGTTTTTTCATATGTCTACAACATACTGCATGCTTTTCTTTTGTAAAAACTCATTCATTCATTCATTCATTTTCCATACCGCTTATTCTCACGAGGGTCACAGAGGTGCTGGATGGAGCCTATCCCTGCTAACTACGGGGAGTAGGCAGGGTACAGGGTTTCGTAAAAACTCTCACCACCAGATATATCACCTCTACATTTGTGTTATAAGAAAAGGTCAGGTAATTTTTTACCAACACATTCAGTGGTGCAAACTTTTGTAAAGGTCTGAGAACTCAGAACTTCACACAATTAAGCCCGGGAGGACACAAAAGGAGATGAGGGCAGAAAAAGCAACATTCACAGCAATTTTGGTGGGAAGTGGAGCCTTGACTGAAAGGATTAGGTTCCGAGGGAACGCTCCTAAAATTGCATTCTTGAAAGATCGCTCCGCTGAGCCAAAGAAATTCCCTGTACCTGAACCTTATTGACCTTTCTTTTCAAACAGTGTGAGCAATAAGCACACTCAACATCTTCGCCTGCTGAAAAAAAAAAAAAAAAAAAAAGAGCGGGAAGCTTAATTATCAGCAAACTATATGGTCTGGAGTCCAATTGAAGCAATAAAACCACAACATTGTCAGCATTTTTTAAAGTTACATGTATGCAGCAACAATATCAAAATGACAGAAAAAGACCAATGTGACCACATTACTAGTTGGCCATGTCACTTAATTTACACTGTACGTCCAAGTGCCAAGTTGAAATTAATTCAATGTCTATAAGACGTTCAAATTTTCATTGTAAAAAAAAAAAACACTTTTGAGATACACTTTTCCACAATGCCGTTGCCATGTCAACTAACAACCAAAACAATTGCATGTACTGAAGGCCCTAAATTTGTTCATTGCTGTAACAAGACCAATAAATCAATATAGTAATGAGTCTATAATAGCTGTCCCCAGTAAGCTCTTCAATAAATATAATGGAACTGACTAAATGTGTGTACATTAGTTAATAATTACAGTAGTTAAGCTCTTGCTAAGCCTTCATTAAGTCATATTTTCAAGTGTTAATCATTTATTAAAATCAAAAGGATTGGATGTCTATTGCCGTCGATGGCAAAATTCCAACAAACCTCATACAGCACCTGAATCAGAATGAGCTGTGGATCATCAACTGGACCACAGTAACAGTAAAGCCTGCTCATTGCCTCACATGTTCAGCTTACTCAGATAGATAAGCAGATGTATGCGCAGGCCTCTTAAAATACATTCCCTAGAAAAATGGAGTGACTGCATGTCTGATGCTCAGTGTCCATGTTTACAGCAACAATATTCATTCCAATAGTCTGACTGCTGGTGAATTGTTTCGCCATGCCAAGTGCTCCTAGAAAAGAAGTCCATATTTTGATGTGCACTGGTGTGGGTTAGGTTTACCACCAAGGCAGTAGACAAAAATAGGACCAGAGTAAGAATTGTTTTCTGTTAATAATAAATTAAAGCAATGTGAAATAGTCTTAAATGATTTTTTTCACATGCTCGAAATGGATGAGGTTGGATGTGCTAACCGGCCCCCCGCCATGCCACCCAAACTGTACATATATTCGGAAACACTTATCTCTTAAATAACACATTAGTTTACAATTGGTAAACCATTAAATCTTTATTCAAAGAATCAGCGGAAATGAGTTGTTTAAAAAAATTGGGGGGGGGAGCACACCTTGAACTTCAGTGCAAACTCAACAGTGCCTTTATCTAAATTATCTGCTGGCAGCGGTATTGAAAAGCCACCTGCACGGGCCTTGAAAGAAACCACAGAACTCATTCAGTTGGTTCTAGACCTCGCATTTCACCCACAAAATAAATCAACCTTCAGAATGTGTGTTACTTTTTTCACAAAGTAAGCCTCGATTTGTATGATAGTTAGGGGTGTAAAGGTACACAAAAATCTCAGTTCGGTACGTACCTCGGTTTTGAGGTCACAGTTTGGTTCATTTTCGGTACAGTAAGAAAACAAAATGCAAAATATAAACGTGCTAGTTGTTTATTACACACTTTTGTACTTCCAACAATAGGAACATTAGCCTATACAAAGCTAGAATTCTGCTCAAAAAGTAGCGGCTATTTAAAGATAATAATCCAACAACAACAACAGACCCCGCGTATTGGTCAGCTTTCTTTCTGAAAGAAAGAAGAAAAAAGAAGTCCTGTGCTAAAGAGAAAAGCAATCCCAATGACAAAGATTTTAACATACATTTTACAAATGATATGCCTCAATGAATCATTTTTTTTTCTTATGAACGGTTTTCAAAAGCTTTATTGGTGGATTTTCTCAAGTTAAAGCGCCACACAGAAATTAATAAATTTAACTGTGTAAGCTGAAGGCTGATTGAGCACTCTAAATTGTCCGTAGGTATGAGTGTGTGCGTGAATGGTTGTATGTCTCCTTGTGCCCTGCGATTGGCTGGCAACCAGTTCAGGGTGTCCCCTGCCTACTGCCCGTAGTTACCCTAATTTTCGGACTATAAGCCGCTACTTTTTTCCCTCATTTTGAATCCTGCGGCTTATAGTCCGGTGCAGCTTATTTGATGATTTATTTGGGTTAATAGGTAAAACTTTTTTTGAGAGCGGGATCATAAGACTGTCATAAGAACGTCATAATTATGAGATGACACTATCATGGGCATTACTGAATGCTTATGACAGATGTCAATATGTGTCATGTGGCATAATATGTCACTAACTCCATTTATGTCTAGCTCAGATCTTTTACGTCCATTCAAAAGTGAGATAATTTGCTGCATGACACTAACCGACATCTATTATAAGCATTCAATAATGCTTATGTCAGTGTCATGTAATAATTATAACAGTATTATGGCACCACTATTCCAAAAAATGTTACCAAGTACAAGAGTTAGCAATTAATGAAACAATTGGAACAGTAACTGAAGAAATAATTAGCACGGAACATGAATTTTGATCGTTATTTACATCTGTAGTGCCGCAATGCATGCTAGGAGGAATGTTGGATGACAACAGTGTTGACAGCAGGTGGCAGCAGAGGTTGACTGTCTCCCCCAAGGGAGCAGTGATGGCCAAATGAAGATTTTTGAAACAATAAGGCTTTGCAGCCAATTGGTTCAAAGCTTCATGGTGGTTCATTTGGTTTCATGACAGTCTTATAATGCCTTTGTCAAATGAAGTGTTACCAGTTAATATCTTTTGGTGTAAATATCCCATAATAAAATATGGACAACTGCGGCTTATAGTCCAGTGCGGCTTATCTATGAACAAATGCCGTTTTCATGTCAAATTTGGTGGCTGGCGGCTTATAGTCAGGTACGCCTTATAGTCCAGAAATTACGGTAGTTGGGATAGGCTTCAGCAACTCCGCGACCCTCTTGAGGAGAAGCGGCATGGAAAATGAATGAATGAATGTGTAAGCAGGATCTGTGTATTATTCTTATTATTTAATTACATGTTTTAGCTCATTTCAATTTATTTTATTTAAATGGGCTATTATTTTTTTAATTGTGTGTTTATCTTTTACAAATGTGATGTTGTATTCATTTATATTGTATATTTTATGTTGTATAACTTTAGTTCCTATGTGAATATTAGTTCCTACTTGTTTTGTTGTGGTAGGAGGGTTTTGTATTGAACACGGGGCCGTGTTGGTTATTATTATAGCAGAGAAGACATCAGTAAATCAACAAAGACAAGTCAACTGTGCCCCTATCTACCACTCAAGAGATCTGATGGACTCAAAAAGTGGGTTACGATTGCATATTAGTTTGAAAATCGACCGGATCCACCGTATTTTTACACAAGTGACTTCCAGTCTGCCCGATCCTAACTAGTAGTATTGACGCAGGATGCCTCGCGTCAAATAATAAACTCTGCCGTTCTTTTCGGGTGCATCGCATTGAGCCGCTTCTGGCCGCACTGCGACTGGTGTGCATTGGCTGATTGACTTTACGCCCGTGTTTCACTGTGTTCTCGCAGCGGCCACATTGTCGCGCTGTTGACGTTTCTGGGTTGTACTGTCCACAGTCCTCCTGTGTTGGTCCTCATTATAGTAGAAAGAAGACGGAGTAAATATAATCTACACAAAGAAAGTGTAACCCGATCGACTCACAGCCTCGAAAAGTAAGGGTTACATTTCGTCAGAAACTCGTTCGGTACGCCTGCATTCCGAACCGAGCACCCCGTACCGAAACGGTTCAATACAAATACATGTACCATTACACCCTTAATGATAGTTATTTAACCATGATCTTCACCATCAATTTGAAGGTAAATTGCAATATGTTATGTAAAAATGGGTTTGAACACAGAGGAAAAATGCAACAATGACACTAACAGTCGTGCTGATAGCAATTGATTCTGTTAAAAGAAAAATGTGTTAGACAGGTGTGTGTGCTTTCATGTGGTAGCGATGCTGGTGAGGGTGCAGAAGGGTTTTTTGTGTGGCTGGTAGTCACCAGTAAGGGAGATCATCCCATGCCCTTTATAGCGCTCCATAATACAATGTAACTCTCCCAAATACATGGAGCATTACCACATATTAAACCCAGGCGTCCTCAAAGGTCCCACACGCGTCCGCGCACATGTAGTTGTATTATATTTAGCTATGCAGGGTCTTTGCTTAGCTTAAGCGTGGAAATAGAAAAGCCAGCGCTCATTATGTGGTACCATGAGTCCAAAACAACAATATTTAGACCTCCAACATCATGCTTTCAATCATAACATTTTTGAGCTCCAAGCAAAAAAATCCCTTTCTTTCCTCACGGTGGATAACTGAGCGTGAGGTGCAAAAGGGCCACGGGTCAAGATGGGAGTATATTTGCCAGCCACAGGGGTGTGAATCTGATTTGTGGCTCACGTTCAAGATCATTGCTTACTTAGCCACATCTGCCACATGCAAACAACACCTTTGGCCTGTATTCTAAGCTATAAAATAAAACACTATGGTTCCACTGAATGACTTCAAATCACATTGAAATGTGAATAAAATCCACAGGGTGGTCAACTCATTTGCTACCATTTTACTCTCTCTCTCCTTCAATGGCAGTGAAATATGATCATTTACTACCAACCCACACATGTAATAAACCACTAGTATAGAGAAAAGATGATTAGCGTCTTACCTGTCCGAGGTCCAGAGTGACATTAACCTCATTGTAGCCCAGCCCCTTGGAAAGAGGGGGGCTCTGCCACCAGCGTTCCGTCCCGTCAATTGCGTTGGTCACCGGGTGGGCTTTGTTTGGGTCCGCGGCATTGCAGTAGTCACAGAACTGGCCCTGCGTAATGTCAAATGTTCGTTTAGGACAAGAAGTCAGATGATGCACATGGCTGAAAATGAAGGGACTCTCCAGTCAAAAGGTTTTATGTATTTTTTTCTCTGGAAAATGAAATTGGCATTGATTTTGATTGTCATTCCATTTTAGAGCAATCTGTAAATGATTGCCAAAACACCTACAGTGGTATGAAAAAGTATCTGAACTTTTTAGAATTTCTCACATTTCTGCATGAAATCACCATCAAATCTAATTTGATCTTTGTCAAACTCACACAGATGTAAAAACAGTGTCTGCTTTAACTAAAACCACCCAAACATTATAGGTTTTCATATTTTAATGAGGATAGCATGCAAACAATGACAGAAGAGGTAAAATAAGTAAGTGAACCCTCTGCATAAGGAGACTTAAAGAGCAATTGAGACCAATTTTTACCAAACAATTATGTCAGTTGTGTGCCCAATCACTGACGCGTGGTTTAAAGCTGCCCTGCCCACCATAAAACACACAACTGGTAAGAATTGTCTTGATGAGAAACATTGTCTGATGTCCATCATGGCTCGGTTTGTTGTTGCGATCAAGGATTGTTGATTTGTATAAGGCTGGGAAAGGATACAAAACCATCTCTTAAAGTCTGGATGTTCATCAATCGACAGTCAGAGATGTTGTCTACAAATGGAAAGAGTTTGGCAGGCTTCTCTCCCAAGGAGTGGCTTTCCACCAAAGATGACGTCATCAGTTCAGCACAGAATACTCAGAGGTAGAAAAGAACCCTAGAGTGTCTGCTACAGACATACAGAAATCACTAGCACAGTCCAGTATCTCTGTGCACACATCAACTATATGTAAAATTATGGCCAAGAATGGTGTTAATGGGAGGACTCCACTGAGGAGGCCACTGCTGTCTAAAAAAAACATTGTTGCTCGTTTAATGTTCGCAAAAAGCCACTTGGACACGCCACAGAAGTTTGGGCAATTTTTTTTGTGGACTGATGAAACCAAAGTTTAATTGTTTGGGAGTAACACACACAGTCATGTGTGGAGGAAAAATGGAACAGCTCACCAACATCAACACCTCATCCCCACTGTGAAGAATGGCGGAGGGAGCATCATGATTCAGGGCTGTTTTTCTGCCTCAAGGCCTGGACAACTTGCAATCATTAATGGAAGAATGAATTCAAAAGTTTATCAGGATGTTTTGCAGGAAAACCTGAGGCCGTTTGTCAGACAGTTGAAGCTAAAAGGAGGACAGATGCTGCAACAAGACAATGATCCAATAGAAAGAAGTAAATCAAATTCAGAATGGTTTCAGAAGAACAAAATACACGTTCTTGAGAGGTCAAGTCAAAGTCCAAACTTGAACCCCATTGAGATGCTGCGGCATGACCTAAAGACAGCGATTCATGCCAGACATCCCAGGAATCTGACTGAACTACAGCAGTTTTGTAGAGAAGAATGGACCAAGATTAGTCCTGATCGATGTGCCAGACTGATCTGTGGCTACAGGAAACATCTGGTTGAAGTTATTGCTGCCAAAGGGGGGGCCACAAAGTATTAAATGTGATGGTTCACTCACTTATTTTTCCCCCTCATGTCATTGTTTGCATAATATCCTCATTACAATATGAAAACCTACAAATATTTGAGTGGTTTTGGTTAAAGCAGACACTGTTTTTTCATCTGTGTGGTTTTGACAAAGATTAGATCACATTAGATTTGATGGTGATATTATGCAGAAATGTGAGAAATTCCAAAAGGTTCAGATACTTTTTCATACCACTGTACTTTAATCGGCAAAATCGAGACACCCTAGTAGTCTTAGTCCATCTGTAGTCTTATAGTCCAACTGTAATCGATTGCCATCAAAATTTATGTTAGAAGTTACACCGTTATCTTGCAATACACATTAATAGGCAATGATGAATTAGTTCCTGGAGTAACGTCATCACTCAGGTCATAAGACATTTTACTGTAAATCTTGACACCCTTAAATTGCCATATGCACTTACATTTTAAATCCTGGGAAAATACATACCGGGGCTTGTATTTTTTGGGGGCTTGCAACACAGTTAATAGGGAGGTCTGATATTGGCCAGTAGGGAAGATTTGTGTCAGTTCGAGAGATTAGATTAGCTCATTGGCTGCTGCTGCTGCTGTGAGCCAACTAGTGCCACAAATCATTCATACTGTTAACCAGCAAATAACTCACAGGCTGCAATTGCAATTAATATGCAAACCAATGAATTTGGGAGGGTTAGCAGTGAAAAATCAGTGCCATTGACAGTGACAGACCCTGGCCAATCTCCCAGGTCAAATGGATTTAACATCTGCCAGCGTCAATGGCAGCAAAGTAGATAGTACTTTTGACACTTTTTGCATCTTGACAACCTAAGCGTAACCTTTTGGGGCCTGGTAAAGTTTGTGTATGCGCTAGTATCATATTTGGTGATCCGAAAAGTGAAATAAATCATTAAATTATACTTCAAAGTTCTAGAACATAATCTATGATTTAGAGTAAATGAGGACAGATAGAGGACGACTTAAATTATTCATGTTGCCGGTTACATGTCCAACTATTTCCAAACAAGGGAACAACAGCAACAATGCATAGCAAAAAAATACAAGATATTATGTGTCTGGTGATTAAATTTTGACCTAAAGGAGCAGAAATGGACACCTATTGTCCCCCTGCTACAGTGTATCCAAATGCTTGCATTGTGTATGCTTCATTGAGGTGTGGATTGCTATTATTAACAATGGAGTAAAAACTCAAGGACAGTAAGCATTTCTGGCAGTTGAAACCTCGTACAAGCCAAAGTGCAGGAAAAGGAAACATTCATAATGGTGGCTTTGTGTGCTGTAATGTTGCAGATTTTGCGCGTGTGGTCTTACCCGAATGTTTTGAGTGAGAAATCCAGCGGTTGGCCCTCCAACGAGTTTACAGTACAAATCAGCTCTCGGTGTCCCGAAGTCATCCTTCCCGCAGGTGGCTGTTGAAGAAATCCTTGCTCTATGCGCCAGGTTGAAGTAAGGAGGACTCAAACTAAAACCAGTGAGTCCATTGAGAGTTTCTTGTGCATTTGTGCACCTGTAAAGAATAATAAAGAAAACGACTGCGATGAGGTGAGCTCCCGTCACCTCTCTCCCCATGTTCCACACTAGAAGCCCCGACTGTAGGTTTGGTCATCTGGAGAAGCCCGCGGAGAGCCGCGTTCTTGTGAGCTGCCTCATTTACGCGTAATTTCTTCAGCACAACACTTTCTCTAAGTCCAGCCGAGAACGTGACGAGCCACTGGAGGGGGAAATGCCCAATGTATCGCATGTATCCTAGTGGAGAGCTTCAAGTTTTCTAAAAGGGAAGGTTCCTCTCTCACTGACGCTCTCAGGTGACGTCATGTCGTGTTGGTTCTGGCTGTGTGGTCTCCTGTCACTCGCTGAACGCATATAGAACTATAAACAGGCCCGACTGTTTAACCCTTTATGGGGCAAATGACTATTTTTGGCCATTAAAAAAAACTTTACCCCATAAAGACCTAGCATCCACATTATGTGGACATCATATTTTGATATTTTTGGGTCATTTAGGCCATAGGCGGAGTTTGACTTTTGAGGCAGGGGGGGCACAACATGTTGATGACCCAAAAACGCAGTTTCAGCAATGAAATTAACTTACAAGAATATTTCTAATAATAAGTTGAAAATGAGTGTTGTTTGTTTCCCATCATTCTTGAGGGGAATTATAAATAAGGCTGCTTAGGACAGCTATACTTTTCGCCAAGATCGTCATCCACTGAATATGGTACGCCGCAGGTGTCGTGCCAATGTAGTTACCCTAGTCAAAAATGGTATCCCCTGGACAGAGCCATATGGAGGTAGATTTGTGTCTTCATTATTCGATCCCCAAAAAAGTTGCTTCAATCAAAAAAAAGAAAAAAAAAAAAAAAGTTGCTTCAATCAAAATATATATATTTTCAATTAAAAAAAAGTCACTTCAATCAAAAAAATATATACAGTATGTTTGAATTCAAAAATAAATTTGAAACTCAAAAAGATGCATTTGAAAGCAATTTTTATTTGATTGTATTTATTTATTTATTTATTTCATTAAAGTCTTTTTTTTTTTGTGGTTGAAGCAACTTTTTTGATTGAAGTAGTGTTGTTTTGCGTTTGGGCCACATTTTGGCTAGGACATTTATGACTTTATTATTCAATCAAAAAATAAGTTGCTTCAAACAAAAAATATATATTTTCAAAAGAAAAATCACTTCAATCAAAAAAAAGAAAAATTTCAATCATAGAAAAAAAGTTTTTGAATGCGAAAAAATATTTGAGACTCAAATATTTTTATTTGATCACTTAATTTTTCATTAAAAAAGTTTTGATTTTAGCAATCCTTTTTGTGTGACATTTGTGTCTAAATCATTCAATCCCCAAAAAAGTTTCTTTGATCAAAAAAAATAATTTTAAGGCAAGGCAAGGCAAGGCAAGGCAAGGCGAATTTATTTATATAGCACAATTCAACACAAGGCAATTCAAAGTGCTTTACATCACATGAAGATCATAAAAATCACATTTAAATCAATACAACGTAAAAACCAAGACAGTCAAAATAGGAAATAAAATTATACATAAAAATCGCATTTAATCACAAATAGAATAAAATTAATAAAATAAAACAAAAACTACTACTAATAATAATAATTGAAATCAGCAATGGAGATAAGCCCAAGCGGAATAGAAAGCAAGTAGACTGAAATATATAGACAGTTATGGATATGCAGTGCTAAACAAAAGCGTTTTTAGCCCTGATTTAAAGGAACTAACAGATTGAGCATACTTCAGACGTTCAGGTAACTTGTTCCAGAGGTGAGGAGCATAATGACTAAATGCTGCCTCACCCTGCTTGGTTCTTGTTCTTGGAACATGCAGGAAACCGGTTCCAGACGACCTTAGGGGTCTAGATGTCTCATAGGAATCTAACAAATCAAGCATGTATTTTGGTCCAAGGCCATTAAGTGTTTTGTAGACGAGCAGTAGTATTTTTTAGTCTATCCTTTGACTCACTGGAAGCCAGTGTAGCGATTTCAAAACCGGTGTAATGTGGTCCAGCTTCCTTGTATTTGTGAGGACTCTGGCTGCAGCATTCTGTACTAGCTGCAGCTTCCTGACTGATTTTTTTTATCAAGACCCGTAAATATACAGTTGCAATTGTCCAATCTGCTGAAAATGAATGCATGCATAAGTTTTTCCATGTCTTGTTGAGTCAGAAGCCCCTTAATTCTGGCTATATTTTTTAGGTGGTAATAAGCAGATTTAGTGACGGACTTTAGATGGCTATCAAATTTTAGGTCTGAGTCAATAATTACGCCAAGGTTTCTGACTTGATTTGTAGCTGTAAGTGACATTGTGCTAAGGTGCCTGCTTATCTTTGACCTTTCCTTTTTTGGCCCAAGATTTCAAAGAAAAAAATCATTTGAAAAATTAAATTGCCCTCCCCTAACTTTTTTTTTTTTTTTTTTTTTTTTTATAATATGCAAAACAAATGACCATTTTAGGTGCTCGTCACAGGATCTGTTCGAAAAATCATTTTGACCCATTATTTTAAAAAATCGTTTTTTGTTCATTTCATTCATTTTTGTTGTTTTATTGCTTTACAATTTTTATGTATCGGAAAGTAACTTGATGACACTTTTCGGCCACCAGGGGGGCCTGGACCCCCTGCCCCCTCTTAAACTCCGCTTATGATTTAGGCCACATTATTAACATTTAGTTTGACCTACAAGACTCAAAATGTACATACGTGAATGACAGATCTCAATTATATAGATTTTTTAAAAATAATTATTGATCTTTTTTTGTTTTAATAAAATTTTAATAAAATTATTCATTCATTCATTTTCCATGCCACTTTTTCCTCACGAGGGTTGCGGGGGTGCTGGAGCCGATCCTAGCTAACGCCGGGCAGTAGGCGTTGTACACCCTGAATTGGTTGCCAGCCAATTGCGAGGCAGTTATTAATATTATTACAATCAAAATTAATAATAAGCGAAATAGCCTCTGGTTATGGATCCCAATAACACTCAAGTTTTTGTTTTCATAATATTTCTTCATATTTTTATTGACTGCCATTGACAACAATAGATGTCTAATTAATCTAAACTGTGAGGTCTGACTGTAAATACTCATCTCTTAATGCTGTTGTTGACGGCGCTAGACGTCGAATCCATTAAAAGTAAGAGGCTGGCGGCAAATGACTCACTCACTGCCAACTATTGCAGTCTAAATGGTTTGGACGTCTAGTGTCGTCAGTTGGAGCAAATGTGTTACATGATTACCCTGTAATGGTTTATGTAAAAAAAAAAAATGTTTTTTTTAAATCGTAAAATTAGTTATTATGAATCTAGAAAATTAAAAGTACTGATTCAACTCATGTCCTTAGTATAAGCAAAAAATATATATGTGTATGAATGTACAGGAGGACTTTAAAATGCAACTTATTTTTAAAATAGTCCAGGAATTTCAAAAGAAGTGCAAAGTATACAGCTGTGTTTGCATATATACTATAGGGAGTAAAAACTGTCAGAATGTCACTAATTGGCTGCCATTGATGGCAATGGACGACCAATCCATTTTGATTAGGACTGATTATTCACAGTCAGCCCAAATTCAATCGCACCAGCCATACCAAAACTAGAACTCTGCTTACCTCTAGTGTCAATTTAAGGTATTACATAATTTCTATGCATCTGTTTTTTTTAAAGGGGCGTGACGCAAGACTTGAGTTTCCAAGTTTCAGATGTCAAGTAACACGAGAGAGAATTTACTTACGGAGTTTCATTTTGAGACCAGTGATCTTTTTTTTTTTTTTTTTAACAGTACGGTAGCTAAAATAATGATTAGTTAATTAACATTTATGTATGGGATAGGTTATGTATAGTGAGCGTGGAAAAGCAGAGGACAGTATTTGGAACACTCCCGACAACAACTTGTGACTCACTCACTGGACGGCATTGTTGAGTGTGTGGCACACACCAACCAGGAACCTCAGTTAGCTGTCACTTGTACGTGAGTGACAACAAACAGGGTCTGGATTTGTTGCTTTTGTGACGTATTAAACTCCGAGATGGAGCCCACCAATTTGCAGGTAGGGTCGACCTTCAAATGATGTTTCGTCGATGAATGAAAACATCCTAATAAGCAGTTGGCAAACAAATTGAGTTTTCTTAATGTGTCAACCAGGGTTCGCGAATGCGTATAGCTATGAGCTATTTAAAAGATGATCGTCAATGTCTGTCGTTTAAAATTATTGAATGAAGACGCCTGATGAACGGAAAGCAGGGCATTTGTTTGGAATATTTTGTTTAACCTAGGGCAAGTGGCTATTTCTGATAATTAACAAAAACTTATCCCTATAAAAACCTGGCGTCGACATACGTGGGCTGGCAACGGATTCAGGGTGTACCCAGCCTGTTGCCCATACTTAGCTGGGATAGGCTCCAGCACCCCAGTGACCTTCGTCAGGGTAAGTGGTTCGTAAGATGAACGAGTATGCATACATACATACATACATACATACAGTTGTGGTCAAAAGTTTACATACACTTGTGAAGAACATAATGTCATGGCTCTCTTGAGTTTCCAGTTATTTCTACAACTCTGATTTTTCTCTGATAGAGTGAATGGAACAGATACTTCTTTGTCACAAAAAACATTCATGAAGTTTGGTTCTTTTATGACTTTATTATGGGTGATCAGAAAAAAGTGATCAAATCTGCTGGGTCAAAAATATACATACAGCAGCGCTAATATTTGGTAACATGTCCCTTGGCCATTTTCAATTCAATTAGGCGCTTTTGGTAGCCATCCACAAGCTTCTGGCAAGCTTCTGGTTGAATCTTTGACCACTCCTCTCGACAGAATTGGTGCAGTTCAATTAAATTTGATGGCTTTCTGACATGGACTTGTTTATTCAGCATTGTCCACAAGTTCTCAATGGGGTTTAAGTCAGGACTTTGGGAAGGCCATTCGAAAACCTTAATTCTAGCCTGATTTAGCCATTCCATTACCACTTTTGATGTGTGTTTGGGGTCATTGTCCTGTTGGAACACCCAACTGCGCCCAAGACCCAATCTTCGGGCTGATGACGTTAGGTTATCTTGAAGAATTTGGAGGTAATCCTCCTTCTTCATTATCCCATTTACTCTCAGTAAAGCACCAGTTCCATTAGCAGAAAAACAGCCCCACAGCATAATACTACCACCACCATGCATGACGGTAGGCATGGTGTACTTGGGGTTAAAGGCCTCACCTTTTCTCCTCCAAACATATTGCTGGGCATTGTGGCCAAACAGCTCGATTTTTGTTTTGTCTGACCACAGAACTTTCCTCCAGAAGGTCTTATCTTTGTCCATGTGATCAGCAGCAAACTTCAGTCGAGCCTTAAGGTGCCGCTTTTGGAGCAAGAGCATGGCATGCATTCTTGCATGGCAGCCTCTCAGTCCATGGAGATGCAAAACACGCTTGACTGTGGACAATAGCCACGTTTACATGCTGACTTTTATTCATACCGATTCAAATCATTCCGAATGGAAATTTCACATCAGCTGTTTACATATCACTTCATCTATTCCGATCCAGCGTTTACATGTGTCTGCCTTTATTCCGAAAGGACGTTTGACAACTGCCGTCTGACATGCGCAGATTAATCAAAACAAAGCGTCACGTTGCAAAACATGGAGCTCGATCGTCAGATCAGCTGCTGTTTTAACTTTTCGAGTTGAAACAAAACTTCAGAATGATACACCGTTCGTTTAAAAAGTTGTGTGGGTGCGCTGTGCGTGTGCTTGGAAGCCATGTTGCAAGTGACGTTACTTACGTCACCAAGTGACGTCACCACGTCAGTACGGAGCATGTGCAGAAAGAACGCAACCAGACACCATTCCGCTTCCCTGTTTACATGATATAATTTTACTTCTAATCGGTTTGGGAAAAGGAATATTCCACCCCTGTGAATCGGAATGAAATTCCATTCGGTTTGGGCCTGTTCATTCCGAATGAGGTGTTTATATGGAACACATTTATTCGGTTTGAACAAATATTCCGATTGTAATTGGAATATTTGGCTCCATGTAAACGTGGCAACTGACACCTGTGTTCCAGCAGCTTCTAATTCTTGGCAGATCTGCTTTTTGGTGATTCTCGGTTGAATCTACACCCTCCTAACCAATTTTCTCTCAGCAGCAGGTAATAGCTTGCGTTTTCTTCTTGATCGTGGCAGTGACAAAACAGTGCCATGCACTTTATACTTACAAACAATTGTTTGCACTGTTGCTCTTGGGACCTGCAGCTGCTTTGAAATGGCTCCAAGTGACTTTCCTGACTTGTTCAAGTCAATGATTCGCTTTTTCAGATCCATGTATGTATATTTTTGACCCAGCAGATTTGATCATTTTTTCTGTTAACCCATAATAAAGTCATAAAAGAACCAAACTTCATGAATATTTTTTGTGACAAAGAAGTATCTGTTCCAATCACTCTATCGGAGAAAAATCAGAGTTGTAGAAATAACTGGAAACTCAAGAGAGCCATGACATTATGTTCTTCACAAGTGTATGTAAACTTTTGAACACAACTGTACATACATACATACATACATACATACATACATACATACATACCCTTTTTGTGTTAGATGATATATATCTTTTTTTTTCTCACTATTTTGCGCTGTATATAACCTGTTTTGACCATAGTATGTGTAAAGGCCAAAAACGCCTGTGACCATACCTGCTGTTTGTGTTGAATTGTCAAACATAAAACTATTCAATCTTATTTTTTTCTATTGAATGTTTATCCTAACAAGTTGTATAAATATTATCAAGCTTTAAAACGGTTGGTCGAGCATGTTTGGTTGTCAGTGGGACATCAACATTACAAATTTTGAAAAAAGATTTTAGGATTTTTTTTGTCTTTTTGGGTCCAAAATGTGGATTATAATTGGTCAGTGAAGAAAACAACAGTTTGGACATCAAGTTCACGGTGTCCTGAAAAAAGGGACCCAACTTGGCCATTGTGAACAATTTTCCTTTGAAATATAAGGGCAACATCAAAGGCATGCAAATTTGGCCAAAATAGTTTTAGGTGTTAAAGGGTTAAACTTTAAATCTTGAAAGAAATTTGTTTGTGTTTGTACTAGGGCTGTCAAACGATAAAAATTTTTAATCGAGTTAATTACAGCTTAAAAATTAATTAATCGTAATTAATCGCAATTAATCGCAATTCAAACCATCTATAAAATATGCCATATTTTTCTGTAAATTATATATATATTCTGTAAAATAAATTGTTAGAATGGAAAGATAAGACACAAGATGGATATATACATTCAACATACGGTACAAAAGGACTGTAGTGGGCATTTCACTCTACTGTCATTTAAATCTGTCTATGCTGTCCTCACTCCGAAGCGTCTACTTTTTCCAAAGCTAGACAGCTCGTGAACGACGCCTTAATAATCATCTGATTTATTAATAAAATGGCCTCAAACCATTGTCCTCTTTAGACCGTCGTAAAACTACAAAAAAAAGTGCACAAGCATTGCATGAGCAACAACGTTAGCTTAGCATGCTATACAGGTTCACTAAACATAAACAAAAAGCTTCTCATACAAAAAATATAACATTTCGCTTACTAACATAATATGTACATCTTTACAACAACCATACTTACGGACAAATCTTGTCCAAGGATCATATAAGCACAACATTACAACGTAGGCGTCAGCCCGAGACATCGTGCAGCCATATTGAACTGGCAAGAAAACAATAAACCATGTCGCAAAGCGACCACAAGAGTTCGCTGTTAGACAGCACAAAAAGCCTTGCTGTAAAACTTACCAAAAGGCAGAATACTGTCTGAGCGGGACATGTGCGTTAATTGCGTCAAATATTTTAACGTGATTAATTTAAAAAAATAATTACCGCCCATTAGCACGATAATTTTGACAGCCCTAGTTTGTACGTGTGAACTTGATTTTGTGTCGTAAATCTAAACTCAGTTCCCGAAACAAGCAGCAGGAGATCCCCTTGTTAGCCTCGTAGTATTGCCTACTGCAAGCATGCTCAAAACATCAGCTCATTTCGCATTGTTTATTTAGTATTAGGCCGTGTTCACACTTGGCGCTTTTTTCCAGAAGAAAAGCGCTGCCTCCTGCGCCTACTGAGCGCTTTCTGAGCGCCTTTTGAGCGAGTATTCTAAACGGGATTCTATCTTAAATGTAGGCTAATGTAGTCCATCGTTAGACTAACGATGAGCGTGAGACACACGCAATTGCCTGTTTTCTCACGCACACACGCCACACATCCAATTTCTCACGCAAAATTTTGGTCACCCCCAACAAAATCTCACTCCAAGGTTTTTCTAAAAGTTGGCAGCTCTGTGACTGTAGCCGATAGCCTACAAACCGCGCACATGATGCTTCAGTAGATATCACATATATACAGAACTAGATGCAAATGATAGACACGGCGGCATTAGCAACATATATAATAAAGAACTAGATGCGTTAGTAAACAGCCGCCATCTTAAAGCAGTAGACTTCTCATGACGGCTCTGTTGTAGAGAACCTTACTAAGTCACTTTTTATCTAAAATGCTCCTAAATTGGTAAAATTTAACTTAATTCTATCTCTAAATGATGAAACAGTTTTAAAACTTACACATGTCGAAAATAGACGGAAGGGAACTAATGGAATAACGGGAGCAATTTTAACAACTTTAATGGTTGATTCACAACATTAAATGACTTTCACACATAGCAAAGGTTATTATCTAGTTATCGCAACATCCGCAATACCCCTGTGTCTAGTTAAGTTTAGGGAAAAGAATTGGGCAAGGGCCAATTGTCCCAAAAACCCTTTAAACTTCAAATTGTGTTACCTGTTTTTTTTTTTTTTTTTTTTTTTTTTTTTTAGGAAAAAAAAAAAAAAACAACACTAAAATTAGCACCAGTTACTTTGTCAAGTAAGTAATTACTCTTACATTCAGGTAACTGAGTTACTAACACAATTACTTTTTGGAAGAAGTAATTTGTAACTGTAATTAATTACTTTTTTAAAGTAAGATTAACAACACTGTACACACACATATATGGCGGAAAACACTCAGGTGACTTAAAGTTCCGCTCTGTGACCCCAAATGTAGCCAACTTTCAAAATTGTCCGATATGCATGTGTGATACATCATTGGAAAGCTTAAAATCTCAATTTTTTGGGGAGAATAAAAATTTTGAACAGGAGGGCATTTTTTAAAAGAAATGTTTTTTAAACAGCAAAACCCCATCTGGAGGTGAGAGCACGCGAGAGCAGAATTACAGACGCCATGACTTTAACGAGATATTATCGAGTACTTACCTTGTTTTGATCCAAAAACTCCATGTAGCATGCATCTCTGAGTGTCAAGGCACAGATGTGAATGGCCACAGTTGAATTTTGGGGGATTTTATGGGTGAAACATGGTAATATAACAAGGGTCGCGATGCAGAAATCGCAGACGTCATGAGTGGTCGAGATTCTCTTTTTCATAAATTTACCCTTTGAATTTTTTTTTTTTTCAATTTTTTCTGTTTGGATCGATTATTTATCATCTAATATATTGGAGAAAATGCAACATTAACAAAAAAAATACAATTAAGTGATAGTTATGAGGTAGATGTCCGTTACTTTTTTACAGACGCCATTTTTGTCATTGTGACATAATTTGTTTAAAAGTTTAAAATATGTGAGTGAATAATTTTTTAAAGTCTTTTTTTTTTTTAATGAAATATGAGACATCAATGAATGATTTTAAGCTAAAAACGACAGACATTTTGAATAATAAATATAATTAATTGCCTTCATTTTATTGCTGGGTTGAAACAAAAGCGGTTGCGCGACGTCTGTAAACGGGGGTTTTCAGAGTAGAATGGAAAAATTAAAAATAGTTTGGGGGCTTCCTGGAAACTTCCGTTTACAGACGTCGCACAACCGCTTTTCTTTCAACCACACCATAAAACTAAGGTAATTAATTTTATTGATTATTCTAAATGTCTGTCCTTTTTAGGTTAGAATCATTGATGTCTAATATTTCGTTTATGGAAAAAAAAAAGAAAAGAAAAAAACGACTTTAACCCTTGAGAGTCGAAGGACGCGCCGTTGTTCTGTCAAAATTTTCTCCCTTATAAACTTTTGCTCCCAAAGCTTTTGTGGAGCTGAAAATGCCCTCTTTTACATTCAGTTGGACTCTCAATGTTAGCCAAAGGTGCTAACTAAACTAGATACATCATAAACATACATGTGCAACACGAAAATGGCGTAAATTAATACTTAACGACACGGCGAAGTTGTTAACAGTGAGAGCGCGGGGTGCAGTTGCTGTGTGCAGCTAACATGGTAGGATGTGTCTGAGAACTTTTGTACATGTCTTTACATGACCAAACTTAAGTAAATATTCCTTTCTTTAAAGAAAGTTTGTAATGTTTACTTTGGAATCGCTGCATTCGCGGCCATTTTTAACGTTACGCGCATGCGCAAAACGGCAAGGTAGCAATTTTTGATGGGTTGCAAAATTTGTCAGAACACCGGCGCGTCCTCAGCGCACGTCGTCTTTGAAGCGCCCTCACGTTTTAATTACGTCACCCACATGCCGTTGGTTGGTCTCGTTTTAAAGTGCGGAAGTTGCGGTTTACTCTCGTTATTATTTGAAGTCAATCGACCAACTAAAACGTGAGATATTGTCATTTAAGTTTTATAGTTTTATTTTCCTCTCAAAAAAACATTAAAACGCTGCATGGATCATTTGTTTATGTCTATATTTCCATCATTTCTTGTCCTTTTTCAAAACGGAAGCTCCATGAAAAAAACACAAATCAAACGAACCCTTTCGAAGTCACAGTGGAAGCACAAAATGCGTTTTTTAATAAATATAACTGCCGTGCGAGGTTCAACCGAACGAGAGGGAGGAGTGTTCTGAAGCAGCGAGGTGGCGAGCGACGGCCGTTTGGATCGAGCAGCGACTTTGTGTGACTTTGAGAATGAACGGAAAACTAAATTTAGCGCAAGCAATTGTGCTTTTTGATCAACTTGAGGAAGAGGATTGTCCAAATTCGTCATCATCGTCTTCTTCAGAAGAGTCCTCGAGTGAAGATAGTGACGGATTTGAACACGTGGGTGACGCCATCGACGAGCAGAGGTAAGCAAACTCACTTTTTTTTTTTTATGTTGAAAAAGTTTCTTTTGAAAGTTTCTTTTGATATTGCAAGACAAAGTTAATTTTGATGCAATGTAAGTGTGTGTTTGTGTATATAATAATAAAATGTGCATATCAGATCAAAGTCGTACGTGCACTGTGTGTATCCAAGGCAGGAATTTATAATTGTGGTGTTCTTCTTTCTATATGAAGATTAGGGATGTAGCACATATTCAGCTATGGTATTCTTTCTATTGTCATACATATAGATTTCCATTATTATTTATTGCTGTATATATTTTTATTTTATACTTTATTATTTTCATAAATACTGACCTTTTTCATGTACATTTATAGTGACAATGAAAGTAAAGTGAAATGAAAATGGAAGGGTGGAAAGAGGACCGACACCCCATGGAAGTGTGGTCTGTGTGATGTAGCCCTGTGTCTAATTCCAGGACGAAACTGCTTTTCGGAGTGGCATGCCTGAACAAAATTTAACTTGTTTATTGTAAATATTTTTGAAAATACTTTTTTTCCCCAATGTTATATATATATTTTTTCCCACAATCAGTCTTCTCAATTTGTGTCTATAAATGTGTGTTCAAGAAGCTTGATTGTGTGTACATAGTTTTCATCAGGTGATGGGCCGCAATACCTAAACTCATTAAGAGATGGCCTCTAAACACTTTTTGTGTTAGATGGTATATATTTTTTCACTGTTCTTCACTGTTTGGTCTGCTGTATATAACCTGTTTTGACTAGAGCATGTATAAAGGCAAAAAACGCCTATGGCTATACCTGTTGTTTATGTTGAATTGTCAAATATAAGACTATTTATTCTAAATTTTTTTGGTTGAATGTTCATCCTAACATGTTGAATAAATATTACAAAGTTTCAAAACGGTTCGTTACGCATGTTTGGTTGTCAATTGGACATCAATATTAAAAATTTTGACAAAACGATTTTGGAATTTTTGGTCTTTTTGGGACCAAAATGATGATTTATAATTGGTCAGTGAAGGAAACAACAGTTTGGACATGAAGTTCAAGGTGTCACAAAAAAAGGGACCAAACCAGGCCATCGTAAACAATTCTTTCTTTGAAATATAAAGGCAACTTCAAAGGCATGCAAAATCAGACAAAATAGGCCCAGACCTTAAAGGGTTAAAAAATGATTCGCATATTTTCAACTTTTAAACAAATTACGTAACAATGAAAATGCTGTCTGTAGAAAAGTCACGGATATCTCCTTCCTAACTATCGCTTAATTGTATTTTTTTTTTTTGTTACTGTTGCATTTTCTTCGATACGTTAGATGATAAATAATCTATCCAAAGAAAAATTGGGGAAAAAAAGTTTAAAAGGGTAAATTTGTGAAAAAGAAAATCTCAACCACTCCTTGATGTCTGCGATTTCTGCATCGCAACCCTTGTTATGTTACCATGTTTCACCCATAAAATCCCCCCAAAAATCCAGCTGTGGCAATTCACAGCTGTGTCTTGACACTCAGTGATACATGCTACATGGAGTTCTTGGATCCAAACAAGGTAAGTACGCGATGATATCTTGTTAAAGTCATGGCGTCTTTAATTCTGCTCTCGTGTGCTCTCACCTCCAGATAGGGTTTTGCTGTTTAATTTTTTTTTTTAAATGCCCTCCTGTTTTTTCTTACCCCAGAAAATTTATATTTTAAGCTTTCCAATGATGTGAAATCATTGCTATCATGGCTTTGTCAGGCTGCTGCTAACCTTTGTGAAACAGGAAAAAGACTAATACAAAGTGAATCCAGTAGAAATTTTTATTACATACCTGGTATGGGTGACAAATAATAATAATAATTTAATAATAATTGATCACAGCATCCTGTCTCTCTATCATACACCTCTCCTCATACACATTTTACATTTATATTTATCTACATTTTATGCTTTATACTTGCAAGCCACTTTTGAGATATTAACTGATCCTGCACTGTCAAGGGAGGTGCTTAACAATTTCATTGTACAACTGTACAATGACAGTAAAGGGCTATTCTATTCTATACTAAGTGGGGGCACACTTGCACTTGCTCACGCGAAGAAGAGCGCGCTTAGCATGCATTCGCAAGCGTCCGCACATCATCCAAACCACTAAACAACTGGCTTTAAGTGTCCGATCGTGAGTGGAAACACAAAACAACAATACAAAAGACGATACATACAAGCGTTGCCTCCCTAGATATTTTACAAGCATCAAAAATGCACGTAGGCTTGCAGCTGTGCTTTACTTTCTCACTCGCCCTTTGCTCACTCGCTCGGATGCTTCGTATCTGCGCGTCTTCTTCTAGCGTGTAACCGTTTGTGAATGTTATATCTGTATTAGCAGCTAATCATGACAGATTTGCTTTGTTGCAAACATGTTTGTTACTGAGGACGAAGTTGTTTGTTTCATTTCTATTTTCAGTTTCATTCTTCAAGTTATGACGGTAGGATCAACGGCAAAATGAAGTAAAAAAAAAATCATACTGATATCCTGCATCGTCATTTGGGAGTTTAGCTCGCTGTAAAGCCAGGACTGAGCCGTTGCGTCTTGGTGAGGACAGTACAGCTGCATTCAAGTGATGTTAGTAAATGGTATCGGCGCCCTATTTGTTGGTACTCGTCGATACCGATACCACCATTTTGGCCCGGATCGGCACACCCTGCCGATATTGGTATCGGTATTGGTACAACATTAATAATAACTGTAATACACTCTAGTCATAGCCCCAAGAACAGTCTAAATTAAAAAATAATAAACACAATTTCATAGTATTTAACTCATTGTCTGCCACTGTAACAAAATAAACATCTAAATTATTTAAACTGAGAGTACTGGCTGTGAATGCTCATCTTTTCATGAATGAATAAATGTATGATCGTTGTCAATCCTCCCAGTCCAAATGGACATTAATACTGCTTGATATTTTTTTACCTTACCAGTTACCAAACTTTTGGATTCTTGTTTTCGCTTTTTTAGACTTTCAGTTGTTGTTAGTTATAGATGCTTTCTATTCTGTAGTTGGTAAAATGCATTCTAGGTAGGGTTTATGTCTGCAGATTTACTTGGTCCATGTAAAAACTAAACTAAAACCAATTATTTCCCTTGATGAACTCCTTGCTGTTTTGTTGCTGAGTTCTTTATCTTGCACTATGACAAAGAATCTCTCAATCAAGAATAAATCATGTCACGATTGTTCTTGTTGGGATTTTATTTACAGACACTAAGAAAAAACATTCAGTTAGTTATTGTTTGAAAGATCAGTGGATTATGACACTCCAAGTTAACAAAACATGCCTGTCAATCACACGGACCAATACTTTTTCTTACATGAAAACTAGGTGCGTTCTAACAAAAAGTGTTGTTTGTTACTCCACCCTGCCCAAATATTTAAACAATCCTATGTACATCCATTGATTATCAGATGCAGATGTGAGTCAGAAAGGTATCAACATATTGTACCAGTGTCTTAATGGAGTTGTAGTTTGCAGCACTTTGCATTCCCACTTGATCATCCTGAGGGCTGCTTCTCCCAATTTGCTCCTCGTATGCAGCTCAGTAAGAAAACCAAATGTGAAATATCGTTCAGCATGTGGCTTATCAAACAATCCTATCATCTTGCAGAAAGCCATAGCAGTGGCGCAGAAGGCCTCGCAGGAAGACCAGTCGGGGAACTATGAAGAGGCCATTCGTGATTACAAACATGCTGTGAAATACTTTCTCCACATTTTAAACCGTGAGTCACCAAGGCAGGTATAACATTGTACCTCTCGTCTTTCGGTATGGTTTCACCTGTGGCCTTCCACCGTCCCGACACGGATGCTCATTGCTGATATGATTTTCCATACATTGTCCATTTCAGAGACAAGCAAATGATTGCTCCGTTGAATTCTAGTTAACATTTTTTCTTCCTGTTAGGTGAACCCCAGGGTAAAGATGGCAATCAGAAAATCAGAGACAAATGTAAGGAGTATTTGGACAGAGTGGAAGAGCTTCAAGAGTACTTTGAGTATAAACAGGTTAATATAGAATTGTGTTTCTTGTGCTAATATGATTTGAACTATTTGGCTGGGGTACTATATGTAGATATATAACTGTCCTGGCCTAAGGATACCAAAATTATTTCTGTTTTATAAATGTCACAATAATAACAGATGATTTGAAGATTTTTTTTGGGGGGGGCATTATGTACCAAGTCAGAAGACAATATGATAGGAACATGCATATTTATAAAATAATTATCTTTAAACCACTTCATAGCCAGTTTGTCAGTATGCTGGAGGTCATTTTCTATTGTCCTATTTGTGCAAAAAACGTAACTTTCTGGCTAATATCTGGGTAACCTAAAATAAGAATATTAAGTTTAGTCTGATTTCATGTATTGAGCAAGAAAAAATGTGTCATCTGATGTAATGAATGTAAAACCCTGCTCCAGACAAACTTTTTTTTTTTTTTTTTTTTTTTTTTAGTAATTTGAAGGACATTGGTTCTAATTACGCTGCTCTACAGTGGGGCAAATAAGTATTTAGTCAACCACCAATTATGCAAGTTCTCGTACTTGAAAAGATTAGAGAGGCCTGTAATTGTCAACATGGGTAAACCTCAACCACGAGAGACAGAATGTGGAAAAAAAAAAAGAAAAGAAACTCACATTGTTTGATTTTTAAAGAATTTATTTCCAAATTAGAGTGGAAAATAAGTATTTGGTCACCTACAAACAAGCAAGATTTCTGGCTTTCAAAGAGGTCTAACTTCTTCTAACGAGGCTCCACTCGTTACCTGTATTAATGGCACCTGTTTTAACTCATTATCGGTATAAAAGACACCTGTCCACAACGCTCAGTCAGTCACACTTCAAACTCCACTATGGCCAAGACCAAAGAGCTGTTGAAGGACACCAAAGACAAAATTGTAGACCTGTACCAGGCTGGTAAGACTGAATCTGCAATAGGTAAAACACTTAGTGTAAAGAAATCAGCTGTGGGTAGCAATTATTAGAAAATGGAAGAAATACAGGACCACTGATAATCTCCCTTGATCTGGAGCTCCATGCAAGATCTCACCCCGTGGCGTCAAAATGATAACAAGAACGGGGAGCAAAAATCCCAGAACCACACGGCGGGACCTAGTGAATGACCTACAGAGAGCTGGGACCACAGTAACAAAGGCTACTATCAGTAACACAATGCGCCGCCAGGGACTCAAATCCTGCACTGCCAGACGTGTCCCCCTGCTGAAGAAAGTACACGTCCAGGCCCGTCTGCGGTTCGCTAGAGAACATTTGGATGATCCAGAAGAGGACTAGGAGAATGTGTTATGGTCATATGAAACCAAAATAGAACTTTTTGGTAGAAACACAGGTTCTCGTGTTTGGAGGAGAAAGAATACTGAATTGCATCCGAAGAACACCATACCCACTGTGAAGCATGGGGGTGGAAACATCATGCTTTGGGGCTGTTTTTCTGCAAAGGGACCAGGACGACTGATCTGTGTAAAGGAAAGAATGAATGTGGCCATGTATCGTGAGATTTTGAGTGAAAATCTCCTATCAGCAAGGGCATTGAAGATGAGACGTGGCTGGGTCTTTCAGCATGACAATGATCCCAAACACACAGCCAGGGCAACAAAGGAGTGGCTTCGTAAGAAGCATTTCAAGGTCCTGGAGTGGCCTAGCCAGTCTCCAGATCTCAACGCCATAGAAAATCTGTGGAGTGAGTTGCCCAATGGCAGCCCCAAAACATCACTGCTCTAGAGGAGATTTGCATGAAGGAATGGGCCAAAATACCAGCAAAAGTGTGTGAAAAGCTTGTGAAGACTTACAGAAAACGTTTGGCCTCTGTTATTGCCAAAGGGTACATAACAAAGTATTGAGATGAACTTTTGTTATTGACCAAATACTTATTTTCCACCATGATTTGAAAATAAATTCTTTAAAAATCAAACAATGTGAGTTTGTTTTTTTCCACATTCTCTCTCTCATGGTTGAGGTTTACCCATGGTGACAATTACAGGCCTCTCTAATATTTTCAAGTGGGAGAACTTGCACAATTAGTGGTTGACTAAATACTTATTTGCGCCAGTGTATGTCGTGAATTGTTTACAACCAAAATGCATTTGAAAATGCAGTGTATTTAATGGTAAACTGACAACCATTACCTTCAACTTCATCTTTTATGCTTTTAAATATTTTATAACGAATTGCTCTGCAAGCCATGAATAAGACAAGGGTAAGTAAAATCGAGGGTCTGAAAGTTGGCGTTGCCTTTTTATTTTTAAACAAGTCGAGCGACGTGCGCGGAGCGTAGTGACGTCATCACATTCCCTATGCGCAAGTCGACGCTTTTCAATGCGGAAGTTCCCTCCTCGAAACAACTCGGCGACGTTTTCAAGAACGAAAACAAGCCAAAGAGATATTAGATTTACGTGTCGACGAACTTACTTTTCAACTAAGTTTATAAAGCAGGTGATTTAAAAGTTATCTCGATTGTTTCGGCTATAGGACAAGTAATCAGCCCCCATGGCTACCAACAACAATTTACAGGTAAGTGGTGGCTTAAACCCGAAAGTGCAGTAGGGAGTGATTAAAAAACCCCAAACTATTTCATATTACTAGAAAACGTAGAACAACCTTTTTGTTTTCTCCTCGGCTGTGTATATTCAAAAAGCCCAGTTTTGTATTAAGCCAAGTGTCGAAGAAGCAATCAAACGTTAGCTGCTAACTAGCCGATTTAGCTCCTTTAGCCTTAGCGACTTTTGACATTATTTGGGAGAATACGTAAGGCAAAATACTCATTACGCCCAAATTATGCAGTCAAGTAGAGTGTTCCCTAATGTTATAAACAACAATGTCGTATAACAATGTGTCATTTCTGCGAGCGCTTGTTGACAGCGCGGCTAACGACAACATATTATTTTTGGCCTATGTTCGGTGTCTTCATTTTACATAACAGAGGAAGATTATTATAGAGTAACTCTATGACGAGCTGTTTATTTAAATTAAATATGACATTTTCATTTGGACGCCAAAATGAAAGTGGAAACCTTTGTTGGGTGCTTCTACGCCTTTTTGATGTCACACGGAACCACTGAGTACATAAGTGCCGATACAAAACCCGGTTAACTTTTACATGCTATTAACTCATTGCCATTGACTACGTTATACGTCTTAATTCATTTAAACTGGAGCACCGGCTGTTGATGCTCATCTTTGTGCAAATGAGGTAACTAGTGAATTTCAAATGGTTTTTGAGGTTCACTTTTATCTTTGTAGTTGTACCGCTAAAGAGGGGTTCATTTACAGCTGTTGAAACTGTTACTAAAGTAGGCATGTGCCAGAATGAGATTTTGACGGTATGTTAACCTTAAGCAAAAAGACCACGTTTCACGGTATCACGGTATTGTAATTACAGCTCTAAAATCTGTAATTTTGAGATGTAGGTATGTTTGTTTGTTTATTTAAACTTTTTTTTCCATTGAACATGATTTTTTAAATTTTTCCATCACATATTTGCAAGTTGGAACATCAACATGAATATAATGTTCAAATAAATAAATAGAATGACAAAAATAAAAAACTGAAATATAATTTAAATAAAATTGAAATAGAATTTATAACCTAAAACCCACAGTCACAGCTCAAGTTGCTCAACATTAGTACAAGAACCCTTGGTAATATAGAACTTAAACAGTATATGATCAAATTGATTTTATGTAAAACACATACAACTACTACTATTAATATTAATTAGTTGAATATTAATGGAGCGTAAGAGACAGCGCGTGTGTATGACTCGTATAATTATTTACACATTATACACACACACACACACACACGCACCCTCTCAACATAGAAAGTCGTCAGAGAGAACACAGGCTGTATTATAAAAATATTTTTTGAACAGATGTTTACAATGTTGGAAGTGTTTACAAAAGTAGGCTAATGGGAAACTAGTCTTAGCATGCTTACTAGCCATGTTATCTGCCTCGTTAAAAAGCTTACGTTATAGTATTTGTTTTGTCGCTAGACACACTAAACACGCTGGACTGAAATCTCTTGTAGCTGGTAAACGTTCACAACAGCGTTTACTTACCTTGAATTTTGTGTAAATCGATGGAGGATGGTCACGTAAATGTAAAATCATGTTGGAGGTGTTGCTTCCCCTGGCAACCACCCTCCACAAGCATGTCGGCTGTCCTTCCTCCGCTAAGCCGTGGCCCTCTTTTGCTTTTAGGTAGCCAAAGTACTCCCATACTAGCGACTTTGTCTTTTATGGGCGGGGGGGGGGGGGGGTCTCAGCTTTAGTGTCACCAACAGACACAGGATAGAGCAACAAGCCACAGATTTTTCGCTGCATTTTTGGGACATAAAAAATTTCCGTCATACTACGGTATGACGGAAATTTTAGTGGTTTTGAAACCGTGAGGTTTGCATACCACGGTAAACTTTGAAACCGGTAACCGGCACATGCCTATACTCAAGATAATCTTTTAAAGACATGCAGTGATCAGTCATGTTAAATTGGATTACAATGGATGGGATATGCTGATAATCAATCCGGTTGTTGATTTGTGTGCACTAGCTAAAAACGCCAATGGTTTTGTTTTTGTTCATAGAAAGCCATCGATCTTGCCAGTAAGGCGGCTCAAGAGGATAAAGCTCAGAACTACGAAGAGGCTCTGCGAATGTACCAGGCAGCTGTACAGTACTTCCTCCACGTTGTCAAATGTAAGCTATAAGTCACTTTTTTTTTTTTAACCCTGCTCTGAACAGATGGTGGTAAAAAGCCAAATTTTGTTCCTATACACACGTCTGATGTATTCTGGTTTCTTTTCAGATGAAGCCCAAGGTGAAAAAGCAAAACAGAGCATCCGTGCAAAATGTGCCGAATACTTGGACCGGGCAGAGAAGTTAAAGGAGTATCTCAAGAAGAAGGAAAATGCTCCACCTGCTAAGCCTGTCAAAGAGTCTGATGACAAAGGGTGCGTTTGTGGGTGTGGCAGTAATGTCTGGGCAAATTCGGGTCAGACTTAAAATATTCAGTCTGTTAATATTGTTGTTTTGTGTGCTCAGGAACGAAAGCGATGATGGTGACGATCCAGAGAAGAAGAAGCTGCAGAATCAACTCTCAGGTTTGTGATTTGCGTAGTATTTGTGTAGCATAGCATTTCTGTTTAGTCTTGGCTCTCTGATTTTCTGATAGGTGCAGCCCATGTTATCTAATTCATCGACTATTTTGGGGGCGAGGGGGGGAGTCTGCAATCAAAAACTTGTATAAAAATAAATAAATAAAATACAAAATATATATGTACTTTGCTTCCCTCTGCTGGCAGTTTCAGCTCATTCACCTTCAATCAAAGCTTTGAATTCACAGCACTGCTAATTTACTTTCTCAAGTCCACTTTTTTCACTACATGTGATCGGTCACATTATACGGTGTTGCTCTGACCATTTTTGTCCCTCCTCCCAATGTAAGTGTTATTTAAGCAAGCCTGTGATGTAATGTAATGTATTTCATCAGGTGCCATTGTTATGGAGAAGCCAAACATAAAGTGGGATGATGTTGCTGGTTTAGAGGGCGCCAAGGAGGCTCTCAAAGAAGCAGTGATCCTCCCAATCAAATTTCCTCACCTATTTACAGGTACAGTACACAGTTCTGTAATCAGAGCAGGTGACCAGTGTTGTTAATAGCGACGTTAGAGTATAACGGCGTTACTAACTGCATTATTTTTTTCAGTAGTGATTAATTTCTTTTCCCATCTTAGCAATGCCGTTACCGTTACAGAGGACGTGAAATGGGCCGTTAGCGGCGTTACTACAATGGCGTACCGCACGCAACATGTCACTTTTGCTCATTAATATTCATGACGTTAGCAATTGTTGCTAGGCGGGTCAAGCTCGCGCCAAATGCATGGAAATAGTGTACAAACTAGATGTTTACTGAGCTAAACCCACCAATTCTATCCGAAAATGATGTCCCTGGCGCCAAATTTACTGGTAAAGATGTGGAAGAACGCACAAATGTTCAGTTGAAGAGATGGCTTGAGTGTCGAGGGCTGAAAAAGAGTCGACCTGATCCAGAGGTAGCTTTTTTATCGACACCTTTTTTTTGTTTGCATTGCCTTACGCCACTGACAATGACATTCTCTTTTTTTCAACAATCTATCCTTTCTTTCTAGCCCTGTCTTTCTTATATCTTATACGTAGCCTCTGGTTGTCTTACATCTCTGACCGTTCTTGGGGGTAATTTGCATTGCTATTTTTGTGTAGTGGTCGCAAAAACTACTCGGTGACAGCCAACGAAAACTTTTAATTTTTTTATAAATAACAAATCTTAATCCTATAATTTATTTACACATCCTCCTTACTAAAGTTGTTTTTTTTATAACAGAAAAGGTAACAACAGTGGCAATCAGATACCATTTTAATTTTTTTCAGGTCATTCATTGTCAGACAGAAGCAGCATGGCCAAACGCCACGCTAAATAATAAATGAAAATATCAAAATGGCTTACCTCTTCGTCCTCTGTAGAATGATGGCCCCGAACAAAATGTTTACTGCATATGAAGGTGAATGGCTTCACCTTGCTGGTGTTAAACTGGTCTTTTGGACGTCCGCACAAGTTGATCCATTCTTCACATTGTTTCCTCCGGATTTTGGGGTGGCGTGGCTCAGTGGTAGAGTAGTTGTCCCCCAACCCAGAGGTTGTGGGTTCGATTCTTCGCCCTGATGAACTTGCCTAAGTATCCTTGAGCAAGATACTGAACCCCATGTTGCTCCTGGTGCTGCGTCACCAGTAGGTGAATAGTGAGATAGTGTAAAGCGCTTTGAGCGCCTTGAAAGGTGGAAAAGCGCTATATAAGTATAACACCATTTAACACCATTTTGGGCTTCGGGAAACGTATGAAGAAAACATCCTTCATATGTCGTAAACATTGTTTCCTCCGGATTTTGGGGTGGCGTGGCTCAGTGGTAGAGTAGTTGTCCCCCAACCCAGAGGTTGTGGGTTCGATTCTTCGCCCTGATGAACTCGGCTAAGTATCCTTGAGCAAGATACTGAACCCCATGTTGCTCCTGGTGCTGCGTCACCAGTAGGTGAATAGTGAGATAGTGTAAAGCGCTTTGAGCGTCTTGAAAGGTGTAAAAGCGCTATATAAGTATAACACCATTTAACACCATTTTGGGCTTCGGGAAACGTATGAAGAAAACATCCTTCATATGTCGTAATGTCTAGACTCGTTTCTACAAATTCCATTGCAGCAGTGTATACTTGGCATTTTCCTTTTTGAAAGATTACCGGCAGAAAACAAGCAGTAATAATATGGATTTTATTCGAGGGCGTGTCTATAGTGACCCACTTCCGGGTTACAATGGCAACGTCACTGTCTAAAAATAGCATTCGTGTGATACGCTATTTGGTTGAATTAACCACTTGTTTTCTGATTCTGACACAGCTGCCTGGGAGGTAGAAGAGCGGGAGGGAGGAGGAGGGAAATGAGTGGTGAAGCCGTTGCAAACGGGATGCTATGTTGCTCGGAGTATTTGCATAGAATTCGCGCTCCTGTTAGCATTACCATATAGCATAGCAAGTGTCATCTTAAACTCTAGGGCAACTCTTTAAAAATAATGTAATGTAGAAAATAATGTACTGTTTTCTTGTTGAATATGCATTATCATCACCAAATTGACGTTGTCCTTGTATATACTACAATATAACATACCACTTACTCTTAACTTTTCTTGAATGATGTATCCATGAACCCTGTGTGATGTTTTTTTTAAATCAAAACAACTAGAGCAAAAGCAGGATATTCAGAGCCTCACCTGCATATATTAAAATATATCTATATATATTAGCGGTGTGCCGATACACGTGTATACAAGTGATACAAGCGCGGGTTCAGTGCACCACGAAAAACAAAAAGGCTTTTTTTTTTCCTCACAGCATTTGAAAGTTAGTTTGTATACCATTACACTCTCAGTGTTTCCCATAGGATTTTTTAAACTGTTGTGGTGGGCTGCATCGGAGTCGGACAGCCTCACCATGTCGTGCCACGGCGAATTTTTTTTTTTTTTCCATTATTTTTTTCCCCCAAGAAGAACCATAACAAAGATATATTTGAAATATTTCATTAGCTAGGCTAATGTTATAGCTCTCAGCTACGGTACATTTATGTAAAATGCGTAGCAGATTACAGCTACGTTACCCTATGTAATAATGCGACTTTTTTTCTCGTAGCAATAGTACGACTTACATCTCGTAGTGACTCAGGGTTGGCAACCCAAACTGTTGAAAGAGCCATGTTTGCCCCCCCCCCCAAAAAAAAAAAAAAAAAAAAAAAACTGATACAGTATGTCTGGAGCAGCAAAAAATTAAAAGCCTTGTACAAGCCTTATAATTATCAATAATAGCTATATTAGCCTACTATAGAAATGACTAAGTTGGCTAGAAATACATAATTAGCCTTCATGATTAAATGTTTATTTTCCCTGCAGTGGATCCTATAGCGCACCACGTGACTACTCTGTTGTACGATGCCACCACAAGTTTAACTTCATTACAATATTAATTAATTGAAAGAATGTTTGTGTCATGTTTGTCCTTCTAGAAATCCTATTAAAACAAAAAATACATTTCCCTCCCCCATCTTTTTCCATTAAAAAAAAAAAAAGCTCCGAAGCAGCGCTAAAGAGCCGCATGCGGCCCGAGAGCCGCGGGTTTCAGACCGCCGTCATAGTCCTTCTTTTTCCTTTTGATTTGACCCTCATAAGTACTACATTACCACAACAATAACAGTCCTTCTGTCAACTGACCCATTTACAGGACTGGGGGAATTCTAATAGCCGTGTAAAGTTTTACTTGATTCAGTGAGAAGGCGAATAGTTTTTTCCCCGTTGTTCGTGAACTAAATTTCCACACAAACTCACATCGAGGTACCATTAACTTAGCAAGGAGAGGTATGAGAGTCATTTTTCGAGTGTCCCAGAGCTCGCGAAATTGGGGGGGGGGCATTTATCCAAGTTTCGTCAGCCGTAATTGTCTGAAGTTGGCGCGCCGGTGTTGTGCCGAAAAATAGCCACTCCACGCGAAATGTCCCCCTGACGGGAGCGCCCACACGTCACTCGTACAAACAGCCTTTTCTTACCAATCGATGGACACGGAAACGACGTTCTTGTACCGTGAATATGTATCATTTACTTTGCTTGAACTAATAAATATTTTACTGTGACCAACGCTCTGAAAATAGAGCAAGCCTCTCCGCGCAAGTTCAATCAAAGTTTGCTTTCCGTCCAAGACGGCCGTCCACCGCTCACTTTCGCCGAAAAGTCCGATCCAAACCATTGTATCGCCCCGGATATGGGGAAGAAGGAGAGAAGTCTGTATTTGCTTACCCACTTGATTGTGGTAACAATAATAAAGAAAAACAATAACAAAATAACAGCGGGCTGCTAAGACATGCAACCGCTATCTCTCGCTATCTCGCTTGTTCTCCCATTCTTCCTACTCGTTCCCCTTGCGTCTCTTAAATAAATAAATAAATAAAATGCTACTCTAAATGCTACTCTACTACCCGCGCGCGCTCTCGCTTGCGCGGGTAGTAGAGTGGAGTGGGCTACAGCTGTGTAATCGGCTGACTGACGCATCTGATTATTATTTTTGTTGTTGTTTTTTTTCGCGGGGGGGGCGGGGGGGCAAACGAGACTGTGGCGGGCCGCCACAGTCCCATTCATTGGTGGGAAACACTGCACTCTTATATTGGTGGAATTTAAAAAAAAAATGTAAAAAAAGTGTGACCTATGTTTTTTTTTTTTTTTTTTTTTTGAATAAAAAAATCAATTCAAATCAGTCGGTTAATATAAACGTATTTGATGTGAAAAATGTTATTGAATGTTGATGTGAATGTTATAGAATGTAACATGTGACATCAGTAACGTCAGTCAGTAATGTCAGTTACTTTGCTGAGTAACTACTCTTACGATGAGGTAACTTGAGTTACTAACTCTATTACTTTTTGGGAGAAGTAATTTGTAACTGTAGCTAATTACTTTTTTAAAAGCAAGATTAACACTGCCAATGACTACTTTGTTTGCATTAAAGGAAAAAGAACACCATGGAGGGGGATCTTGCTCTTTGGACCCCCAGGTACAGGGAAATCTTATTTGGCTAAAGCAGTTGCAACAGAGGCAAACAATTCCACCTTCCTGTCAGTCTCCTCTTCTGATCTCGTATCCAAATGGTTGGGAGAAAGTGAAAAGTAAGTTTCACTGTTGGCCTTAGGTCAGATTCATGACAGTACGATCAAAGCAGCAAATATTCTACTCATAAATGCGTTATCTCTGCCAACCAGGTTAGTAAAAAATCTCTTCGCCCTCGCGAGAGAACACAAGCCCTCCATCATCTTCATTGATGAGATTGACTCCCTCTGTGGCTCCAGAAGCGAGAACGAGAGCGAGGCAGCCAGACGTATCAAGACAGAGTTTCTGGTGCAGATGCAAGGTAGATCTTATACTATGTGTATTGTATGTACAGTTTCAGTGATTCTGTCGACGTCCATTAAGGTTGGGCGAACCCAAATTAAATAAACATAGTACAGCCACAGAATCATAATTTGTTCAGTGATTTAGCATATTCAGGAAGTAAGGAAAAGAGAGAAACAGAGAAATGAGCCAATTTAATTTTAAAACCAAAATTACACAAAGAAGCTTCATGTCACTCGTTGACAAATAGCATGTTCAGCCATAAATTCAAAATCCTTTATACAAACACCGCATACAGTTTTCCTTATTTGGTCACTATTTCAATTGCAACCAGCCAATTTAAAAGTGTTGCCACTCCATCTTGAGCAGCTGTCATTGTTGTACTACTAATGTATTAAAAGATTGACAAACATTTAAACACACAAAAAAAATATCACCATCTTGTTTTCCTGCTAATTCGTTCCAAGTAACTAAATTATCCAATTAGTTAGCAAAGGAAATCCAGCAAACATTTCATTTGTATTTTAATTTCCAGCCAACGTTTAGTTTTGCTTTACACTCTTAACAGGTTTGCACTGTGCCCCACCTTTCCATCTGTCACTGAAATTTAACAATGGATTGCTAACCAAATCACATGGGGCAGAAAAAAATGCTGCTGCGACACTATAGATAAAAGCAAAGTTTATGAGGTAGCTCACTGTATAAACCTTGAAAATCTGAAACACTGTCACCAACCCTTGTTTAATGATAGGCCCATTCCTCTACAATGGGTCAGCCAATTTGATTTGATGTAACCATTTTGGTAAAATGCAGACAAGCTACAAGTACTATGCATGTGCCGGTATGAGATTCTGACGGTATGATAACTATAAGCAAAATTTTTGCGGTATCACGGTATTGCATTTACAGCTCTGAAATGTGTTACTTTGAGATCTGGGTTTGAAAACGAAAAATAACAAACCTTTTTTCCGTAGAACAGGATTTTTATTTTTCAAAACATATTAGCAAATTGGGGCATAAGTATAATGTTAAGTTCAAATACATTTTAATAAAATAACAAAAAATAACTGACATATTCTAAATAAAATTAAATGACAGTGTTTACGAACCTTTAATTTTGTATGAATGCGAAATCATATTGCAAGTATTGCCTCCTTGGCAGCCACACTCTGCAAACACGTTTTATATGTCGGTTGGCCCCACCCTAAGCCGTGGCCGTCTGTAACTTTTCTGTAGCCGAAGTATTCCCATACCAGTGATTTCGTTTTCTTTGATGGGGAGGGGTGTTCAGGGGTTTCACCTCCTCCAGCCATCTTGTAGCACAGGTGACTCACTGACAATGAGCCACAACCGGTGGGGGAGGGTTAAGCCTTACAGCTAGCTGCAAGCGAGGGATTTCTCCAAGCATTTTTGGGACATAAAAATCAGCTAATACCTTAGGGGTCGGTATGATGGAAAATTTTTGCGATTTTGAAACCTTGATGTTTTCATACAAAGGTATACCTTTAAACCGGTAATCGGCACATGCCTAGCTATAGCCTTGAAATTTGCCCAAATGAGCTCCAATCCAAAGCAAGTAGAGTTGACCTGTTTCCCTGCCTGTTGCCCTTCATACAACAGAAAAAGTCATACCTTCACCTCCTTTAAACAGTCTCACATTTCACACTTCATTCAGAATGTTAATAAATTGAGAGATGTGCTTGAGTCTTGGCTAAACAAAGGTTGTGGAACACTGCACTTAGCAGGTGGGCAATGCTATTTGATTTTTTTAATTTGATTTGATTTTTTAAGTTTTTCTTCATCATGGTATTTTACCACATACTCCCATTCTAGGTGTTGGAAATGACAATGAAGGAGTGCTTGTACTGGGGGCGACAAATATTCCTTGGACCCTAGACTCTGCAATCAGGAGAAGGTGGGAGTGGTAGTACTTGGTGTGAGTTGCATAGTGCAAATTCATCATTGTCTACTCACTTCTGTTCAATCAAACCATGGTAGATTTGAGAAGAGGATCTACATTCCGCTGCCCGAAGAACACGCTCGCTCCTTCATGTTCAAACTCCACTTAGGCTCGACCCCTAACAGTCTCACCGACTCAGACTTTGTCACACTGGGCAAGAAAACGGACGGCTATTCAGGCGCGGATATTAGTATCATCGTGAGAGATGCGCTCATGCAGCCTGTCAGAAAGGTCCAAGCGGCCACCCATTTTAAAAGGGTAAGTATTTGTTATGGTGATGTAATTGTTTCAAGCTTTATGTACTACACATACATTGCATTTTCGCTTGACTAATTATCACATTGAATTGCTTGTGTTTTCTAAGGTGAATGGACCATCGAGGTCGGATCCTCATAAGATTGTAAATGATCTTTTGACTCCTTGCTCGCCGGGCGATCCCAATGCAGTCGAGATGACATGGATCGACGTTCCCGGAGAGAAGCTTCTGGAACCTGTAGTTTGCATGGTGAGGTGTCTTCACAACAATGTTTTTTTTTTTTTCTACAAAAATAAATATGATTAAATAATGTCAATATGATTTGGTCCCTGCAGTCTGATATGCTGAGGTCTCTGTCTAACACCAAGCCCACCGTCAATGATCAAGATCTGGGAAAACTGAAACAATTCACAGAGGACTTTGGACAGGAAGGCTAGTTAAATTTTTCTACAGCAGGCCAAACCAAAGCAAAATAATTGCAAAGTTCTATTTCCTGTTTTTTTTCCCCCCTCTTCCTGTCTCATCTTAACAATTCACCGGAACAAGTTAACTGTTCTGCCTCTCTGACAGTCTGATATCACAGAAAGGCTGTAGAAGCTTGTATTTGCCACTCAATCCTCTCTAAATACAATAAAAGCTCTAAGCACCATAACACATTAAAGGGGTGTCAAGACATCTAAAGATGTTAAGGCAAAAATACCCAAGCTTGGACTCGGGTTATGCACACATATTGTTGTTGTCACAGACTATGAAAATCCCAACTTCTCGTTTGTAAAATTTAGGCAACAAGCATTTTATATGATGTATTTTGTGGTGTCACACACAAGTTATGGGCAGTGAATTGTGTTGGGAATCTTAGTGTGGCATATATACTGCAGGAATTTAAGACTTCTTGACAGACTCTAGATGAGAACTACATTGGAGTATAGGTTGAGATTGAATGTCCGCTCTTACAACACTTGGATCAACAAAGGATCACCAAAGGTGCCAGACCAGCATTATTTGACACAAGGATTATTCAACTCTTTGTTACTCAGATTTTTTTCCACAGCCTATTGGATGAATGTTCCATTTTTAAATAGGACATTATGCTGGTTATTAACTTTTTTAAAAGCCTTATATAAAGTAGTTGTGAATTTTGGCAAAAAAGCTGAAGTTGGAGGCGTGTTTGTACATTGACGCAAATAGAGACGCGTAGTAAAAGTTATGCTGTGCCTTCTAGAGAAGCTCTTTATTTTTCTATGGGTTTGTCTCAATTTGTCTCAGTGCTTTACCATCAAAGTGCAATGTCACTACTACAACTAAGATATGTATAATTCCTGCACACATCATGTACACTCTTATACTGAATGTAAAACTACTCTTTACGTTTTTATGGGGACTTTCTTTACTGTAAACTATTCTATACCAATATAAAAAAAATGGTCTCTGAGGTCAACTTTTACGTGTTGTACTTCTGGTTTTTTTTGTCTGTGAAATGTAAATAAAATATAAATACGTTTAAAATGTGTCTTTAATCTGCTGTAAACACAACATTGTACATGTGTATTGAAAGAATTCCCTCCCTTGTCGCTAGGTGGGTGCGTTTGTGCGACATCTTGGGACGTACGAAGCAAAATTGTTAAGTTGCATTGTGGGGGCTGTAGTGCTTTTATTATCAGGCTCGTGTGTTCATAATGCAAGGTTCTTGCTATTGAGAACTACATTTACCACAAGCTACGTGGAACCTCTGCTTTCAGTGGACAATTTTGTTTTGGTAATACCGACTACGCTTTGTCACACCGAGCCAAGGTCCATCTCACGATTTAAACCTGCTACTAATGCACGTCGGAATATTTGTAAAACCCTTGGCACATCTCCGAGTTCTGCGTTTCGCCTGCTGCCTGTGAGGGCCACCGCCCCCTGTCGTCGCTGTGTTTTCAACCCTAGAAGCTAGTTAGCAAACCAGCTAAGCACTGCCAGTCATTACACATGTCATCAGAAGAAGGTTTGAGCTCAACAATTACGGGTTGGCTTTTTGTTCATTCCTGGTGGCTACTACTGCCGTTCATCATGCTGCTGGTCGTCGCTGCCTTCATTGTCGCCTTCGTCCTGCTGTTGTACATGATATCGCCGCTTATTAGCCCCAAACCCCTCAAACTGAACGGGGCCCACGTCGTGGTAAGTCCACTGTAGTAACATTTTCATGTGTATGCATGTTTGTATTTATTTCAGACAGGTACTGTAATGGTGGGATTTTGAATACCGCACTGTTCTTATATTTACACTGTCACGTGTGCGACGAAAGAATGGTTGAGTTGTTTTTCTTGAATGCCTTTGAGTATCGAGAGACCCGAGTTAAAGCGCATGACATCACTTGAGCATAAATGGCATTCATATAAAAGATTGCATACTTAAAAACTTTGAGAAGCGAAGTGTTAATTTCTCAGACCTTGAATGGACTTGTTCAAACACACACAAAAATATACATTTTATGGGCGTAGTACACACTACTATCACAGGTGCATGTTATAACGGGTACTAATAATGTAACGAGAAAGGGCAGGTAATTTGGGATACTCACATTTGATTGGCTAAAATAGTACCGTCCTGGATAAAATGTCTGCCCCCTTGTCAGGTAACCACTTCCTGGAAATACTGGCTTTTATAAACATTTTTATCTACTGTTAAACGTCAGAAAAATGAAATTCTTATTTAAAAAAAAAAATAAATAAACAAGGATGTTTTCCTTGTGATGGACATGAAAAAGGCGATGCCTTTCCCTTTTACCAGTTAGCAGCGTCTTTGCCAAGTGTGTGCAGTTAAACACTGACTTATTACTTTACGTTGCAATTTGTAGGTCACTGGAGGCTCCAGCGGGATTGGGAAATGCATTGCAATGGAATGCTACAGACAAGGAGCTTTCATTACTCTGGTGGCACGTGATGAGGTAAGTCACCATCGTTGACATTTTATTGAAACATCATAATTGTCTTTTATATACCGAGGCTTTAATTTGAATGTAAAGTGATGGCGGTGTTATGAGTACAGTGGTACCGCGACATACGATCGCTTCGACACATGATCTTTTCGACATCCGACGTAAAATTTGACTCGCCATTTGTTTCTACATCCGACGACATGCTCGAAATACGACGACATGACAGCCCCGCAGACAAACGCATGGCGGACTTTCTTGTGAGAGAAATCAACATAGGTTTCAAAGAGGTTGGTACAGGTGGTGAAGAAAGGTAAAAGGTGACACTTACCTTCTAAATGAAGATGCAAATTATCGAAAAATAAGAGCGTGGGGGTGCGCATCCATGAACTGGCTCAACAATACTTCTCCACGGTCCTCCGACGACCATCGTTTGCCAGTCTTTATAAGTTAAGGTGACAAATATTATTGTGGTAACAGCGCCAAAGAAATCGCCAGCTTCGTCAGATTTCTAATCATTTATTCCATCAACTTGTGCAACGCCTACTGTCCCTCGCAGTTGACTGTGTTATCAAAAAAACACTGAAAGTGAAAGTAAGCTTTCCCTCTCTCTGTCAAGTTAGCCGCGCGGTGCGTTCAGGTACAGCAAAAAACGTCCGCCACATTCGAACCCAACTCGTTACATTATTACAGGAATTTTTATTATTATCGTGATATATATATATTTTTTAAATAATTTATTTGTTTTACTATGTGCAACTGCCATTTGCAATAGTAACAGCAGTATTTATTAAGGAATTAGTGGAGGTTCTTGGGCTGTGGAACGAATTAATGGAATTATAATGTATTCTTATGGGAAAATCCTGCTCGACATACGACGATTTGTACTTACAAACAAGGTCCTGGAACGAATTAATTTCGTATGTAGCGGTACCACTGTATATGCATTACCGGTATTTATTCCCTCAAATAGTGTCCGAATCAAATGCATTTTAAAGAAATTTAACCTCATAATGACCTGGCGACTACATCACATTTTGGGTCATGTAGGCCAGTGGTTCTCCAACCTAGTCCTCAAAGGCCCACTGTGGGTGCAGGATTTCATTCCAACCAAACAAATGACAACACTTTTTCACCAATCCGATGTTTTAAAAGTGCAATCAGTTGATTGCAGTCAGGTGCTGCTTGTTTTAGCAGAAACCTCATTGGTTCAACTATCTGTGCTGGATCGGCAAGAACAAAAACCACGACCCCCAGCAGGCGTTTGAGGACCGGATTGTAGACCACTGATGTAGGCCACAAAACTAACATTTGGTATACAAGTGTGACCCAACAGTTTCCTTTTTATAGGCAAAATTGATTCAAGCCAAGAAAGAAGTGGAGAAATTTGCCATCAACGACAAACAAGTAGGGGTGTTTTCCAGTGGTACCTTTATGAAAACCCGTGAGTTCTTTCAACGGAAGTCATAAAATTATGAACATTTCTATTGATTCAGGTTGTACTTTGCATATCAGTGGATGTTTCCAGTGATTACAGTCAGGTGGAAAGTGTCATAAAACAGGTATGGCTCTACTTTGATGTCAGCGTTAGTCTTTGGCTGACGATGTATTACTACTTGCTTTTGGTTTCATGCAGGCTCAAGAAAAGTTGGGTCCTGTTGATATGCTTGTAAACTGTGCTGGAACCTCCATATCTGGAAAGTTTGAAGAAGTGGAGGTAGACCGTTTTAAGGTGGGTAACCTTAGGTGCTCTCATTCCCCTCCCCTTTTATATTCATCAACATGTTTTTCATTATATTCAATAGAGGCTGATGGAGGTGAACTACTTGGGCAGTGTTTATCCAACACGTGCCGTCATAACCACCATGAAGGAGAGAAGAATGGGCCGCATCATGTTCGTTTCCTCCCAGGCGGGCCAAATCGGCCTATTTGGCTATACTGCTTACTCCCCGTCCAAATTTGCACTGCGCGGTTTGGCCGAGTCCCTGCAGATGGAGGTAAAGATTCTGGAAGCCCTACTGGCCATACTTGATCAATCGGCTGCACTAACCCACTTTGGTTAACTCTGGTCTTCCTCAGATAAAGCCATACAATATCTATGTGACACTGGCCTTCCCACCAGATACAGATACGCCAGGGTTGGTTGAGGAAAACAAGACAAAGGTAGACATTGCTCTTACATATTTGTCGCTTTTATTTACTTTTTTAATGAGTTATTTTCATCTCATTTTAGCCTCTGGAAACCAGATTAATCTCTGAAACATCTGGAATTTGTCAACCAGATCAAGTGGCCAAAATTGTTGTCCGAGATGCCGTGGTAATAAGTGATTCTCTTGTGCAGTTTGTGTCCCAGATGTTTCAGAAAATACATTGTGTAAATGAATACACTCAACATCACACCGTTGTAATGCACTTTAAAATGATACATTTTAGTATTAATCTAGCATTTCACCTATACAAATCGGTTAGCTTTTTTTATGCATTTGTCAAATGTTGTCTTCTTTATTTACTACAGCAAGGAAATTTTAACAGCTCTGTGGGTCCAGACGGCTACATGCTCTCAGCTCTAACCTGCGGGATGTCACCCGTCACCTCTATCACAGAGGGTCTCCAGCAGGTATACACACGAATGATTGTGTTTCATCCTCATTCATTATGCAAAGGTGAATTTTAGAGATTATTTCGTGAGACTGCGCCTGCGTTTTTATGTTTTGCATTATAGGTTTCAAGGATTGCAAGGTTTTTTGTTTTTGTTTTTAATTTAATTATTTATTTATTTATTCATTTATTATTATTTTTTATCTATTTAAAAAAAAGGATTGCAAGGTTTTGACTGGTCAGATTCATTATTAGGCAAGGCAAATTTATTTATATAGTGAGATTCAAATCAAATCCATAGTGATTTGAGAAAAATCTTGATTAAGAAATAAATTAAATTTAAAGTGAAGACAAAATGTAAACATTAAAATCCACAGATACAAAATAATATACTCACAAACCTAAAATCACTAAATGAGATAAACAAAACAAAAGAAGATTTTTTCAAAACTTGTTAAGTGGTCCATCTCACAAAGCAGATTTTATAAAAATTCTTCGTTAATTCTGTAATAAAGGACAATCCGGGCTTACTGTTGCACAAATTGGAGATTAATAAAACCTGAGAAGGTTGGGAAACTCAGGCCTGTTTAACAAAGAGGCGTGACTGAAACACTGTGTCCGTTTCTCTGGCAACTGAGTTCCTGGATCTGACCGGGTCAGGAGCAGATTTTACGCACTGAACTTTGAGTTATTTCTCTGTCCTTGCTCTTTCAGAGCCACATGCCATTTCATTTTCTTAATCAGTCAGCAGGCGAGTATTGGGGTGGTCTTGTTAAGCTGTCTGTAATTACAAATATTAAAAAAATAATAATAATTTTATACCTCGAGCAGATTAAAGGAACTCAAATCAACTGTTTGTTAAACCGAGAATTTTCTATCTCAAAGTAGTTCAACTCCAAGTTCAGATTTAGACTCAGTGTTTATTGAAACTGCTTCGTGAAATGGTCCTCATGTCAAATTAAACAAAGAGTAGATCTATTCAGGAAGTTTTTTTTATCAAGAGTTGATTACCACAGAAACAGAACAGGGCATCATTTTGTTTAGATGTAGAAACGTCCATACAGCCTACATACAGCTGGCGAGTTTGATAACTTTAGGGGTCTTCAAGTCTTGAAGGGTACCAAAAGGTTTTTAAAAATATTTAGACCCACAACAGTTGTAGACCTTAAGTAAAATTTTATATCTATTTCTAGACTCACAGGTGCTTTTCTAATGATTTTATGAAATGTAGTCCTGTTTCCTGGTACAATACCAATAAAAACTCGAGCAGCAGCATTCTGGACTATTTGCCACTGTCGGATTGTGTGATTTATTGACACCATGGAGCTTCTGCCGTTTTGAAAAGCACCACAGGCGTGCTAGTGATTTTCCATATTTGCTGCAACCAGAGGAGTTGAAGGAAATGCCAACAGGCAGTCCTCAGCTAATATCAACCCAGCATTTTCAGTTTATTTACAAACGAATGGAAAATGGTTGCACACCATAGACCAGGGGTGGGCAAACCGGTCCTCGAAGGCCGCAGTGGGTCCTGGTCTTTGTTCCAACTGATCCAGCACAGAGCTTTTAACCAATGAGGTTGAGATGGAAACAAGAAGCACCTGACTGCAATCAACTGATTGCACTTATAACACGCGAGATTGGTGAAAAGGTTTCCTCTTGATGGGTTGCAGCAAAAACCCTCACCCACAGCGGCCCTTTGTGTAATAGTTTGCCCACCTTTGCCATAGACACTTATTTGGTTCCGGTTGATATGTTAGTATGGGAATTGTATTTTTTACTGAGTTTACTTTCTTTGCAGATTGTCACCATGGGTCTGTTCCGTACCGTAGCCCTCTTCTACCTCGGAAGTTTTGACAGCATCGTGCGTCGTTGCATGATTCAGAGGGAGCAGTCCAAGTTGGCCGACAAGCGAGAGTAATTATTGCCGTTCCCTGGTCCAAAATGACCCACGAGCAGCAAGGTGAATGGACAGTGTGTTTACTGTAAGCGGCTTCACTACTCGTGTCCCCTCCCTCCTCTCCGCGCAGTGACATTTCACTTAAACGTGCACATGCTTCTCGTCACGGGAGCAGCCTTACATTAACAGGTGTTTTTTGGTGTTGTAATAATGAAGGGAGGCGATAGTACACATTAGCGGGCCTCTCTTCTCTTCTGGCACAGGAAGAGCAATATCCTGTCGAACCGGTTGTGCCAAATATGGCCTGAAATTCCCTCCTAAGGGGCTGCAGTCATAACAAGACTGACACGTCACCTTTTGTCCTCACGTTGCATGCTTCTTAAACGTAGAGGCCACAGTATTCTAAATGTATCGTTTCACCCAATAAGAAGCATTCTCAACCTTTTCCTAGCATTAAGTCTTTGCGGGCAAAGACCACTTAAATCAGACTACTCTGTTGGAACCGTGACTTTGTGTGTTTGTTTTAATGTGTGTGTCAGAGTGCAGCTGCGGTGTAAATATGTGTTGAAGTATAAAAAAATTTAAGTTTTGTATGAAAGGAATGGCACATTTGAAAAATGTTTTTGTACGTGTTCAATTTGCCACAGTCTGACTGGAAAGATATGACTTGTATACTTTGACTGTGACATTATAGTAGTGAGTAAGGGACAAAACACTAGGGAGGCGACGGCGAAATGCGAAAGTCATTGCCTCTTAGCTGAAAGCCAACACACGGGGCGCGATGCGACTGCAGCGGCAAGCAGCTGCGACACGCATCGCTTTCTGCCCATGCGTCATCCCTCTCCTATGATTGGCTATGAATTCGGAGGGCATTTCTAAATTTCCGGTCTTTTCTGAGCACCAGCTCAACTTCCTAGACTGCGTTTTTTTTTAATTTATGTCCCGTAAGTTTTTGTGTTTTTTTTTTTTTTTTTATGATAAGCAATGTTATACAAACATTGAAACTTGTAAAGCACAGCAAACGTACAAGAGAGACGAGAGAAAAATGAAATAGCCATGTTGACAGTTTTTTTTTTTTTTTTTCATGTTGACGAAGTGTGGCGTGTGGATGTCAATTTCGCAGGTGATTTGTCGATCAATAAATCCGTAGCTGATTGGTTGTAGTGCCAGGCGACAGATATAGAACCATTTCCTATTTTTTAATGTCGCGTCGCTGGTCCGCACGTGTACGTGTACGAGCGAATAATTTCACGTGCACTAATGTCGTGTGTCGCTTCGCCGCAAGAAGGTTAGCAATTTTCGCATCATCGCGCTCGTTCCATAGAAAATGTATTAAATGCGAGCAACTTTGCATCCCATTTGTTTTAGCCCTAATTTGTCAATGAAGTGCATAACAATACAAAACCTGTCCACCACTTGGGCTTCTTCTTTGCATTTCGTATTCATATGAGCTGAATTTACACTGCATGGTTTAAGTCACACAATTAGGTTTCGCCACCAATTGGCATAAAAATGGGGGCAGGGGGATGTTCGAAATATTATAAAAATCTAAAAAAAAAATAAAATAAAAAAACCCCAAACATTATACATATGCCAATTTGATCACAGTACAAACGAACAGATTAGATATAGGTATACCCCAGCAGCATGATGCCATTAAAATTCACTGATGGGCCCACGGTGTCTGTAAAGCCAGACAAACACATTAGGTGAAAAACAACAACAGCTTTGAATTTAAAACGACAAAGAAGGGACGGTGAAATATGGTGTAAATATGCCACATCAGAGGTTGTCCATCATTAAGTAACAGCTGATGGTGTCCAGTGGAGGAGTAACATGGAGGTTTCCCTCATTAAAATCAATAGGAGGGAAAACTCTCCTCAAGCCAACTCAACGCCACCTAAGGATTAATATTTGTATTGTTTATGTGTTTACTGTTGTCACTGGCTTTGGCAGTTAAATATGAGCATTTTGTTCGTCCGTACATGCGGGTTGTGTCATGTGTTCCATCAGTCTAAAAACACCCACATTATGTGTGCTACTTGAAATGTGCATGGAAATGGTCATTAATTAGCAGAAAGACATAGTGGAATTGGGCGATTAGACCTGCAGTGTAAATACATTTTACAGTATTTATCTTTCGAAGAATCAAGAAACTGCAGTGACACTTTCTTTATCCTTCTGGTATCATATTTCAAAAATCCAAAAATGGGGTGTTATTTGCAACCGGTCGAAACAAATACAACTAATTAATTTTGTACTAGACTGAATCAAATAGAATTGTATTGGTGAAAAAAAGAACAATTTAAGTGTGTGTTTTCGTGCTTCTGTGTTGTGACTGAGCCAATCCTTGTTCAGAAAGAAGCCATTGAACATTATCTCCTTCACGTCCGGCTTTTTTTTACAGCAGGGTACTATTATTTCCAGCCATAGGTTATGAAAGTTCCAGTGACTGTTCACCTCTCAATTCTAATATACTTTTTTTTTTTTTTTTGGGGTTCATTTAGTATGAAAATGGAAACTTACGTGTAATTTTTATCTGTCATTGCACATGAGACTGCCACGCAATCGGCATTGGCGCTGACCTAAATCAGGGCAGAGCGAGACTCGCTGGTTCGAGTAATGCCTGTGCGGGTCTAGTGAGGGTGCTAGAGATTTGTTTTACATGCAAACAGTGCACAAAAGATTTTTCTCTTCTCTACTTTTGACATCCTACAAAACACGGACAAGACACTTAAATACCCTCAAAATACAATATTTAACACACTGAATTGGTGTCCAACTTTGAGCCTTGTACGTCTTCCTTTGAACCAGAATGTACTTTCATTCAAGTGTGAGCATTTTTTTTTTTTCGCACGCTGATAGTTGAATGCCAAAATGTGTCAAGACAATTCCTTTTACGATGTCTTTTGTGGTTGCGGGGAGATAAGCTGCAGCCTGTTCTAACCAAGCCTTAAGATGATGAGTGATCATGCGACCACAATGGAGCCCCTCCACACTGATATGCGGGTGTGTAGTTTACCAATGATATCAGCATGAGTGCAAAACCTTTTTTTTATGTCTCTTTGTATGTTGTGACAATTATGAAAAGACGCCTTAGATAAATCCAAAACATGAAAGTGAGAAAACATGACTCGTGTTTGATGACGTTCTCGTTTGATTTTTGGTTTAAAGGCGTGCCCAGCTTTTGTTGTTTCCTTTAAGAGTCCACTCATTGTTTGAGGTAGCAACACATACTGGTGCATCTCAGTAAATTAAAATATTGTCAATTTTTTAATTTTTATTTTAGTAGTTCAATTCAAAACTCCCTGTTTAAATGCCTGTTTTTATAGCTAAAATTTATTTTTATTATATAACCTGTAATTCGAGTCAGGAAAAAAGACATTTTTCAAGAATGGAAGTAAAAATATTTGAGAATGTTATTGCACAAGTGTGTACAACATCTTATAGAGAAGTTTTCTGAGCGAAAATTGGGCGGTGCCATCTTCCGGTATAGACAGAACCCCATTAATTGCGGTTGAAGTAGACAAAGTTTTAAACTGCAAAAAGTCCGTGTATGACTTGTAGTAGATGAGTGTTTTCCATTCTTTGTCGTTGAAGCTAATACAAAGCTAATGATGTCTCCTTGGTTCCACATCTGCCTTCATGAACACAAAATTCCAATATTCATGTCTTAGGACAGATTCAACTAGATGCTTCGGAGCTTTTCAGGTCCCTGATTGCGTTTCCATCCATCAAATCAAATCAAATCAATAAAATACTAAAGTTTTGGTTGTGGTGACTCATAGCCATTTCTTCATGTTGTCCCTAAATGTCATGATGATGGCAGATGGATGCGGCATTTCCAAATTGTCTTTTTTGAGGGATTTTGATGAGTAATGCCACTCCCGCTTCACTGTTGTTTTGGTTAGAGAAAGTGTAAAACTGAAGTCGCAAGCAGAAAGGCGGAAGTACCTCGGAAACTTGTCTATAACTGGAGATTTGATAGTGTTCAGAGTTATCCAGTTACTTTTAAACTCAGATGTTTCAATAAACCGTTCCTGTAGTTTTTGTAGTCATCTTATAGGGGAGTGTGAATGCTTGCAGCAAGGGCTGCAGCTATCGATTATTTAAGTAATCGATTAATCCATCAATTAGTTAGAATAATCGGGTAATCGGATCAGGAACATTTAATGCATTGCAAAATAAATTTTATGAGATGAAAAACAAAAGCTTGTTAAGACTGCACTTTCAAAAGAGCATTAAATCCAATTACAAAATAAAATTTCCGAGTGTTTCTTCAAGCAATGTAGAATTGCACTTTCATTTCACAGTAGCAATAAATGTATTTAAAAATAAATTAAAATACCCGAGCTTAGCCACAAACTGTCTAAAAAAAAATTTTTAAGTGTGGATCTAAGTACAAAAAAAGAATAATTGACTAACTTGCATAGCAATTGACTAACTTGCATTGCAACAGTCCGCTAGCTTAAATGCGATAAAATACTTTTTTTTTTTTTAACAAAGCTCTTAATAAATCTTTCAAACACATATTCCCACAAAAACCCCTAAATATAAACTAAATTACGAATGCATAAAAAACATTAGCTCAAACTAAAACTTCCGTTATGTTGGTCTTAACACAGAGTAGCTGCATTCAGCCGTGTTAAATAACTTATATCAACCCCGCCACTCTATTTGAACGAATTATTGAAGCAGCAAAAAAAAAATTTCTAATCAAAAAATCTAAAATATTGTGCAGGTCAAATCACACATTCATGTTTGAAAATGTACAGTTCTAAACAAAAACAGGCATTTGAACACGGCTTTTTAGTTTTCTCGTAAATACTTTTCAGGAGGTCAGTTTATTATCTCATTGTTAAACAAAAGTTGAGATTGTTAATATAATTTTATTTCCATAGGGAATTTTATTTTGTTCTATATAATCATCCAAAATTATTTTGAATTGTAATTGTATCGAGTTTCACATTTCTGACTTGAAACCCCCCCCCCCCCCACTTTCTAATGAATTTAGATGCACCCATAGTTATGTAGCCTGTTGTTTTAACACTGTTAAGCTATGCAAAGAAAAGCCTGTGCTTTCAATGTCTTTGAGCATTTACAGTCAGTATTAGAGTTTTAAAACAGGCATTTGAAGTCATTCACTGCTCATCACTGTAAAAATTGTCTTTATGTTAAATCCCTCGTTTTTCTTTCTCACCTTTCACCTTGTGTGCCAGGGAAAGCAACCTGTCAGAGGTAGAAAGCAACCTGTCAGAGGTAGAACACTGTTGTATGTTTTCTGACAGGTGAACTGAATAAATATGTGTGGAAATCTCACCTCCTCATGATTGATTTTCATGATTGATTTTTATCTTGATTGCAATCCTCAGGGCGTTAATTAATTCTGTTGTCAAAATGACATCCGTTATAGTCATGAAAAATACCACTTCATTCTTGTTGTATTACGATTTAGTTATTGAAATTACTTCATTGTTTGGCACGCCAAACCTCATTGTTGTTTTTTGTGACTTAATGACATAATATTGATATTAATAGAAAAAAAATCACATGTGGATCTAATACTCCTTTGTAGTGATCTGGTAAAGTGTGAAAGTCATCCTCTTAGAAGCCTGGTGGTCTTTTTTTCTTTTGAGAATTTGAATATTCCGTTTGTGCTGAAGAGAAGTTAATCTCCCTTGAAGGGGCTTTCCACATTTGCATAAAATAGGAAATTCCATGCTCTCTTTTTTGTGTCCCAGAGGAGAATATAACTACATGAAGAGGAACCCAGATAATTATCATTAGAAAAAGTGAGCAGACTCGAAGCAGGCGAAGTGAGGCCTGGTTTTACATCTACAAATTGTAATGACCTCTCACAGTAGGTAGATAAATCAGTAGATAAATGGAGGAAGACTCGCACATTGATTTTTGTTAGAGCTTTTCCTCATTAGCACCTCATTAGCTGAGCCAGCCCTCTCAGTCAAAATGGATTTGACATCTGTCAATGGGAATGAAATATAATTGCAAAAGTGCCAGCAGATATTTCAATATTGAATGTGACATTGGTGAACATGCTGTGTTTTGTAGCTGAAGTGGTTGATATAAAAAAAAGGGGGGCGGGGCTTGCAGTCATTAGAGAATAGTTATAATAGTATTTTTTTGTTAAATGCACTTTTTTACTATTAACTATAACTATTTTAGTGCAATGACGATAACAGACATCCAATCATGGCTCTTTTCATCTTTCTGCTGTGAATTTACATTCGTCCCTCGTAGACAAAGTCCAATACATTTTAAAAAAGCGGGCAGCGAAATAACGAATGTAGGTTTGGATAGGGGACGGCAGGGACATAACACTACCAATTACCAACTTTTCAGGATGCTCAAATTGTCCCCACTAACTTTTAGGCAAACTTATTTGCATATAATAATGAGTTCAGTTAGGTAATTTTGTGTAATTTTGTCTTCCCAAATGCTGTTAGGATAGAATGGACCCTACCATTATTAAGTTAATTATTTTCATTATGTTAAGACTTACATTTTCACTTACTGAATGTGCCGGTCCATTTTTTTCACCTCAAATGCACATTTGATTGGCTGACTACTTGCATTCATTTAAAATGTATTTATTTTCTACAATTTTATTTGAACATATTTCTATTTGCAGCCTATGCATTTTTTCAGATAATCATACACTAATCATAGTTGGGGTAAAAAGTATACCTTATGTAAGTATGTTAACTAAGGGTGTAACGGTACATGTAATAGTATTGAACCGTTTTGGTACTTGGTGCTCAGTTCGGGACGGACGCGTACCAAACGAGTTTGACGTAATATAACCCTTAGTTTTCGAGGCTGTGAGTCGATCGGGTTACAGTTTCTCTGTGTAGATTATATTTACTCAGTCTTCTTTACTATAATGAGGTCCAGCACGATAGGACAGTATAACCCAGAAACGTCAACGGCGCGACAGCGTGCCGCCGCGAGAACACAGTGAAACGCAGGCGTTGAGTCAATCAGCCAATGCACACCAGTCGCAGTGCAGCCGCGTGTTAGATGCGTCCCAGAAGCGGCTCAACGCGACGTACGCGAAAATAACGGCAAAGTTCATTATTTGACGCGAGACGCGGCCCTCCTGCGTCAATACTACTACCGGTTGCTAGGATTGGGCCGGAAGTCACTCGTGTAAAAATACGGTGGATCCGGTCGATTTTCAAACTAATAGGCAATCGTAACCTACTTTTTGAGTCCATCAGATCTCTTGAGTGGTAGATCGGGGCACAGTTGACTTGTCTTTGTTGATTTACTGCTGGCTTCTGTGCTGTAATAATAACCAACACGGCCCCGTGTTCAATACAAAACCCTCCTACCACAACAAAACAATTAGGAACTAATATTCACATAGGAACTAAAGTTATACAACATAAAATATACAATATAAATGAATACTACATCACATTTGTAAAATATAAACACATAATAAAATAAAAGCCCATTTAAATAAATTGAAATGAGCTAAAACACCTGTAATTAAATAATCAGAATAATACACAGATCCTGCTTACACAATTAAATTTATTAATTTCTGTGTGGCGCTTTAACTTGAGAAAATCCACCAATAAAGCTTTTGAAAACCGTTCATAAGAAAAAAAGTTTCATTGAAGCATTTCATTTGTAAAATACATGTTAAAATCGTTGTCATTGGGATTGCTTTTCTTTTTAGCACAGGACTTCTTTTTTCTTCTTTCTTTAAAAACAAAAGCTGACCAATACGCGGGGTCTGAAAGGCAAATTGTTGTTGAATTATCTTTAAATACCCACTACTTTTTGAGCAGAATTCTAGCTTTGTATAGGCTAATGTTCCTATTGTTATTGTTTTGTAAGCACAAAAGTGTGTAATAAACAACTAGCACATTTATATTTTGCATTTTGTTTTCTTACTGTATTGAAAATGAACCGAAACGTGACCTCAAAACTGAGGTATGTACCAAACCGAGATTTTTGTGTACCGTTACACCCCTAATGTTAACATAATTTATGTTCAAATATTGCAATTTAAATTTGCTAATAAAATCCAGACATTTATTCTGGAAGTTTTTAAAAATGTTTCATCAGTAGTTTTTGAAGATATTTGAGAGAAATGTAACCCTGACCCCCGTTCACCCAATCTGTTTGTTCTTATTAATGTCCTGTCCCTAGCAAAAAGTGTACATGCAGGTTATGCTGTTATGCCATCCCTACCAATGTTGAGACCAAACCTACGCCATTGGTTCATTCGCTGCCTACCTGTTCAAATGGTTTTGATGTCTATCATGGTCAGTGGCAGCCAATGAGTTAAAATGAGAGTATTAGCATGTTCAAACACTTAATTCAAATACAGAGTGACTTAATTTGACATTGTCTTTTTATTAAATCCACATTTGACCTGTTTCTCGAAAAGAAAAGCAGGATACAGGATTGTAGGAAATTTCACCTGTGCTGCTTAAAAATTTTGATTCGAAATATTCAATTTAATTCCTGCATGGGATCGTTTTGGATCGGATTGTTCAAAACTAATCATCACAGCGGGTTGTTACTTAATGAATGAAAAAACTAAAATTGACACTCATTTATACGTATACCAATTGACTTTTGACAGTCTTCTTTGAAGTGACCATGAATGTTTTGGGAATATGGGAGAAAGCTCTGCACAGGAAGTCTGACAGAACTGCATGGCTGAAGTCAGGTGTGAAAGTGGGCCAGAACGGTCGGGAATGCAGTTCCGGTATAAGATTCAGGGCCAGAACGCAGTTCCGTTATAAGATTCACGGTGCTATGATTCCGAAAATATGACAACTGTCAAAAAAAAAAAAAAAAGCTAAGCTGCCACACATGCATTTCAGCTCCAAGAAGAAAACAATCTACCAACATAAGATTTACATACACAAGTGTTAACAACAAGCATAATAAAGTGCTTGTGTAGCGTAATCCGTCTCCATCAATATTTATTATTGATTTTATTCCAAGGACGGCATGGAGGTTTCCCCAGCTGATGCAGTTATCTGAGTCCGACGATGATGAGTCACGTCAATGTGCGAATGCACGCAGCAAAGCAAAACGCCTGGACTCATTTATCCATTCAATTAGCAGAGATGTTTAGCTCTGATTGGTTCAAATGTGCATGTTTTCTGGAACAACAACAACAACAAAAAAGGGCAATGCAACATAAAATGGATCAAATCTTTAAGAGCAACGAAAGAGTTGAGGAGGCTTATTTATCTTATTTAGTTTTATTTGCTCTGATGGGGAGGTTCAGAACATCTTAGCTATCAATGTGCACTTTGGACTTATATATGTTCATTTATTTTTGGCTACTTATTCAGTTCCTTATGACTGAAAAAAGTCAATGTTTGCACGATCTTCAAAATCTATTCCATTTCACTCTGCATAATATAAGTCATTTGTACTTATTTTTCTGAATGTATGTTACTTATATCTTTATTATTACAAAAAAAAAATGTTTACATTAACTTGAATATATATCCTATGTTCTTAAGTAGTTAAACTTGAGATTGGGCATTTGTATGTGAGGAACTAAGGGAAAATAAAAAATTAGGAGATGAAGGTTGGAGTTATTGCTGTTTTTGTTAACTTTTATTTTGCAAATCATTGAAAAAATACAATTTTGAATGAAGAATAAATAAAATATCTGGCTCCGTGACGACCCTTCACGTCGGGGAGTTCCGGCAAGAAATTCTAGCCACTTTCACCCCTGTCTGAAATACTCATCACAATTCCACCGTGCTTCCCAAGAGAGGTCTTAATTATGCAAATGAAAAAAACAGCAGACGTGCAGCCATTACACAGATGTCCCCCAAGCATCTATCTGAATGCAATAGACGATTTTGTGTGCAGTTCCCAATGTACACTTGGAGGCTCCCGAGCGCAACCAAAGGGTGCACTTTGCGTACGTGACGTCAAGAATGGCTGACGCGCAATGAGCAGCCCACTGGCGGAGCAGCAGCAGGAGGAGGAGGGATCAGTTTGTATGGAAGTGAACCGAGATAGTGGTCTCACACGCCGCCTGAACTAAACCGTCGGCGACGCGGCGCTGAGCGGCCATTCTGGCGCAGACAACTTTGCGCCCCTTTTTTTGCCCCCCAACTCTTCCACGTCTGCCTGACGCGCACTGGGAATACATCAGCACTCCCTGCAGCCTCTTCCGCGTATTGGATTTCTACGCATTGACGGGCTCTCCAGTGTGCCTCGCAGCTTTTCGCGGGGACTTTTACAAGCTTTTATTTCCGGCTGGAGCCTGGGATTTAGGCGTCGACTCGGTTCGGTTTCGTCGCGGCGCACTTTTGGATGAGCCCCGCGCAGAGCAGATGCACGATGCGTTCGATTTAGGAGCAAATCTGAGAGTCCAAAGTGCCAAATTCAGCCCAGATGGCGAACGAGCGCAATCGCAGCATTGTGAGGAATTATATCTGCTATAAACTCTCTAAACGCGGCTACGCGTGGGGCTTCGGAGCCGCCGGGGAGGATGAGGAGGACGATGCCGCTTCTGCTGCTGCTAATAACGGCGTAGTGGTCGCCCCCTCGCCGACTTTGGTGCTCCGTTGCCGCCGAGCCAGCTCCGGGCCCGACCGCGACTGCAGCCCCAAGCGGAGCTCCGGTCCCGACCCGCTCGCCGACATCCACAGGGTCCTGCGGGAGGCTGGCGACGAACTCGAGAGACTTTACCAGCCGGACTTCAGCGAGATGTCGCGGCAGTTGTACCTTTCGTCCACCACGGCTCAGCGTCGGTTCGCTGAGGTGATCGACGAACTATTCCGGGACGGCGTCAACTGGGGCCGTATCATCGCCTTCTTTGAGTTCGGCGGCACAGTGTGCGTGGAGTGCGCCACCAAGGAGGACATGACGTCGCAGGTGGACCACATTGCCGAGTGGATGACTGAGTACTTAAACGGACCTCTCAGCAGCTGGATCCAAGAGAACGGGGGCTGGGTAGGTGTGATTCGGTGGATACGGTTTAGTTTTTTAATTAATTTAATTTTTTGCACAGTACCGCTGGGGCATAGCGCCTGCATTGCTGATGTAGGATGAAGGCGTGTCGGCGCGCGCGCGCCTGAGTCTGTGTTCGTTTGCAGATGTGACCTCACACGCCACATTATATCACGTTTGTATTTAGGGCTTGCCAACGAGAAAGCTCTAGATGTTCCCATTACGCACGAAGGCGCAGGATGGGCGGCCTTCACTCGTGCGTCGCTCTGATTGGGCGTCGGCTTTGGCTGTCAAGCACATTTGCCCAATCAGAGAGCTGGCTCTTGTCACACCTCCCGATGCTCTCTCCTTAACCCCGCCTCTGACTAGGGGGGACTGGCAGTCACGCATCTGTCACAGAGATGCACGAGCGCCATATCTAGGAGGATTGCGAGAGACCCAAATACATTTTTGAATTGGCGTTAACCTTAAAATGTTGAAGGTGCACGGTCATATTATTGTTCAAGCATAACCCTTCTTGGGGAACTAATTGGCTGCCATTGACGGCACTAGACGTCCATTCATTTTGACTGGGAGAGGCTGACAGCGAATGATTGCTGCCATCCCTCCCAGTCAAAATGGATGAACGTCTAGCACCGTCAGTGACACTGCAAATTGAGCATTCACTGCCATTCCCCCCAGTTAAAATGAATTGGACGTTTATTCCTGTTAATAGCAGGCAATGACTTAAATAACCATATTTTTTTTAAAAAAGTGTTAATGTGTGTTAATTTCTTTTTCATTTCATTTTAATTGTACTAATTTGGCTTTTATTATCATGGTTTTAATAATTTCATAAAGATATAAATACATATTTAAAAAATATACAGTGGTACCTCTATTGTACACACGAAGTTAATTCATTCCAGAACCTTGTTTGTAAGTCGAAATGGTCGTATGTCGAGCAGGATTTTCCCATAAGAATACATTATTAATTCCATTAATTTGTTCCACAGCCCGAAAACCTACACTAAATCCTTAATAAATACTATTACAAAATAGCAATTACACAGAGCAAAACAAATGTATTATGAATAAAAATGGGAATAATGATATAATAATAGTAGTAGTAGTAGTAGTAATACCTGTAATAATGTAACAAATTGGGTTGTAATGCGGCAGATGTCGTTTTGCATGGTGTACCTGAACGCACCACGTGGCTGACGTGTCGTAGTGAGAGAGGACTTTTTACTTTCATTTTCATGTACTGTTGTAGGGTTCAGCTGCAGCGGGCAGTAGGCATATTGTGTTGCACAAGTTCTGAAATAAATACTTAAAAACCTGACGAAGATGGCGATTTCTTTGGCGATCTTACAATTATAATAATCACCTTAACTTATAAAGACTGATGAACAGAGGATGACCGCCAACATCATAGACCATCTTCGGCCATACTGTCAAGCCAGTTCACGGACGCGCACACCACGCTTATATTTTTCTGTCATTTCCATTACATTTCCATGGTAAGCCTCAACTTTTTACTTTTTTTGCCACCTGCACTAACAATCATGGAACCCATGATGATATCTCTCACAAGAAAATCCGCTGTGCGCCCGTCTTGCAGGCAAACAAAGAAACTGCGGCGCTGTCATAAATCGTCGTATTTCTAAGATGTTTTCGGATGTAGAAACAAATGGTGAGTCAAATTTTACGTCGGATGTCGAAAAGATTATGTGTCGAAGCGATCATATGTCGAAGTACCACTGTACATAAAAATCATTAATAACATAATTAGAATTGAAACCTGGTGTCATGACCCACAACATTTGTGGGTCATGTAGGCCAGACTTGTAGACTTGTATACCAAGTGTCCACATATTTGGACGCCAGGTCTTTATTTATTTATTTTTATTACCAAGAATAGTCACTTGCCCTATAAAGAGTTAAGGGGGGACATGGCTTTTATGACCTTAACTCATTTAGTTCCATCATTCGTTCACTGCAGCCCCTCAGTCCAAATGAATTGGACGTCTAGTGCTGTTAATGGCAACCAATGCGTTAACACTGCAGGGCTGACACATTTGGTCACTTACAATATTCTTCACAGTTGACCATGAATAGCATAAGCCACTTTCAAACATACAATACCGCAACATTACCAGGTGATGTGACACTCTACCTCCCCTGTTCTTGGCTTTCAAACATAGAACCAAGTGCTGGAATTTACCCAGGTCGGCTGCTTTCAGGCTGGGAAATGTACTGGTATTAACCGACTCAACAGCTTTCACGTGCAGCGAGTGACTCAAGCATGACGTCATGCTTGTTTACTTTTTTTTTAAAAATTAAGATTCTGCTGAAGAAATCAAGTTAATTTACTTTACTGATCTGACCCATTCATTTGTATGAGACCACACTGACCAACACAATGTTCTCATTCCTGTTTCTTTTTTTTTTTTTTTAATACGATAATCATAGGGAAAAAAAACAAGCTATGAACGTCCATACTGCCTTTGCTCAGCCCCAGAATCCCACACCGTCCACTTCTAAAGTTGTGTTTTCCTAAGCACTAAAATTGGCGAACAGTTTTCAGATCTAGTAAAAAGTTAGTTAATATGTTATTTGGTAGTCAAATGTTATTATTTCATCTTTAAGTGAAGAAAAATGAGGATATATAATATAGCAGTGGTTCTTAACCTGGGTTTGATCGATCCCTAGGGGTTCGGTGAGTAAGTCTAAGGGATTCGGCGAAGGTAAAGAAATGCTTTTTAGACCTGGATTTGGAATGGTTTGCTGCCTATTTACAGGCTTAATCCATTTCGTTTAACTGCTAGTCCTCGATCTGATGGGAGGAGGAACTGGTTTGCTCAGTGGAAGGTTGACACGCATTTGGTATGAGGGAATACAACAGAACAATGGCCAGCGTGGTCACAAATTTTGACCTGTTTATAAAACATGATGTCAAAATGAGAATTTTTGAACAGGAATTTGCTAAATTATTAGCTTGCTATCTTGGATATATCTGATTTGAATTTGAAAAAAATTGCTTTATTATCTAGTTCCGAAGGGTTCAATGATGATGATCAGTGAATGGTTTGGTACCTTTAGCAAGGTTGAGAACCTCTGGAATATAGTCATGTGATCAGCCTCTGTGTTTTGACGCGGAACATGACCTGCTGCATTCAGACATAACGCTACCTGGGAAAGTTCCACACATTCAACTAGGTCGTGCTTGTGATGCGGTAAATTTCCGGTAATCTCTGAGTCAACCGACCTGGGTAATTGCTTTCAGACTTGAGCATGACTCGGGTAAATTCTGGAGCATTACCTGACTACAGCATCTGTCTGAAATGGGCTTAATTGAGACCACTATACCCCTGAAGGTCATTATTGCGCAAAAGGCCATCAGCATATTTATTTTTGCAAAACTACAATGGTGAAAGGCTCTGTCTTATGCCAAGCCTAGAGCACTCAACAAAAGAATTATTGTCTGTTTGTATGTCAGCAGGGCACTTCCTGGTTCATGGAGGCAGATCTAGGCTTTGGGGCTTGGTTGGGGTTAAGGTTGATTGTTCCATTCATGCTAAAGTGTGAGTAAAAGGAATAAAAGGGGGTGAAAATGATCATTTTCATGCATCTGTTGCTGAGATGGATGGGGGACGTCCCTGGATCTGAAGGTATGGTAATGTAGGTCATCTTCCAGTATGGTTTGCTACTGGGAGAAGCTACTGCTGGTACTGCGGAGAGCAACCTTAATCTGGATTATCTCATTGAGCATGACCAGTTTTACAGATGACCTGTTCTGATTTTAACAAAGTAAAAGCAGGCAACATCTGAAGACTGTACAATGCGAGCTAAGACAAATTTTTCGGGATGCACAAATTGTGACAAACGGCACAAAGTTGTTTGCATCCTGCAGTTGTTGGCTCCAACTTTGTTGACACGACAATATAATACAAATTTTTAGTAAAGCAAGGTTTAAAATGTGCTATAATTCTTCACCCCTGTGGTATACAATGGAATTGCAGATTCAGCCATTTGCTGAAGCTGATTTCCTCCCATCCCAATTTAAAAAATATATTTTCTGAATACATATCTATTTTCATGTGTGTGTATTTTTTTTTTTTTACATAAAAAAAAAAAACAAAGTTTGAAAACTGATTAGTTGAGCTTTTTCAGTACTGACTGAAGAAATGTTTGGATTTTAAAATTTCTTCCCCCAATGCATATTCAGCGGCTGTCAATTACGTGCGGATTTGTGCCATACACTCTCTTCGATTTGACTCTTTTTGCACAGACTCAACCTGTTTCATTCATTTTGCGTTCTCACTGGCATTACCTCATTGACTTTTAAAACAATATTGAGTTGAGCATCAAAACTCTTGTCAGCTTGTGACATCACATGACAGGTCAACAGGTAGTGTAGCATTTCACACAGTGGGATCATTTCCTGACTCTGGCGGAGATTCCAGGGTGTAGCCCACAAGTCGGTGGCCCTAGATTGCCGTCACCCTGAACTGGATAGGTGGACGGCTATCACATCACTTCCTGGTTCGAAGTTGTGCCATTGGAAATGACCTGACCCCTTTTTAAATCTTTAATCTGCTTTGTATGGATTAAAAAATGTGCCACATTTGTCCCTTTTTGGACCAGTTCCATCTATTTATTTTAGGTACTTATGTACCATCTGCCAAATGACACAGAATCAGGGTGGAAACTTCAGTCCCCCGGCTTTGGCTTATAATAAACTCTTTGGTGCGATAGATGTTTTGTTTAGTCACTTGTTCTGTATTTTCCACTGTTCTTAAAAGAAAGCTGGTGGTCAATCAGCCTTTTGACACACCAGAGTGGCGTGGAAACAGCTGTCTGTCAGCCACCCACTGTTTCCTGTTGTTTTAGGACTAAGTATGTCCAAATATAGGAGTGGCTGCTAATGGCAGTTCAGTCTAATGCACTCCTAGTTCAACAAAATTTGCCCAGTGGTCATAACAAAGCATCTGTTGATCAGTTGACTCCCACCGTGCAAATGCGTCTGCTTTCACCCTGGGGGGCAAGTGAGTTGACGATGGCGGTGCTTTACCCGCACGTTTCGCACTCATGTTTGTTGGTAGGCTTCTGAAATGACGTTCGACTGACGTAGCGTTGGGATAGGGTTTGTTTAGAGTTGGTATGGTAACAGATAACAGCTTGAAGGAGTCAAATTTGTCAAATTTTATTTCCAAAATTAAAGGCTTAATTTTATGAGTTGTACACTTTCTATGAAAAACATATAAAGTATATATTTTCAAGGATTTTTTTTTTTAGATGGATACTCAAATTTTGGGGGGAATAAAATTATATCTGTTTGACAAAAAATATATATGGCGGAAAACACTCAGGTGACTCTGAGACCCAAATTTGGCCAAATTTCAAAATTGTCCTATATCCATGTGTGATACATCATTGGAAAGCTTAAAATATCAATTTTCTTGGGGAAAAGAAAAATTTGAACAGGAGGGCATTAATAAAAAAAAAAAAAAAAAAAAAAAAACTAAACCCTAACTCGAGGTGAGAGCATGAGAAAGCATAATTAAAGACACCTTGATTTTAACGAGATATTATCACTTACTTACCTTGTTTCAATCCAAAAACTTAGTGTAGCATGTCTCACCGAGTGTCAAGACACAGCTGTGAATGGCCAAAGCCAGACTTTTTGGGGATTTGATGGGTGAAACACGGTAATATAACAAGGGTTGCAATGAAAAATCGCAGACATCAAGGAGTGGTCGGGATTTTCTTTTTCAAATATTTACCCTTTTGAACTTTTTTTTTTTCTCTCAATTTTTCTTTGTTTGGATCGTTTATCATCTAAAATATTGGGGGACATGTGACAGTAACAAAAAACCCCAAAACAATTAAACGATAGTTGTGAGGTAGATATCCGTAACCTATTTACAGACACTATTTTTTGGATTATGATGTAATTTGTTTAAAAGTTTAAAATATGCGAGTGAATAATTTTATAATGTCTTATTGTTTTTTAATCTAAATATTAGACATCAATTAATGATTCTAAGCTAAAAATGATTGAGATTTCAAATAATAAATATAATTACTTACCTTCTTTTTATGGCTGGGTTGAACCAAAAGCAGTTGCGCGGTGTCTGTAAACTGGGGTGTCCAGAGTAAAACAGACAAATTAAAAATAGTTTGGGGTCCATATGCACCATGAAACTGCTATAGCAACATTTAGATATATTGTTCTATGAAACACAAGTTTTAAAGTCAAAATGTTGCTTGATATAATACACTTAAGAATATTAAAAACTATATTTGCATGAATAAAGTTTTAGACTGTGTAAGTATATATATTAGTGCTGTCAAATTTTTTGTGTTAACGGGCGGTAATTAATTTTTTAAATTAATCACGTTCAAATATTTGACGCATTTAAAGCAAACCATTTTTTGCACATTGAGAGCTAAGAGGCAGAGAAAGGCGAGTGGACACAGGCACTCAGTGGACCCCACTGTTTATTGGAATAAGCTTCAGCAACTCCTTAACAACAAACATAAGTATCATTTAGAGAAAGCACAACAAAAATAATTTTAACAGAAAGAATGTTAATAATGTTAACGCCATCTTGTGGTTTTATTGTTATAATAAACAAATACAGTACATATGTACAGTATGTTGAATGTACATATCCGTCTTGTGTCTTATCTTTCCATTCCAACAATAATTTACAGAAAAATATGGCATATTTTAGAGATGGTTTGAATTGCAATGAATTACGATAAATTTTTAAGCTGTGATTAACTCGATTAAAAATTTTAATCGTTTGACAGCCCTTATATATATATATATATTTTTTTTTTTTTTTCCTCAATAAAAACTACGTGAGGAAACAGGTGGAACATTTCTATACTAAGTTGCAATTTTACATGACTAAAGATATTCCTTTCCAAGAAAAAAAGTATGTTTTTAAGAGAGAAAAAGATATATTGTATATTTTCGTGAATAAAAATTCTAACAGTTTAATGGGTTTTTCCTAAAAATCAGTTTTGTTTAAGTATTTTTACTTTAAAAGAAGTTGAATTTATAGAACTTGCACCTCTAAAATACTTTCATTTTTTTCTCGGTCATTATCATGACTTTCGTCCTGTAGTGTTTCTTTTCATCCCGGTGTGGCATGAAGCAATTTATGCACCTGGGTGCCTGTTTTAACAGACTCAGATCAGATATCAATAAGGAATGCTGCAGGCTGCCAGGTGGTCTATTTCAGTGGAATGGGGGGGGACAATATAGATGCACCTTGATGCCAGTTGACAGGTGAGCCTTGCATGTGGGCCTAATTTACCATATATGTGGACCCGCCAACAAAGCCCGCCTCCTCCAAGCGATGCTGAGTGGCTGTTGGATGACTGAGGAAGTCATTAATCCTCATTTAGGTGACACGTTGAGTGACGGTGGCGCAGACGCTCAAAGAAAGCACATTTAAACACATTTAAAGACACAGGAGGGCCAAAATAAAAACCTCACTTATCTCCAATTTGTGTCTCCTCCTGGACTGTTAAACACATCATTGACGGTGCCAGTCATCTTTCAAACCTGTCCTGGGAAGTAATGCGAAAATAGAGATGACTCGGATTAATAAATTGCAATGCTTGTTCTAATTCTTTATTTGAGGTTATTGGGATCCTCTCTGAAATTGAATGGCAGTGTGCTTAGTAAATAAGTAAATTGTGCCTAAAGCGATCAGGATTCCCGCTACTCTACTGCACGCCTCTAGCTGACCAGGCCTCAGCTCTTTGCCTTTTGCCGCCTTGTATGCGCCCACAGGACCGGCAACAAGGAGCGCAGAAAGCTTATTTTCTACTGGCCCGGCCTGACATGAAGAGTTTCTTTCTTGAGTGAAGAGATCTGACGTCCCCCTTGAGATCCTCTGAGCACAAAGAGGCTTGTTCCAAACATTCTTGTCTGAGGAATTCACGAGGAGGAGGAGGGAGCCCAGCCCTTTGCAATGTCGACTGCCGTTTGAATGACAACGCAGAGGTTATGGCTGTGTTTTTTGTAGCGATCAAGTAGTATGAAAACTTCATGGCACGATTACCTTTTTGAAAATGTTCATGGCTATCAAACTTTTATTTGGAATACAAAACCGTTTCAGTAACCCTCTGAACTTTTTACATGCTAAAAAAACAACAGCAACCAAAATGAATTATGCCTTCGAGGAATTGAAATGCTTTCACACCCTGTGTAAAGCATGTCTATGTCCCGCCTGTTTGGTTTCATGTTGAGTAAAGATGCCAAGCATACCTATATGCAGCACAACAAACCACGTGATATTATTCACTTATTAGTCACAAAAATGTGAACATGAAATTTGCTGTACAAGTAAGTAAGCAAAAAAAAAACCCCAAAAAAACCCAACACAATCATTTAGACCATTTAAAGCAATACTAGGTTTCTTTTCAAACTTTATAAAATATTTTCATAACATTTGTGATAATATGTTGACTTACAACTAGTTGAATAACACCTTTTATATCTTGAGGGGTTCTGTATCGCTGCCACACACATAAAAACTACTAATGTGCTGACTGCTTCATGGCAAACGTCACTTCCCCCATCCCCATTCTTTATAAAGACGGAAATTAATGCAAACGCTTTCACACAAATGCTGCGAATTTGGCAGAGCAACAAAAAAGACAAAATGTTTTGTCTGAGGAGGAAAAAAAGTAGGGGTGCACGATATCTATTTTTTAAAACCGATACCGATATCGATAACTTCCTGCTCCTCAAAGCCGATATTGACAACCGATAATAAAGATATAATTATTTAAATGTATATTCACCCAAGTTTTTGAACACCTGGAGGTCAAAAAAAAAAAAAAACTAGTGGTACATTTAACGTAGATTTTTGCCTTTGACCTCACCAGATTTTTCATAATGACATGAACATTATTATGAACAAAATAAAGACAAGAATAGTCTTGACTTCAAATAAAGTGCCAATATTTTTTTTTCAAATAAATATAATTTGAGTCAATCACAATCAATTAGTCAATATAATTGAAGATGTGTTTCCTGAATAATGAGCACTGAACTAAAACATAAAGCCAACAGGTATTCTGCTTTGTCATCAAATAAAAATATTTGGTGCTACAGGAGAGGAGACTGTTGTGGTCTTGGTCCATGGAAAAATTTTCTTAACCTGGGAGACAGGTTAGGACAGCAAGCCTATCAATAACCAAAAGGCCTCTCAATAACTTACTAACTTATAACTAACACTGTAAAATGCAAACATTATATAGTAAGGTTCATGTCTCATTCCTCATAACAAAAATATGGTAGAGCAAAAGGGATTAATGGCTTTCCTTAGAATAATCAATATGAATCTTTAAAACACCTTCGAAGCAATTGTCATCTTTTCAGTGGCTTATTAAGATGTGTTTCTCGCTAGCCGTGCGGCAGACTTGAGCGTGACATCAGAGAAAGGGAGTGCTTGATTTACAAACACACACATCCCAATCCACCGACACCGTGCCAAAAATATTACAGTACATGTACTGCCCAAAACAGTGCGTTTCACTTCTGCACTGCCCGACAGCCATCTAAAAATGAATGCACTTCCATAAACCGCAAGGCTTGGTCTTTTCTTGCTTTTTTGGGAAGACACTTGTCTTAATATTGTGAAAGTACAACAGAAAAATAGACATATTCAATACATAATATACAACAAACTGCACAATACATTTATATACACAACTATTATATGTAAAGCATAGCACACTAGTTTGAGCTACTAGCCTTAAGAATTGGCTGGCTTCTATAACACAACTTATGAAATTCTGCACATATGACCCTTCACCACAGAAGTACGGTAAACATATATTGCACATCCATATGTTATAGTAAACATAAAATACAGACATATATTTCCGAGGCGGAAAGCATTCACGATTGTCAATGCTACCGCACTGTGTAAATGAATGAGCTTGTGAGCAAAACAAAAAATAGATGCAGCGAATTATTCTGACCGGCAGGTGGCAGCAATGCCCCGCAAATGGTCAACTGATTTCCCATACTGGCGTGTAGCGCAGCACAGTACATACAGTATTATCGGTCCTATTAATAATGTTATTGGATTTATTGGGATGACATCATAATTCCTATTATTGGACCGATAATTATCGTGCACCAGTAAAAAAAAGAGAACCTACTAGGATATACAGAATAAACATTGGCCCGGCTTTCACTCACTGATGTGACGCCCCTCAACTGCACTCGTCACCGCTGACGAATTCAGGTGGGGTGGGGGGGTTGACCACACGGTTGCTAACCGTTATAAGCTATTGTTTAGCCAAACCTGGATTCATTACCTTATTTGTCTTTCACACAGCCGCTGGAAACATTGTGAACGAAATGTTAATTCATCTGCAGGCGACTGGGAGATTGATTTTTGATTCACTGATGATTTTACGACACTGTTCAGGTGTGCGCTGGTCTTCATGGGAAATGCAGTCTTCCTTAAGGCAAAACACTACTGCTTTTGTCCACCGGCGTCGCTAAAATCGACCAAAACTGAAAAGCTACCAAGTGTTGCTTTAAGTAGTGACATCTCTCTTTGGCTAGGTTCATGCAGCAGGTCATAATGCACGAATCTGATTTTTTCGTGTTTTTTCGACTCGAGTGACGCATTAACTTGACGGTTTGAACGTGACAAGTCGCATAGAAGTGGACCCTTTGGAATCCAACCTGGGCCCCATTTTTCCAGAATGTGACAGCGGTCTAAACTGTCAAGTATCCCAAATCGGAATTCATGCAGCAATTACGGCAGCAAGCAAGACGGCAACGATGTAGCTGTTCATTAACGTTAGCGCCTAGCTTGAACTCGGCTTTTACTACGCAGGAGGCCGGCTAGACCACAGTCAGAAAAAAATAGAATGAAGAAAAAAATAAGCCTGATAATGCTCTGTTTCTTACTGTATGCCAAATGAGCAATATTTCAGTATTGCTTACATGGCCGAGTCAGGGCAAACTTATGTGCGTGCGTAGTTATTTGTTTTGATGCGTCTGCGCATGCGGGCCAGTTTGCTCAGCCATGTCAGACTGCGAATTAGTGCGCATGCTTAATTCTTGAATGGGCTCAATGGACAGAGGCAGTCTGAACGGGCACGCAAAAAAAAAAAAAAAACAAATATGACAAAAAATCGGAATTGTGTATTAAACCCTGCAGGATGAACCAAGCCTTTCTCTACCTGTGACGGTGATAAACGCCCAAGTCATTTGAACTGGGAGAGACTGGCATCGATTGAACGATAGTATTGTCGTCAATGGCACCTAAACATGAGAATTCAATGCTAACCCTCGCTGTTCGAATGAATTCCTGCGCTCTCATTTCTGACAATGGAGCCCTGCCTTATCCCGTCTAGATTCTTTTTGTTTTCTCCCTCTCAAGTCAGCTTGATCGTCTGCACTGTCAGTCATTTTAACCAACTGGCTGACATATGACTAGAGGTTGTATTGCTTCTAATGATGCGAAGACAAGAAGAGTTTTTGTTGTCTTCTTCTCTTTCTCTCATATGCACACATTCCTCCTGCATTGCAGACGTGTCGAGCGTTTGGGGAACACGTCACAACTATGGGCAACACCTAATAAAAAACTGTTCTGCCATCTTTGATATTTAGTGATTTGTTTTTTTGTTTTGTTGCTGTGCTCATTTCTACGCTGTTCCCGTGTGACTATTCTCGGGCCTTTCCTCCTCAGGAGAGCCGCAGGAATGTCTGCTCGGGAAGCGAGACTGTAAATAAATAATGGAGACGAGCTGGGTGTTGCTTTCCTGAGTGGCCAATGAAGGGTGTGGGCCTTTTTACTCTTTTGTCAGCTGATGGTTCTGGAACCAACCTAGGCTACGTGTTCCTGTGTGTTTAATAGTCCACAAAAGGTATGTTTGTTCATGAGTCCAGCTTCCTGTTTCACAAGGTTAGGCCTGTCAGAGATGTTTAAAGGCTGAAAAGTCAGTGGAGTCCAAATTAAAGGCTGTCTTTAAAACATTATCTTGATCAATCATTCTCTAGTTTGGAATGTGTTAAATGTTTAGCCGAACCATGGACTCAAAGATAGAGGAGGAAATGGTGGTGCCAAGTCACTAATTCACAACTGAAACACTGACATTAGATGGTTCAATGCCAAACGTTTTCTGTGCTTAAGGGACAATTGATTGGGTTTGTCATTGCCACTTAGTATCTTATTGGTCTGTATCTAGATGCGGAACTGAGCGCAACAGGCGTTCCTTTGTGACCACTGTCAAATCAAAACCAAATTAAATTTATTTCTATAGCCCCTTACTAAAACCCTAAAGGTCCGCAAAGTGGTTTACAACAATGATATAGTTCATAATAAATAAAAGGGAGGAAAGTATTATACAATGACAGTGAGAAAAAAACAAAACAAAAACAACGTATCACAATAAAAGTCAAAACAGCAAATAAAAAAGATAAAATCCGAAAACATTAAAACCCTTAACTCATTTGCTCCCAAAAATGTATAAATACGTTCTATTTTTAATGGTTTCAGTATCCCAAAAACGTATTTATCCGTCTTTTACATTTTTTTTTTGACAAGAGGCATCTCTAGGTTCTGTTGCACCTAAACTGCAATGCACAATGCTCAAAACTCATTTTAAAGCAATAAAACTGGCCACTGGAAGGCAGTAGCGCATTTTGTAAGAACTTATCTCAGGCCAAGAAAGGAAGTGGAGAAAAATAGTCAGGAAATGGAAGTTGGAGGGATCTTGTGAAGACGTGTGAGAATTTGAGAAAAATTTGGAGAGCGATTGTAAAAAAAGCCAAACGACACTGGAGGAGTGTTTTGAAAAGAAAACAGAACCATCGTCAAAGAAGGATTAAAAAAAATCTATCTTGATGAGACAGATTGTGACGGCCACAACAGCGTTAGGTTCCACACGCGTTCTGCAGAGCTCACGTTACGTTACTCCTGAGCCCGAGATTGAAACCAACCATGAAGTTGATGAAAAAAGTGAGACCGATCTTGATCCGGACTCATCAGATTACTGGGAGCCAACCGGGAGCAGCCGAGAGCCTTCCCCGTTTGTTATGTGCGCAAATAGTTCAACAGTTCAATAGTTTAGTTATGTCTAAATAAATTGTTACTTTGCGATCAAAAGCTCTATTTGTCTTGTTGTTTGTTATTTTTTAGAACGAAAACATTATTCAGATGTTTGGGAGGTCACAAAAGTGAAAAATAGCTGTGTTAAAGTCAAAGTTATGTTTGAAATGTATGCTTTTACAAAAAGCTCAATTTCTCTGTTTTTTTCATCAGAAATTGGAAAATTGCTCAAACTATGCTATTTTCTAATGCTGATTTCTAAAGAATGGAAAAAGATATGAACTTAATTTTTTTCTGCTGAAAGAAGAGAGTCTAATCTTTCTTTTGGTTGGTTCCATGTTTATATAGCAATAGAACAGAATTTTCTGTGGGCCTTGCAAAATGAGTTAAAATCCAGAAAAACGGCCGGGAGCGAAGGGCATTGCTCCAGTGAAAATGGCTGGGAGTGAATAAGAAATAAAAACCAGACTACCGTAGCCTGGAGAAAAAGCGAGTCTAAAAAAGAGGGTCTTTAACCATGATTTAAAGAGGCCTAGATTCTTAATGGTGCGGATTTCAGGGGGCAGGCTATTCCACAATCTGGGGGCAGCAACTGCAAAAGATTGATCACCCCACTGCAAAAGAAGCTGGCAGGTAGAACGAAGCACCCTGCCAGAGTTACGGAAGGTTAAAATCTCCGGCAAATAAGGAGCCACGTCATTAATAGAATTAAAAACAAACAGTAAAAGTTTGAAATCAATTCTAAAATTACCTGGAAGCCAGAGGAGCAATGACAGCAACGAGCAAGTAGCAGCGTTTTGAAAAAGTTGCAGACGATAAATAGAGGACTTGGGAAGACCAACTTAAAGTGCATTGCAGTAGTCCAGTCTTGAGCTCATAAAGGCATGAATTGCTTTTTAAAGGTTGTGCCAACTAAGAAAAGGGTTCACTTTGGCCAAGAGACGGAGCTGGAAAAAACTTGCTCTTACAACAGAACTAATCTGTTTTTCAATCTTGAGCCTGCTATCGAATATCACTCCAAGATTTTCAATGTGTGTCGTAAAAAGGGAGCTAGAGCGCCAGAGTTTCCCTCAAGGGCATTCATCATGGAAGGTGTGCCAAAAGTAATATATTCAGTTTTTCTCTTGTTAGAATGTAAAAAGTTTTGTGCTAGCCTCTGGTTCACATCTGACATGCACTCCGTCAATTTAGTGAGAGCAGTTCGTTCGTTGGGTCTTAGGGACAAATACAGCTGCAGGTCATCGGCATAAAAATGAAGAGATATTATGTATTTTTAAATAATTGATCCTAAAGGTAGCAGATAAAGTGCAAACAAATGGGGCCCTAAAACAGAGCCTTGTGGCACCCCGCAAGACAGAGGAATTTGTGAGGAGGAAAATTCTCCAATCATTACCGAGAAGGTCATCAGACTTTACAATAGCAGAGGTCTGTGCTCACAATTAAATGTACATGAAACATGAGGACAATGACAGGTACTCTTTTTGTTTGTGACATAGCACCGATCAGCAGTCATTTTAGTTTCCAATTGTACTTATTTTAGTTATAAGTAATTTGTATATACCTTTTATGTAATTTGATACTTTCTCTATATGTTATACATTTGATTGTGTACTGTTTGATGCTGCTGCAGTGCTTGAATTTCTCCTATGACGGATCAATAAAGAATTAGCACTCTGTATTATAAGGGTTTTTTTGTGACTGCTAAAGCACATTTTAGGGGCGGGGGTGGCAAACCGGTCCTCAAGGGCCGCAGTGGGTACTGGACTCCTGGTCTTTGTTCCAACTGATTCAGCATAGACAGTTTAACCAATGAGGTTTCAGCAGAAACAAAAAGCACCTGACTTCAATCAACTGATTGCACTTGAGAAACACCAGACTGCTGAAAAGGTTTCCTCTCACCCACTGCGGCCCTTTGTGGAATTAATTACCCACCCCTGTTCTAGGGTGACCTTATTTCATGGGCGGTAACCGCTTTTTTGGGGCATATCAGCCTGATGACATTAGCGCCGGAAATATCTCAGCATTTCCTATTGATTTGTATTGAGCAAGACCTGTGTTTTTTTTAAATTTTTTAAATGAAATCATTAACACTTAAGTAATTATGCCTAACAGATGAATTGTGGCTGGGTGTGGCAACACTCCAAACGAATGGATCAGTCTTGCGTGAAGTCATAAAAAATGGAGAAACTTTGGCTTTTTCGGGTGAAACTGACTCACTTGACAGCATGCAACTGTCAGAGCACATTTTAAGGATTCTGTCCGATCGTCACCGAAATTCATGTGCATATCTTTTACAGAGTCTAATCTCTGGAAATATCTGGGTTGGAACTTTATAGTGAATAGATAGAAAGGCTTATCTGTGAGATCTTTTCCGAAGTTGAAATGAATGTATCTAGAGATGTAATCATACATTTTGGTGACATTCAATGACCGTTTTTAGACATTATGAGTGACACTGTTTACATTACACTACTGAAACACAAGTGTCGTGAGGGCGTGTAAATTTGGCTTATTAAAGGGATCCACGAATAGAAAGACTTGTAGTTCTTAAAAGGTAAAACATTATTATGAGTTAAAATAATTTGATATCAAAACCCGTCTTGATGTTTTTATTTTTATACAATTTGTAAAATTAGTTTAACTAGTAGGTAACCATTGGTGTTGACCTCGCAGGGCGGTGACATCATACGGTTATGCTGCCGGGACTCTAGCGACATAAACATGTCATCTGTTCAACCCTTTAAATATGAACCCGAGAGGAAAATTAACGAGCATGACAGCACTGTCGATATTTCACAAAATGAGTAGCAAAAGCAAAATGAACAGGAAAGATGGGATGAGACGAGAGTAGGAAAAGAAATGTTGTTCTGCCAAATTGTGCTACACCGGTAAACATCCTACAAGAGGCAAATTTGACACCCAAAGTACTACCATACACTTTCAGCTTGTTTTTTTTTGTTTTTTTTATATGCTTACAGATAGAACATACTAAAGATCCCTTAAGAATATACTTAAACGTAGTAATATCAAATAAGGGTGGTTTAAATATACTACGTGATGCTTTAAAGCTACCACACGTAAACACAATGCTTAAAAGTATGAGAGGGAAACACATGCAAAAAGTATTTTGCGGCAATGAAAAGGTATCAAAAGACTCAATAAAAACACAAATAGTAAGTACTCGCCGCTTCTAAACGATGTGCCCATGTATTGGACGTCTCACCGCGTAGAAGGACTTGCAGAAGACCGGTATTGTTCGTCTAGTGAGTGACAGACTACGTCATCACCCCGAGCGTTTGTTGCCCGCATAAAATATGACGCCCTCCGTAGGTCAAAACATATATTAAATATAGATTTTTAAATCAATAGCAATATTTTATGTGTTTATAATAACATACTTTAGTAAAAGAGAACAATTGTGGCTTATTAGAGCTTACAAGTCTTTAAGTTCGAGGTTCCCTTTAAAAGATATTGTTTTGGTGGCCAGTCATTATTTATATACAGAATGCTAGTGATTTTTTATTTCTCACATAGTGAGTTGGTGAATGAATAATGGACTCCCTTAGCGGGAGTGTCCCTTTAAATTGGAAAAAATAAAATAAAATTAAATATTTCCTATACTATGATAACAGATAGGATTAAAAACACTTTGAAAAAAACGGTCTCAGTCGGCTACTCTTGCACCAGCAATTAATTGAGAATACTGTAACAGATCTCTTTCAAAAGCCTTGCAGGGGGTTTGTCCCCGAAAGAGACAATCAGAAGAAACGTTTAACCTTGCTCTATATATATTGATATGCCGCGCAGCTCGCGAGGTTTTGCCCAGTGGCAAAGTCGGCCTGCTTCCCAGCGGGCTCCTCGTTATCCCGCTCCCACCGTGACGGAAAAAGGTGGAAAACCTTTTCATCCACTGTCTCCGATGGTTCATTAGCCCGCTTTTTTTTTTTTTTTTAAATAAACAAACAAACTTTGAGGCGGTGTTTTTGTTTGATAAGAACATAATGATTGCAATGGCAAACGGGGGCGGGATTTTCGCCTAACATGACAATTAAAGTGATGCTCCCGCCTCTATATTTAGAGGCCTCTCGCATGTCCCTGCATTTTTCAGGGATCCGCTTTGTTACCTGACACTTGCTGCCAGGTCTCAGGGTATTAGGCTGTTCTTTGGATGTGCTGCTACTTATGCTAGCTCTGTTCTCATCCTCTACTTAAATAAGTGGATGTTAACTCATTGGCTGCCATTGAGGGTGATAGACATCCAATCCATTTTGACTTCAGATGGATTGGACATTTGACTGGACACTTGCGAAAAAAAATATATCGGCCGATCTTGGCTATTTTTACAATTTGATATTTTACTTGGTTGTAATACTGTTTTTTTTTTTTTTACTGGTAGTTTTAAAGAATCTGCAATGAAAGAAGAGGAAATTCAAGAGTAGGTATTCACATATCAAATAAATATTAACATAAAATTAGCAGCAATGAATGACTGAACACGGTGCCTCTCGCAAACAATACTTTGTTGATATTACTTGTTTTTTGGCAGCGTACAAAGAGCACATGCCTGTGACTTTTGTTATATTTCTTGTGTGTGACTATCCAGAGCAAAGCGATGCTGATTTTTGTTAGCGGGTAAATAGCATTTTCCATTGTTGACTAGTATTAAGTTCAACTATATTTTGGATTATAGTGAACAATGTATGTAATTTTTAAAATGTGGGTTTAGCGTTACACTTTTCCTCACCTGGAGTGCATTAACAGCTCGGAAACCATCGACATCGGATTCTTTTTGATGGACTGATCAAAATTGTTCAAACTATTCATTTTGCTAGGCATGTGTATGGTTGATTAAATGCGTCAGAGCTGATCACCAAGGTTGACCTCATTTTTTTTTTTTTTTTTTTTACATTCTTTGATCTCGATCTTAAATTCGCCCAGTCTTAATTTGACATCTACCACTGGCGATAGCAGTCAATTATTTAAAAGCTCTCGCTCTAGTGGCTTGCGAGATGATTCCTAGTTGATTTCCTTTTTTTTCCCCCAAGTGTTTTTCATGCTATTATTAGTTACAGTTTTGGTTTATGATTCTCACTGGGATAGTTGACGCTGACATACCGATGTTAGTTTAAGATACTGATACATTTGCATGCTGTCATCCTACGTTAGATCTCTTTTTTGGGACGGTACTGCTGAAAAAATGCTAAGTACTTGCTTGCATCATTGGTCTGTACAAGGTCACAGTTCGTAACGTCCCCTTTCGCAAATAAACTCCTGATTTGGGGAAGGAATTTATCATTTGGGAGCATTGACCCTTTTCAATTTAGCAAAAGTCCAAACATGCACATACACTCTGGACAAACACAGAAGCGGATGTACTGGTGCAAATCAATTATTTGTTGTCTACAAATGGTGCGTGTGTACACAATCACCCATACACACTGACAGCGCGGCACACCCGCGTGTACACACACAAGCGGATGCGGCGGTGTGAATCAATAATGCCGTGTTGTCACAGAGTGACATGTGAGCATGGCGGGAAGCAGATGGCCCCGGGGTGCCTACTCGCTCTCACAGGGCTAGGACACACACACACATGCAGTATCACTACCACAGCTGGGATTTCCCTGCGCAACACTGGCCATTAACAAACAGTATGCTATTATTATTGTTCTCCAAAATGCATGGCTGGTGTGCGCCCGCGGTAGCATCTGGAAACGGGATCTGGGCTGAAAACACCAAGTGAGGTCAGGCATTGCTCAGATATCACAATGAACATGCTCTATTGATTTGGATATTTGAATGCACTCCATTAAGTACACTTGCATTATCCAAGGAGATGCTTTATCAAGATTGTATTAAACAAAAGAAGTCCAGCGTCTTCATAACTACTAATTTTAGAGAAAACTGCTCACTTTTACATATTTTGTTCTTGTAACATTAAGGTTTATGTTTTGTGATTATTTTTGAAAATTATGAGACTAAAATGAGCTTGTATTGCTTCAGTCCTATTCTGAAATGCAGGAGAAAATCCACAAGTATCCAGTGGGTGACATTGTGGTGACTGCTCTATTCAAAGGCTATTTTTACATATATCCAGCTTTTGTATACCAGGTCTTTGGCCTATTTGGTGTGCACTGCAAATACATAATTCTACTAAATATAAATTTATTGTTTATCTGGTGTTATATTTCTTGGCAGTTTTTGTGTAAGCTTTTACAGCATATTTCTTTTAAAGGCTTAAAAAGGTCATGTATGTTTTTAGATTGTATTATAAAATATTAAAGGGAACCACAGATAGAAAAACTTGTAGTTCTTAAAAAAATGTTAGTATGAGTTAACATTATTTGTTTTAAAACACCTCTTTATGTTTTCGTTTTTATACAATGTGTAACGTTAGTTTAAATAGTAGGTCGCCATTGTTGTTGACGTCGCAGGACGGAGACGTCACTGGATTATGCTGCTAGGCTTCCAGAGTATGACTAACGACATAAACATGTCATCTGTTCAGCCCTTTCGATTTGAACCCGAGAAGAACATTAATGAGCAGGACAACACTGTTGGTGTTTCACAAAACGAGCAGCAAAAGCAAAATGAACAGGAAAGACGAGATGAGAGTAGGACAAAACCAGTGTTCTGTCAAAATGTGCTACACCGGCAAAACGTGTATAAGAGGCGAATTTGACATCCAGAGTACTGCTGTGCCCTTTCAGTTCATTTTGTTGAGGTCCATATAGGCAAAACATACTAAAGATACCTTAAGAAACTACTTACACGAAGCAATATCAAATATGAGTGGCTTAAATAAGCTACATGACTAATGTGGTCAACAGATCAACAATCTGCTTTCAAGCTACCGCAAGAAAACACAAAAGTATGAGAGGGAAACACATGCAAAAAGTATTTTTAGGCGATGAAAATGTAATAAAAGACTCAATGAAAGCAAATAGTTAGTACTCACCGCTTTTAACTGATGTGTACATATGTTGGACATCTCGTCACGTAAAAAACCAAGGCAAGCAACGAAGGGATCAAGAATACAAACTGTCAAATGGCAGCAAGTCAATATCTCGCCAAGCCGCCTAGGATCGGTTTAAAGACACTGCTGATGAGCTGGAATTGGATGCAGGTACTACGTCAGGAACTCATCCCACAGCTCTGTAGCAAAACAATCTGACCAGCAGCAGAATGTGACAAAATCATGCCAGTCGTCATGGTAGCTTCACTTGCTAGCTAGCACGCCTATTCTCCCAGTCCAGGCCAACTACGTCATCACTCCGAGCGTCCATTGCACGCATAAAACATGGCGCCCTCAGTAGGTTAAAACATGTACTAAATATTATAGCTTGTTAATTCAATGGCAATATTTTTTGGGTTTCGAATAACATTTTAGTGAAAGAGAACAATTGTGGCTTATTACCAGTGTTGGGCACGTTACTTTAAAAAAGTAATTAGTTATAGTTACTCACTACTTCTTCCAAAAAGTAACTGAGTTAGTAACTGAATTACTCTATAGTAAAAGTAACTCGTTACCAGGGAAAGTAACTATATCAAACTTAAGGATGTGAACAATGTTGACCCTTACGAGCAAGCCGAAGACAAATGGAGTAAAGATGTCGATGGGCTTCCACAATTACGCGAAATTGACATCCTGCTGTATTTATTGTTTAGTGTATGTTATTAAACTCATCAGCGATTCCGAAATTACAAATCGCTACAAAGCTACGAACAGTTTTGCTACGGATGGGTGCAGGACCTGCACATAATGACCGTATTAAACGGCAACTCCATCGTTCTTGCAAAGGTAGGCTATGTGTGTTTACTATTTTCATTGCCGTGAACCTGAACGCATCCCAAGTCTTGGATGACAAATAAACAGAGCAGAATAGACTCGCTACGGCTGGTAGTTTCTTCAATTTATTCAAAGTAAGTAACGCACCGCTTTTGACCGTCAGTAACGGTAACGGCGTTGTAACGGCGGAAAAAATAATTAGTTAGATTACCCCGTTACTGAAAAAAATAACGCCGTTATGTAATGGGGTTATTTATAACGGCGTTATTCCCAACACTGTTTTTTACAGACTAAAAGTCTTTAAGTCTGAGGTTCCCTTTAAATGTTCACGTTAAAAAAAGAAGCACATTACTTTCTTGTTCCAAGTTGCCTTGCCAGGTCACATTTTCATGTATGTGTATGTATTTGTAAATAATTCTTCTTAAATAATGTTTTCTTTGACTGTATTATTTTAATGCCAAATTTTAGCAGTAACCATAATGAAGCAACTGTTGCGCAAGTACGGATGTGCGGAGCCTCTTAATCGAAAATAATCCAGAACCCTGAACTCATCTCATTGTACGCTGGGGTCCTTCACATGGGTGTGGGGCATCAATTTCACTCAAGGTGCACATTTTAATTAGTTGTCGACCTGTTGTTGCAACTACAAATGATGCCACCTACTTCAAAGAACATTGTGAGAAGTGGAAACCACAAGACTTGACAGATTGAGTTTTTCCCCCCTTAGAGCTGTTTTGATTTGCATTTTTTGGGTACTATAGAACGCTTGTAGGGATGTTTCTACCTCTGTTTTCTGTCACAATACATTTTTCCAGCACCTCCATTCATTCATGTCATTTTTCCGTACAGAGGACGTGGGGAGATGTCTAGACGAGGGGAGCGGAAGCTGGCGAGTCTAACCAGCTCCTTCTAATTAAGTCTGCAAATTGACCTATAAAGTACTTCATTTGGCTTTCACATTTGATGGCACAGGGCTGTAAAAAAAAAAAATCAAATAAGAATCTATTTTCCGTCTCGGTTTAATGAATAGAATTTGAAAAGCATTAAAGTGGCTTGCACGTCTACCCTCATTTGCTGCTTTTTAAATTTTAATTCACTCGCTGTCCTTGATGGCGATATACATCCAATTTGTTTCGCCTAGTTCAAATGGGATTGGACATCTGAAGCTGTCAATGGCAGACAATGAGTTTACCTTCACTTATTTATATGACCTTGATCATCAGGTCTGAAACAGTGAAATAGGAGAAAATAGTTGAGATTTTCTTGTTGCGTGAGGAAAACGAAACCAGGAGACGACTTCTCCGGTTTTTAGTCATCTGACTCAATAATCATCTGATTCTCAGCTGATGCATCTGCTGACTGCAAAGTAAGGTACTCGTGAAACTGTCCAAATGCAGAGCACTAAATAGGCATCAGAGCATCAGAGGCAAAAGGTTCGGGCAGCTATGGCAAGAGCAAATGCTTGAAAACTGAAATCTTCAATACAAACTGGCGTGAAATAGAGATGATTTTGGTACATATTCACCTTAATAGTTTATTTTGACAGTGTCTACTATGGATGTCCCCCAATCCGATCACATGATCAGAAATTGGGCACTATCAAATCATTTTCAGTTCGAAATTGGAAATTGGAAAAGATTTTTTTTTTCAGCTTTTTAATTTAATTCAATTAATTAAGTGTTAATTGCCATTGGCGGCAATCGACGTCCAATACATTTTGACTGGGGAGGTTGAGAGCGCTGTCAAGCCCTCATAAGCAAAGAAAATCACAACCAAAATAGTAAAGATGTCCGATCGGGTCCGATCACGTCATTTTCAAAGTATCGGAATCGGCAAAAAAATATCGGACATGCCTTTTTTTAATATATACATATTTATTAATGAAATCGTTTTCTAATTGTATTTAATGTTACAGACAAAATGTCTTACACTCATCCAGAGTCTTTAGTTTTGGCTTAAAGTAGGGCTATCAAATTTATCGCGTTTACGGCGGTAATTTTTTTTTTTTAAGTTAATCACTCAATTAACGCATACGCTGCACGATCCACTCACGCACTGTCACGTTCAATCTATAATGGCGCCGATTTACCTATATATAAAGCTAAAAGGCAGCGTTAAATGAGTAGAGTGAACTTTGGCCGTCTTTGGAGCCTTTATTAATTGGCTTAAGCCTTAAAATCCCTCTCTCAACATTTAGAAATATCGTGGGAAAGCAATGATGGAAAGCAAGGTAGTAGTTGATCTTTTTCTTAACACCCTATGTTATTTCCCAACACAGAGAAGATATATCAATTGGTGCCAATAAGCACAGTCATGGTTGCACTTCCCATCATGCATTTGGGCATGGCTACAGTATCATTTACTGAAAGCTCAACAAATACACTAGATGGCAATATTTAGTCACAATATACAAAGTCACATTTATCCTTTAAGAATTACAAGTCTTTCTATCAGTGGATCCCTCTCACAAAAAGAATGTTCAAATGTAAATGCCATCTTGAGGATTAATTGTCATAATAAACAAATACAGTATTTATGTACTGTATGTTGAATGTATATATTTGTCCGAGTTTTATTCATTTTTTTCTTAATGCATTGCCAAAATGTATATGATTGGGAAAAATTATCGGGAATGATTGGAATTGAATCGGGAGCAAAAAAAAAAGCAATCGGATCGGGAAATATCGGGATCGGCAGATACTCAAACTAAAACGATCGGGATCAGATCGAGAGCAAAAAAACATGATCGGAACAACCCTACAAAATAGCTCAATTAATCACATTGGATTATTATTTTTTTCTTTAGTTTATGTAAAACAAAGCATCTAAACATAATTTGTAGAGATGTGACAGAAAATTCGGCCTTGAAAACTTTTGGCCGTAAATAGCTAAAATTTAATTCTCGGTTTTCAGTAATAGGCCGAAAATTTACCACCGAATAATATGAAGAACCGTAGTCCTCTTGTGATGACGTAATCAAAACGCAGCGAGAAGCAACACTATCGTCTCACAACCAACATGTCCACGGTTTGGAAGTATTTTAAATTATCAAAGAAATATTAAATGAAGGAAAATAAATTTGCTTCATCGCTGCTACACGCTCGTTCTGAAATTGCTTTCCATTGATGTCCTGCATCACATCAAGTACAGTGCATTTGAGCCCGTGTGTGAGTGGTTCAGAGTTTAATCAAGCGAGCAGTATACAAATAGGGTAGTATTTAAATGCATACATTAGACATGTGCTGATTACCGGTTTGAAGGGAAACTGTGGTATGAAAACGTCACGGTTTCAAAACCGCAAAAATTTTCTGCCCTACCGTCCCTAAGGTATAAGCTATTTTTTATGTCCTAAAAAATGCAGGGAGAAATCCTTCGCAAGGCTCAACCCAGTTGTTGCTCAGTGTCAGTGAGTCAGCTGTGTTACACGATGGCTGGAAGAGGTGAACTGAACTTTTTCCCCCATCGAAGAAAACGAACGCTTGTATGGGAATACTTCGGATACAGAAAAGTTACAGACGGTAGCTGCCGAGGAGGCAATACCTCCAATATGATTTCGTATTTATACAAAATTAAAGGTTAGTAAATACTGTCATAAACATTTTCCACCAGCTACGAGAGTTAACTCCAATGTGGATAATGTGTCTAGTAGTGGTAAAACATGGTGTTTTTTTCTTTCTGGCAACTGTCTGTGTTGAGAAAGAGAGTGTGTATAATGTAAACATGATACAAGTCATACACTCATGCTTTTTATGGAAAATAATTCAATTATTATTGTTCTGATGGTAATAATGTTGAGCTGTGGCTGTGGGTTTAGGCTCCTGTTCGATGGAAAAAATGTTTTTTTTTAAACACAGATATCTCAAAGTAACACATTTAAGAGCTGTAATTGTAATACCGTAAAACCGTGATATTTTGGCTTAAGGTTATCATACTGGCAGAATCTCATACCGGCACATGCTTAGCATACATGTTGCATGGTATACCAGACTCACCGCTGTTCCAGCGATTGAGTCTGGCAACCGTCCGGCGGATCAAATTCCGAGGGCGGAGCAAGCCACAGCAAATAGACAGCGGAGTGGACCAATCAGCGACGGGCAGACATGACGTTGTTAAAGCGACAAGTAATTAGCATGAGCGGAGAATGGACAAGTTTATTCAACATGGCTAGCGCGAGCCATGTTGACTGTTGTTGTTTCGATGTGTTTTTGGTAATTTGAAACTGGTTTTACCGCGGATTGGAACATATTCTCGGCTCTCCCGTTCGCCATCTGTGTTGTTGTATACACGACTTTCGGCGGGCAAGAGTGACGTTACTCGTTAAGAAGATGTCACGCAAATAAACGAATCTGATTGGACGATTGATTTTGTACCTTGCTCGAGAGGCCGTTAATGGGCTGGGTCCCAGACTATTTCTCACAGTGTTTGAAAACTACAGGGAGAATACTCTGGTTGTTTTTTTCCCATTTTCCCATCCCAATTTTTTCCCATGTTTTACACACCTCCTCTGCCAATCACCGTTTAATCTGGCCGGGAGCTAATCCGCTCTGTTTTGTCACTGCTCGAACTCGGCCCACTCGCCTGACTCTCGATCGATTCTAATTGTTGCACAAGAAAAAATTGAATCTTGTTTTAATGAGTACGAGAGATAATAGCCTTGTAAAGAGCTTTACTTGTTTTGGCGAGAATGGAATCGTTTTTTTGTTGTCGTTGTGAACTACAGTTCCACACAAGCGTACATTAAGATTTAGTTTAGCGACTAGAGGCATGAGAGCCATTTTTTGAGTCTCAAACTTCCAAGAAAGCACATTTGTCAAGGTTTCATCGGCTATGACGTCCACGGAACAGAATCTGTGATGAACGGCAAGCCGTTTATGTGGATGTCAGTCACAGACTCAGAGACTAGAAATAGCGAATAATTTTGTACTTAATAAAGGTAATTCAAAGGAAGCATACCAAACAGTACGCAAATTTAACAAATAACAAAGTCCAATACAAAATAGAGCACAAAAAAACAAAATGAGGAAACAGCGGTAAGCAAGGCATTCGTCTGACACAGCTGTTAAAACACAGGCGTCCTTAATACAGGACGCTCCTAATGCGTCACAAAGACAGTGTGCTCTTTAATGCCTGACAAAGAACAGCTGAGAACCCAAACATGTCACAAAGCGCAACTGAAACACAAACATGTCACAAAGCACAACTGAAACCAAAAACATGACAGAACCCCCTCTTCAACGGATGCCTCCTGGCAGACAACTTAGTCTCGTAGGATGGACAGAGTGGAAATTCCGCAGAAGCGGCGATCGAGAATCCAGAAGCGGGGGATCCAGGAATACTGTTCAGGACCGTAACCCTCCCAGTTGACCAGGTACTGCAGCCCCCTCCCCCTCTCTCTGGATTCGAGAATAGCATGCACCGTATATACTGACACACCATCGACCACTCGAGGAGGAGGCACTGATGGAGGATTTAGTGGACAGGTGGAGACTGGCTTGTAGAGCATATATTTTCCTATGTATTCATTTTATTAAATACATATGTTTATGGCTGAAAAAACAGACAAGACTGAAAAAGCAGTTTCTGCTCTTGCACTCCTCTTTAAAAGAAACTGCTGTATTTTAAGCCAAAACAACTATTGTGTTTGATAGAACAATATGTCTATATGCTGCCATAGCAGATTCATGTTGCATTAAGCCCCCGAACTATTTTTAATTTGTCTGTTTTACCCTGGAAACCCCCGTTTACAGACGTCGCGCAACCGCTTTTGTTTCAACCCAACCATAAAACAAAGGTAATTAATTATTTTTATTATTCTAAATGTCTGTCATTTTTAGCTTAGAATCCTTAATTGATGTCTAATATTTCATTAAAAAAAAAAAAACTTTAAAAAATTTACTCGCATATTTTAAACTTTTAAACAAATGACGTCACAATAAAAAAAAAGGTGTCTGTAAAAACCATGGATATCTACATCATAACTATCGCTTAATTGTATTTTTTTTGGTTACTGTCGCATTTTCTCCGATATGTTAGAGGATAAATGATGGAACCAAAGAAAGAAAAGTTGAAAAAATATGTTTAAAAGGGTAAATATATGAAAACGAAAATCTCGACCAATCCTTGATGTCTGCGATTTCTGCATCGCAACAATTGTTATATTTAGGGCTGTCAAAATTATCACATGAAGGGGCGGTAATTAATTTTTTAAAATTAATCAGGTTAAAATATTTGACGCAATTAACGCCAAATTCCCCGCTCAAACAGATTAAAATGACAGCACAGTAAAATGTGTACTTGTGTTTTTTGGAGTTTTGTCACCCTCTGCTGGCGCTTGGGTGCGACTGATTTTATTGGTTTCAGCACCCATGAGCATTGTATAAGTAATTATTGACATCAACAATGGCGGGCTACTAGTTTATTTTTTGATTGAAAATTTTACACATTTTATTAAAACGAAAACATGAAGAGGGGTTTTAATATAAAATTTCTATTACTTGTACTAACATTTATCTTTTAAGAACTACAAGTCTTTCTATCCATGGATCGCTTTAACAGAATGTTAATAATGGTAATGCCATCTTGATTTATTGTTATAATAAAGAAATACAGTACTTATGTACTGTATGTTGGATGTATATATCCATCTTGTGTCTTATCTTTCCATTCCAACAATAATTTACTGAAAAAAATGGCGTATTTTATAGATGGTTTGAATTGCGATTAATTAATTTTTATGCTGTAATTAACTCGATTAAAAATTTTAATCGTTTGACACCCCTAGTTATATTACCATGTTTCACCCATAAAATCCCCCAAAAATCCAGCTGAGGCCATTCACAGCTGTGTCTTGACACTAAGTGATACATGCTACATGGAGTTTTTGGATCGACACAAGGTAAGAACGCAACAATATATCGTTAAAGTCATGGCGTCTGTAATTCTGATCTCGCGTGCTCTCACCTCCAGATAAGTTTTTGCTGTTTAAATTTTTTTTTTCAAATGCCCTCCAGCTCAAAAATTTTTCTTCCCCCAGAAAATTTAGAGTTTAAGCTTTACCAATGGTGTATCACACATGCATATCGGACTATTTTGAAATTTGGCCAAATTGGGGGTCTCAGAGCGGAACTTCAAGTCACCTGAGTGTTTTCCGCCATATACTGGACTGCCACGTCCAATTTGGTTGTTCACAATGTTCCGTTGTTGACAATGACAACAAAGACCTACTGTATTCTGTTCTATTCTATTCCAAGTTATTGGATAGGGACTCGGTATCGGCAGATCCTCAAAATCAGGTGACTCGGACTCGCATGCTAAAATAGATTATTGGGGCTTCCTTATTGTCTACCTTGACCCACAGTAGTATCCATAACAGCAAGCCCCACGTAATGGTATTTAGAACACATGATAGACCTTGGTTGTCACAAATGGCAACTGATTATTCATTCGTCAGGTGCTTGTTTCCCTACAATGAAGGTCACAGTGAGGCTGTTGTTCAAACAGATGTGCGTCCCTCACAGACTCACCAAAGCACAAAGTGGAACCGAATGGCGTCAGATGGCGTACGTTCATCACTAAAGAATGTTTACATGAAGTTCTTGGGTTACATCATGCGAATGCGTGGTGGACGTTCCCCTTTAAGGCTACAGACGAGCTTATCTACAGGCCGGCTCATATCAAATCTCTTGTTTGTTTCACCACATCAATGCATTCTTGGGATTCCTTTGCTCGGAAATCAGCTGGTTGCCTGAGAGAGGTCGTTGAACTTTTCTTCAGACTGAAAAGTGGAGGAGGGAGGGCGTGAGTTAGAACATCACAGCGGAGATCGGCAGGCTTCATCTGGTTGTTTTGAAGAGGCCTGATGAAGTGAAGCAGCATGTGATTTTTTTAAACGGCTGAGACCCCACACATCTTGAAGTCACAAGGTGAAATGAGACAGGATGCCTGGAAGGACTTTCTTCTTTAACTCATTCTCTGCTGTTGACGTCCAATGTACAATGCAGTAAATGATCATGATTCCGTGCCATTGACGGCAATAAAAGTCCAACTGACTTTAATGCGTACTTGTGCTACAAGTAAATGGCAATGGATATCATACAGCATTTTGGGATCTTTTTTGTTATGTGGTTGTTATTTTATATTTACGAGAATACAAAGATGTCTATCTTTCATAATAAATACACTTCAGACTAGGACTGGGCGATCTGGCCAAAAAAGGGATCACAAATATTTTTGTATGACTGGTAGTTTATATACAATGTCTTCTAACATTGTATACAGTGGTATGAAAAAGTATCTGAACCTTCTGGAATTTCTCACATTTCTGCATATTATCACCATCAAATGTGAGCTGATCTTTGTCAAAATCACACAGATGAAAAAAACAGTGTCTGCTTTAACTAAAACCACCCAAACATTTATAGATTTTCATATTTTAATGAGGATAGTATACAAACAAATTACAGAAGGGGGAAAATGAGTAGGTGAACCATTACATTTAATATTTTGTGCCCTCCCCCCTTTGAAATAACTTCAACCAGACGCTTCCTGTAGCTGTAGATCAGTCTGGCACTTTGATCAGGACTAATCTTGGCCCATTCTTCTCTACAAAACCACTGTAGTTCGGTCAGATTTGTGTCTGGCATAAATCGCTGTCTTTAGGTCATGCCACAGCCAGCATCTCAATGGGGTTCAAGTCTGGACTTTGAATTGGCCACTCCAAAACGTGTATTTTATTCTTCTTAAACCATTCTGAAGTTGATTTACTTCGTGTTTTGTATCATTGTTTTGTTGCACCATCCATCCTTTTCTAACTGTTTTAACTAGTTTTAACTTTTGACAGGCGGCCTCATGTTTTCCTGCAAAACATCCTGATAAACTTTTGAATTCATTCTTCAATTGATGATTGCAAGTTGTCCAGGCCATGAGGCAGCAAAACAGCCCCAAACCATGATGCTCCCACCACCATGCTTCATGGTTGGGATGAGGTTTTGATGTTAGTGAGCTCTGCCATTTTTCCTCTACACATGACGTTGTGTGTTACTCCCAAACAATACAACTTTAGTTTCATCAGTCCACAAAATATTCTGTGGAGTGTCCAAGTGCCTTTTCGCGAACATTAAACTAGCAACACTTTTTTTTAGACAGCAGTGGCTTCCTCCGTGGAGTCCTCCCATGAACACTAGTCTTGGCCATAGTTTTACATATAGTTGATGTGTGCACAGAGATATTGGACTGTGCCAGTGATTTCTGTAAGTCTTTAGCAGACACTCTAGGGTTCTTTTTCACCTCTCTGAGTATTCTGCGCTGAACTCTTGGCGTCATCTTTGGTGGACGGCTACTCCTTGGGAGAGAAGCAACAATGCCAAATTTTCTCCATTTGTAGATAACGTCTCTGACTGTCGAATGATGAACATCCAGACTTTTAGAGATGGTTTTGTATCCTTTCCAAGCTTTATACAAATCAACAATCCTTGATCACAGGTCTTCAGACAGCTCTTTTGATCGAGCCATGATGCACATCAGACAATGCTTCTCATCAAGGCCATGTCCACACGTAGCAGGGTATTTGGCAAAAAGAAGATATTTTTCTGCGGTTCTACCTATCATCCACATGAGCACGCAGAATTAAACCAGGGTTCTTAAAAACGACGGGGAAGGTGAAGATTTGCGAATTCTGCGTTTGTGGCTCCATCTTGTGGACACTGATAACCGAAGATTTACGTCACTGGCTGCGACAAATTTTGTCCTCACGTCACACATGAGACCAATTTTTACATTTGGAGTATATTAAATAGGGGCTTTCTATTGCTTTTTTTGTGTTTTTTTTACAAACTCTTGCTGTGCTTCTTATTAAATAATGGGTATTTTGGACAATTATTTTATTGTTTTGAATATACTTAAAAATGAATGAAAGCGGTTGGCTGTGGAAGTTTTTTTTCTTTTCTACACAAACGTGCAGGTGTGGACGCAATTATTTTTCCCCGACGTATTAGGGCAGAATCCTCGTTTTTAAAAAAACCTGCTACGTGTGGACATGGCCCAAGACAATTATTACCAGGTGTGTGTTTTAATAGTTGGCTGGTCAGCTTTAAACCACTCATCAGTGATTGGGGACACACCTGACTTAAAATTATTTGGTAAAAATGGATTTTAATTCCTCTTTAATTCTCCTTTGGCAGAGGGTTCACTTACTTATTTTACCCCCTTCTGTCATTGTTTGCATGCTATCCTCATTAAAATATGAAAACCTATAAATGTTTGGGTGGTTTCAGTGAAAGCAGACACTGTTTTTTCATCTATGTGATTTTGACAAAGATCAAATTTTATGCAGAAATTACAAAAGGTTCAGATACTTTTTCATACCACTGTATATTAGCATTGAGCTGGCGATATTTGAAAAATTAAATGTTATTTTTTATTTGTGTTTGGCTTTAGAGTTTCCCCCATCTGGAGTGTATTAAACCGCCTGAAAAAAATTTGGACTTTTTTTGGTACCGTTCATAATCTGCCAGACTAGTTATTTTTAAATCTGCATATTAGAGAAAGACTGATTATCAGCCGGGCCGATTATCAGCGCCGATATTTGGAAACTCAATTTAGAGCAGGGTTATTTCGGCTCAGATGCAGCCGTACCTCTCTCTTCTGCACTACTATTCACCCTGTCCTCTGATTGGTTAAATGGTAACGGTAAATGAAGTTACACTTGTATTGCGCTTCAAACTATATCCTCATCTACCTACTGGTGACGCAGCACCAGGAGCAACGTGGGTTTTAGTATCTTCTCAAGGATACTTAGACGAGGTCATCAGGGGGGAGAATCGAACCCTCAGCCTCTGGGTTGGGGAACGACTACCTCTGAACCACCTATTATTAGTTGTTATTTTCTATTTGTGTGATTCAATAAACATGCTTTAGGCATTTCAATGAAGTTCAGTGTTTCATTATTCAATTTTTATACACCAATTTTTACACTTTTATTGCAAATGAATATCAGCTCCGAAAATTGGTTATCGGTCCCTATGACTACTAATAATCGGTATCGGTCCTAAAAAACCCATATCAGTCGATGTCTACTGCATATGAATGGTGTCAGTTAAATACAATACAGCTGATCATCGAGATTGATTAAATCTTTTTTGTCAATCTTGATCTCCATCTTAAAATTGCCCAGCCCTGAGCACAATTTCTGTTTTAGACATCTTGTTAGATAGTGCCTTTTGTGTCATTGTTGTGGTATGGTAGATTACTTCAATTTGTCAACAGTTTGCATAGGAATGAACATTTCCAGCTTCCCTGTTTTCTGGAATGCAGAATTTATCCAAGGGCAAATCACTGTCATACCCTTGAACATAAAAGTCTAAAATGATTTTTTGGGGGTTGGGCCTTGTGGGAGTGAGATGAAAAACAAAAAGAACCTGAGCAAGTCCGTTCCTGTGCCTGCCTGCTGGCTAGCAAAAAAACCCCCACATCTTTTGTAAAACAATTTTAATAATGGATGAATGAGTACGACAGTTCTGTTCGGGGGGAAAAACTGTCATAGTACATTTTTTGTTCCTTTTCTAGACTACGAGCAAAGTAAACGCCTGTTGTCCAACTTGTCCTTTCGGCCCGCCAAGTGCTGTATTGAGCCTTTATGAAAATTTGGGACCATCACAGTGTAACCGTCTCATTTCAGCGGAACACGTTCCATTTGCGATGCAAAAAACGTCAGTCTGAGAAGGTACTGACCTGATAGCAAGGGCGAAGGTTTGCATAGGGACTGTAGGAACATAACACTTCCAGCTTTTCAGTATGCTCAAATTGTCACCACCAACTTTTTTAATCCACCTTATTTGCATTATATGATGAGTTCAGTTATATGGGTAATTTATATTGTCTTCCCATATGTTGTAAGGATAGAATAGACCCTACTACTATTATTGAATTATTTTCATTATGTTCAGACTTACATTTATCCCTTTCACTTGCTGAATGTGCCGGTCCATTTTTTTCCCTTCAAATGCACGTTTGATTAGCTAGTAGGCATGTGCCGGTTACTGGTTTCAAGGTATACCATGGTATGAAAACTTTAAGGTTTCAAACCACTAAAATTTTCCGTCATACCGTCCTTACGGTATTAGCTATTTTTCATGTCCCAAAAATGCAGGGCTCACTCCTCCGCCTTAAGTTGTTGCTCAGTGTCAGTGTTGGCTGGAGGACATGAAACACTTAAACTTTTTCCCCCATCAAAGAAAACGAAGTCACTCGTATGGGAATACTTCGGTTACAGAAAAGTTACAGACCGCCGTGGCTTAGAGGAGGAAGGCCAACTGACAAGTAAAACATGTTTTCGGAGGGTGGCTGCCAAGGAGGCAATACCTCCAATATAATTTTGCATTTATACAAAATTAAATGTTAGTAAAAGCTGTCATGAACGTTCTCCACTAGCTACGAGAGTTAACTCCAGCGTGTGTAGTGTGTCTAGCAGTGGTACAACATGCTGTACCATTAATTTGTTAACGAGGCAGATAACGTGGCTAATTAGCATGCCAATTTAATTTTATTTAGAATATTTCATTTTTTAAAATTTATTTAACTTGACATTATACATTACGTATATTCCAATTTGCTAATATGTTGTTTTGAAAACTAAAAATTCTGTTCATTGGAAAAAAGTTTTTTTGTAACCTAGAAATCTCAAAATATTTTAGAGTTGCAATTGCAATACCGTGATACTGTGATATTTTTGCTTAAGGTTATCATACCATCAAGAATCTCATACCGGCACATGCCTAGATATTAGAAGTTTTTTTTTGACAGCACAAGCTACTGCAAGTAATGTAAAAAGACGTCAATGGTTTTGCTACTAAAAATGTGACCTGTATCAGAGTTAGCATAGTATTATTCTGTGTGAACTTGCTAACGTGCAAAACTACTGCGGTCAAGCAAGCCTCCACAAGGAATATAAGTCAAGCTAACCATCCCTCATTTGGACCATTGTTTGCATTATGTGCATTACCATAATGCAACGCAGTGGCTTCATAGTGCAAGTCCCAAGAATCAATCCACTTCAAAGGGACACGGATATGAACATGAACTGACTTGGGAAAAAAAATCTATGAAATGAAATCGCACATCAGAATATTATGAGAGTACTTTGTTTAGTCTAGGATGCCTCAGATGTAGATCGGTCCTTGGATATCTCAGATTTTTTTTCATGATTTTTTTCCCCAAATCACTTTTGTTTACAATACTTTAGTTTGAGTCTAGGGGTGCTCCTGAGTCCCCCCAGAAGTGGACCCATTCTTCCACTTCAAAATGTTGAATCAAACGTTGTATCAAGTGAACCAATTCACATAAATGTTAGTATAAGTCAATACAGATTTATTTTGCTTTGATCATTTCACCTATCAATTAATTAGGTTCATATTCGTGGAAAATGTGGCCCTTACCCTATACGCCCCAGTTGGTCTAAAATGCCATTGCATACAATTGACTTTCCAGTATATGAATTTAAAATTAAGAGGTTGCCGGTAAAATGTTGTCTATAAAAGTTGTAAAGCAATACAAAAAAACAACAAAAATGAATGTAATGAGCAAAAAAAATTTTTTATAATGGGTCAAGTTTATTTTTCAAACATACGTATCATGAGACTAGCACCTTAGAGACGGTCATTTGCTTTGCTTAGCCCTCCCAAAAACAAATCACTTAAGGACAGAAGAGGCAAGATGGATATAGGTAATTTTCAAACCTAAGCTTTCAAAAGCAACAACAATGTGGACAATGAAACGCCGGAGAGCACTGCCAAAATTTTGAGCGAAGTTTCAGTTGCTGGGATGCCTCTATGTACAAATTTATTAAAAAAAAAAAAAAAAAGTCTACATGCACGTTATGCTTTGCCTGGTACACCACACTCACCGCTGTTCCAGCTGTTGAGTCTGGCCACCATTCAGCGGATACAATTTCCAGGGCGGAGCAAGCCACGGCAAACAGACAGTGGAGTGGACCAATCAGCGACGGGCAGTCGTGACGTTAGTAAAACGACGAGGGCAGGACAAGGGACTTGCGCGCGGAAGTAAACATACGAGGAGAGCGGAGTTTATTCAACATGGCTAGCGCGAGACAGACTGTTGTCAATGACTCGTGTCGATGTGTTTTTGGTAATTTAAAACTGATTTTACCGTGGATTGGAACATATTCTCGGCTCTCCTGTTCACCATCTGTGTTGTTGTGGAGACGACTTTCGACGCGCAAGAGTGACGTTGCTCGTTAAGAACACGTCACGCAAATAAACGAATCTGATTTGTCCATTGATTTTGTACCTGCTCGAGAGGCCGTTAATGGGCTGGTTCCCAGACTTTTCTCTCAGTGTTTGAAAAATACAGGAAGAACAGTCTGGCCGTGCCAGGCAACGTTATGCTGTTATATTGTCCCTACCAATGTTGAGACCAAACCTACGCCCATGCCTGATAGTACATGAATTTTCATTGGCTGCCATGGACGTAGCTAGACTGAATAATCGCTGGCATCCCTCCCAGTCAAAATGAATTGACGTCTTGCGCTGTCAATGGCAGTCAATGAGATATTGAGCGCTGCCTTCTCTGTGGCTTTTTTGGAGTTTCTTCTGAGCGTTTCACCTCCTTTGTTCCAACTTCAAAGATGCAAAAGAGCTCAGCCTCAAACGCTCAGTTGTAGGGGTGTGACAAAATATCAAAAAGGTGATATATCGTGATACTTTTTATCCCAAAAGGTTATCGATATGCTCCTGCCAAAAATCGAGATACCGTTTTAAACAGGTGTCAATGTTTTTTTGTTTTTTTTTAAAAAAGGGAACCAACAAGCTGCTGCCAAAATCTTCCACCATAATAGTGTCTCAGTTAACTCTAAGGCTGCCATTGACGGTGCTCGACGCCCAATCCATTTAGAATGGGAACTTTTGTTCATTCAAAACCAGAGCATTCACAGTCATTTGGTGTGATTTTCGTGGCATTTGCAGGTCACTTGCTGTTCATTTTAGGGCATTTACAGGTCATTTCCTGTTGAGTTTGAGTCACTGCCTATTCATTTGGGTGATTCCCAGGTCACTTCCTGTTCTGTAACTCAAAATAAACAGGAAGTGACCCATAAAATACCCCCAAATCAACGGGAATTAACTGAAAATCAACAGGAAAAGTACCTCATTGGCTGCCACTGATGGCCATCGAAGTTCAATCCGTTTGAAGTGGGAGGGATCAAATGGAGTTCAAATAGATTGGACGTCGACTAGTGATAAACTCATTTCAATTCACAGCAGAAGCTTGTTTTTCTGTTTATTAGTTGTTGGGTCAGAAAATCATTCTAGGATATTCTACAAATGTATCGATAATCGTTGTATTGCGATATCGTCAGATCATCGTCATTGTGAGCTTTGTATCGTATCGTGAGGTACCAAGAGGTTCCCACTCCTACTCAGTTGTCTTCCGTGACATTATCGGACATCTGAGATGTCAGCTCGGCTTCTCGCCACTGCTTTTTGCTCGCTGTGCCCACCGACGACTCCCACGCCTGCCCTCCCTTATTCGTCCTGTATACGGGGGGCCTCTCTCTGCCACGCTAACCTGAAACCGCATCCAGTTCTCTGCGCACAGCCCCCTCCTGGATGAAAGAGGACACCAAACTTTGATGTTCTACTTTCTCCTCGCCCGACATGTTGAATTCTCTCTCAGATGTCATTACCAGCTGCATGTTCGACGAATCTCCCCAAATTACAGGGCCAAGTTGGGATTCCATCAAAGGCTGTGCGTTTCGTTTGAGAAGAGTCAACTTTTCTCTCGGCTAGAGTTCAGTAAATGCTTTCAAACAAATGGAAAATCTCTTAGCTACGACGTTTAATCCAACTCTAGCCCTCGCTCACCCGCTTTGTCTCCGTGCTATATGAGTGCATGTTTGGCCTGCCTGCACTCTTTCCCTAGTTACACACTCTGATTTAACCATACTTGGCTCTACCACAGTCCAACTTAAACCAGACGCTGATGTCATCCCGGGGCGTCTGGCACAGGAAGTGACTTTACACTAACTGAACTGTTGAGAACTTTACAAAAAAAAAAAAAAGTTGAGCAATCACGCCCTGAAAAGGTTCTTTAAAACAAAATGTCAGGCATGCCGTGTTATGTTACTTGGGAGACAACAATGGATCGCTTGAATGCATCATACGGACAAAAGCAGAAAGTTCAGTGACGTTATTTTTCCCTTTTCAATTTGCGAACAATCAGCTTCCCTATACTCACACATTTTCCCACATCTGTCTATTTTCAGCCCTTACTGGTTGAGATTGCGCATGTACACTCTAAAAAAGAAACTGTTGACTTTATTGTAAAATACTGGCAGCTGTGGATGTCAGAATTTTACCGTTTAAAAAAACAAACAAACCAACCTAAAAAAGTATAGTGCTTTAGTAACCATAAATGTTATATAAAAAAAAAACAACAACTGATAATTATGTTAAAACAATTTATTATTGTCTTTTTTAACACTGTGACCTAGGGTTGTTCGATTTTGCCTAAAAAGGAAATCCCGATTATTTTCTCTCAAACCCGTTTTTCAATATCGATTTCTTGGCAAAATAAAAATAATGACAAATAAAGTATTCTGAATGTCTTCTGTTTAAAGGGCAGCTGAAGAGCATTTCAAATTTGGGCGTAATTTTACGAATTTAAACCATGGACGAGTTCGACAAAACAACCATGTCATTTTTAACACGTAACTGCGAGGATAATTTGCGTTTTTTAGTTTTTTTGCACTCTGTTAATGGTCTTTTCCCAAACCCGGAAGTGTGACGTAAATCCCTGAACGCAACAGAAGACTATCTAGAGTGAGCAAAACAGCAGCAATGATTTCAGTGATATTTCCACCGAAAGTAACCATTCAGGATCGCTCTTTCGTGACGCTAAGGATGGCAAAGGCTCCTAGGAAATATTATCTACAATTAATCCCTATATATTGGAACCTGAGGCGTCAGATGATGACGATTTACTCGGCACAGCAGACATTGGTTACGACCCTTTACGAAAGGAAGAGTGGTAGGCATCTAGGATCGTGATTTTCTCTGAACCTTTTTTCCCCAGTCATTCTGTGATATAATTATCAGTAATTGAAAAACAGTTTAGTAGTTATATAGGTCTAGTAAAAATGTATCAAATTGACATGAATGGACAACCTGTCATCTGTCTTATGACAGGTAAGCAGCAACAACAAAAAAACAGGTCGCCGTCAAGTAATAAACGTGTCAAATTGCCAGTAAGGGTCTACTTACATCTTTGAAAAACCAAACCTGTCATCGCTGAAATGTTGAAAACAAAGGACGCGATTAGTGCTGCAGCTATCGAATATTTTAGTAATCGAGTAATCGACTGAAAATTCTATCGATTAATCGAGTAATCGGATAAAACAAATATATTTTTAGGTGAAGAGCAGTTATAAATATACATGAGAAAACAAGACACTTCATCTAATCTTGAACCATTTTCAGTCAATCAATGTCTTTATTTTCGATGTATATTGTTGAAAACAGCCAACAATTGCATCTCAAATGTAACTAGAATAAAAAAAAAAGACTAATTCACTGCTTTCACTCAAAAAACCTTTAGATCTTATAAAAAAAAAATACATGTATGTATGTATGTATATATATATATATATATATATATATATATATATATATATATATATATATATATATATATATATATATATATATACCAAAAATGCCTTTACGCTTGATAACACACATCACTTAAAAGCTAGGATTTTTTCCCACGTGTTTCAATTGAATTTCTATTTGTGTCAAGCCATTTTTAAGTTCTAGTTAAGTTTTAAGTTTGTCAAGTCCTGATAGGATTTTGAGTTTTTGCATTGTTCAAAATAAATGTATGATACAGGCTGTATTGGAGCACATTAGGGATTAGTGCTACTTGGTGTTTTATCCAGCAATGACTACTGAGCTAAAATTGATAGTTAGCATTATTGAGTTTTTATTTTACACCCTCATCACTCCACAATGTTATGTTATGTTAAAGCCTGTATGTAAGACACGTTAGACACGCATCGAAAGTGGTCATAATTAATAGAAACCTAGCCCTCCGCAGGGCTAACGTTACGTGAGCTAGTGACAGTAACGTTAATCTTATTTATTAGCGCTTAGCGCTCTTTATTAGCGCTTAGTGCTCTACTGCTTTAAGATGGCGGCTGTTTACTAACGCTGCCCAGACGCAGCCGAGTATGTCATTTCGCATCTAGTTCAACATACATGTGATCTCTACTAGACTCAGCGGACGCTACCTGCTACCAACGTAGCATCGTGCGGGCTAGTATTTAGCAACGTCGGCGTCATTTGTAGCGGCTGTCGGCTGCAATAAGTTTTTTTTATTTTATTTTTTTTATGCTTCTTCCTCTACGCACGTGACATCAGCGTGCTGTCCCGCATTAAAAGTAGTCTGAGCAAAACGTGATGCTTAGAGCTGTCAAAATAAACGATTACTCGAGGTCAATAAAATTACTCGGATCAGTTTTTAAACTCGAGTTACTAGAGTTGCTCGAGTATTCGTTTCAGCTGTAACGAGAAGCCGGTGTTCTGCCAATCGTGCCGTAGGGACTGGTGGTGCGTGGCGGTGGGCGGGCGGACAGTGCGGGCTGGCTGCTCAGCCCTTCTGATGGAGGCTCTGCCCGTATACGGTGTGAGGCCAGTAGGGGCCCCCGGCAAGCTGGGCGCGGCCTTCCCGGAGTCGGGTTCATCCCAGCGACGAAACCCCGAAGAAGGTGAGGGCCGCCTCTCAGCAGCAGACTGCGCCCACTGGGGGTTAAGAATCTACCAACAATCGGGTGCACCACCGGCCCGTCTCGCCCTGGTACGTTAGAACACCGAGTAAAAGTTCTTCCGCTTGACTCTCACAAAAGATGTCCAAATCCTTGCAGAAGAAGGTTTTTTAGGCCACTCATAGAGTCTCGAGCCTTCATGTGAGCAATTCGTCGCTAAACATCGATATGGCATGACGAAACTCGCGAGTAAAACCCAGAAAATGTTTGCAATATATGGCGAGGATAGCGTGGTGCTATACTTTCGTATAAGAGCGCTGGTGGGGTCCCATTGAATTGATGTTATCGGGTAGCGGCCGGCAACGAGGCGTGTCCCTTGTTGCTAAGGTGTTGCTATGGCAGTAACTCAAAAACTATGCGGTCAATTAAAAAAAAAATTGGGCAATGTGAGTTTTGAGACAGCGTATGATGCATTCAGGCCAATTTACCCGAGTAAAACGCTCATCCGAAAAGCTCTTCAGCTGCCCTTTAAATTATTTTTTTTCTTCATTAGATCTGAAAGTGCCAGTTAATTTAACTCTGCTAATACACACAGAACAATCCCTTGGGATTAAGAGCATTTTTTTATACAACAGACTCCGGCTCTGTTCCTAATTGAAGCGAAAATGAAAGTAGAAAATGCATATACCATTTGAAACAAAATCAAACATGAGAAAAGGTAGTCAGTCAGTCAGTCAGTCTGTAAACCAAATAGTCTATCAGCAAGTCAGTCAATCAGGTCACTCAGGTGAAATAGGTAGGCAGCCATGCTCAGGGTGATGTGCTGCCACATTTCTCACTGGTATTACATAAATCAATGATTAGTGCAAAACTATCACGCAGTAATAACAATATGCAAGGTGGCAATCACCTATTCTAAACAAACACAAATATGCATCCCACTGAAGGTAACAAACACAATGATCCCTTAGGTTTTTGAGCACCTCATCTTTACAAAATATGTCATGTCAAACACATTAATGGCCTAATGAACAATGTGCATAGAAATTCAACTTTCAAATGTAGACCTAAGCATTTTTAGAAAATGTATATTGTATTAAACAATATGGCATGGTTTTAGTTACTGTAATCTAGTAGCAGCAATCTTGACAGAAAAATGAGACAGAGGTACAGACAAACTACCCCCGCCCACACACACCCACCCACACACACATACAACGAGACAGACACACAAATACATGCTTATGATTTCATACTTGTGGTATAGTGCAATATACACTCAGCCAGACGTGGTGCTATAATACTGTCTGTCGTTTTGTTGCCATTGCATGTTTTATTTGACAATCCACTGCAATCCTTCTACATATACTTTAAGTACATCACGAAATAATACACTTACTCATAGCGTTATGCAATTTTCTCAAAAGTTGGCTGGGCAAAAGAAGCAGAATTGCGGTAGCCATAATTGTTGTTGTTCTTGTTGTTTAAGATGGCGCGCTCTCATAGAAAGAAGTGGAAATGCAGAGAAAACTACGGCGGCTTAAATAAACCAAAATGGTGCGGTTTTGAAACATCGTTTCAAATGGTTTTAACATCGTTTTAACCAGAAAAGTTGGTTTCGGATCAAAATCGATTATTCGAACACCCTTACTGCGAGCTACAGTATATGCAATTGGTCTTGATAGTGATGTCACTGCAATCCTTTTTCTAGTTCCTTCCCAACTGGGATTTCAACCCACATCTTGGCAGTTGAGCGTGCTGACTACTGTGCTACTAAAGACAGTTGGAAAAGTGCCGCGGAGGTAGCAGGTTAGGAGAACTTTACTCCCTGAGAACTTAAAAGACCATGCTGGTATCCATAGCCACTGGGTTGATGGCTCAGTAGTCAGCATGCTCGACTGCCACGTTGATGGTACAGGTTTAAATCCTGTACAGAGAAGGGTGAGAAGAAGAAAGACGGCGAAGTGATGTCATCACCACCATCAGACTGGTCACACATACAAACTTTTTACAATCATTTACCACAAAACAGTTGTTTTCCGAAATTTCCAGGTTCGCGGTGAATCAGTAACAGGCACACTTTTGCTCAATAGATGATGTTTATTGATTAGAAAATGCAGAATAAATGAGATTTATTGATTACAATCCCACAAGAGCAAGCAAACAAGTATCAACAAATGTCAACGATGACGCTAGACTTGAGCTTGTCAACCCCAAAATCCCCACGTTACCAAAACAAAATGTCCCTTTAGCAATGAAAATCGCTTACCGTGACAAGTGAGTGGGAAGCCAGCAACACTCCAGTAAAGCGGCAAAGGGACAAAGCCAGGCGATCCGTACGTGACCCGCTGGCGGACCTCACGGGTCGCCCGGAAATGTCCGGTTTTGTAAGGACGCACCCCTCGGAGGTGGAGAGGCCAACTTCCGCCCCCGAGCGGCGCGGCCCCGTCCAATCACAAACATTTAAGCTACTTTTGGTTCAGCCCCCTTGGAAAAGGGCTTTTCACATGGGACAAATGAGCTGTGCTGCAACAGATGCCAACAAATGGTAAATATTATGGGTGCAAAACAAATTATCTCTATGGGACCCAGGCGTGTAACTATGGGACCCAGGCGTGTAGTAAAACAATACTATGGTGCAAAACAAGTTATCTCGTGAGATTCTCAAGCGCGTCTCCTAACTATGGGAACAAGGTGAAAAACAATAGAAGTTGTTACAATCCTATGTCACAGAAGCAATCATACATCACAAAAGCATAATGTAAAATTTTCCCACATCAACAGTGGTTAAAAGTTTTTTCTGGTAGTTTGTTGTTAATTTGGCAGTAAACCTTTTTACGGCTGCCGGTATTTTAATGTAAATAAGTTTTTTTCCTACAATGCAAAGAAGTCATCAAGGGTCCTTTTGCAGGCACATAGGTCGGAAAAGTCTTGTTTTACACTGATTTTCTGCGATAGACGACCAATCAATTTGTACTGGGAGGATCTGGCAGGAAATGATCACTTTGGTAGACTTGAGTCATGGATGTTCGCCTAGTTATTCATCAGTGCGTCATACCGCTTCTCAGCAGAAGACCGCTTCCATGGAAGCCAGAAACGCGTCACTGCAGCAGCTGATGGCGTGGCGGACTTCCTGGCAAAGAAATGCTGGAACCGGTGTATTTGCCTGACTCTGTGTCCGCCTTCTAAACAGACAGCTAAGATGAGCCTAGTTTTATTGGGTTTGTCAGCTCCGCACTAAGAGGCGAATCTCATCGTTATTTATAGCGAGCAGCCCGGCACTTGAGTCTCTCCGTGCGACTCGCCTTAGTCACTTCCTCGGACGGAGTAGCGGATGTCGCGCCCCTTTTAGAAGCACTCGAATAGCCATTAATAGAGCCGGTGTTGAAACAGAATGACCGACTAATGTCACTTTGGTCAGGTTGTCCATCCGTGCATGTATACTGCTCTCATATAAATCCAAATGAACATGAAAGTATATTCACCAGGCAGGTGCATTCTCTAACCATGCTGCATTATTGATATGAACAAGAATAGAAGCTGCCAATGTCAAAGCAGTTTACACAAGCGTTTATACAATGTACATTTGTAGACTCCTTTCTTTCGTGGATAGTTTTAAGTTATTGTCCCTTTAAGATATTGACTGTTCAAGTGAGGGGCTCGCAGTAAATGATCACCGATTTAGAAAGGTGATGTGACTATACAAACATAAACATCTAAGTTACAGGTTTCAAATTCAAGGCCTGTGCCAGATCCGGCCCATTATGTGGCACGCGAAAGCAAATAATGTGCATTGATTGCATATTTCATGCTTAAACCTAGAACACCTGAGCCTATTTTGTCCAAATTTGCATGCCTGTGATGTTGCCTTTATATTTCGGAGGAAAAATTATTCACAATGGCCTGGTTGGGTCCCTTTTTTCAGGACACCATAACCTTCATGTCCAAACTGTTGTTTCCTTCACTGATCAATTATAATCAACATTTTGGACCCAAAAAGACCAAAAAAAAAAAAAAAAAAAATCCCAAATCTTTTCGTATAAAATTGTAATATTAATGTCCCATTGACGACCAAACATGCTCAATGAAATGTTTTGAAGCGTGATAATATTTATTCAACTTGTTAGGATAAACATTCTACAGAAAAAAATTAGTCATAGGTGTTTTTGTCATTTCTACATGCTATGGTCAAAACAGGTTGTATACAGTAGACCTACAGTGCAAAATATTGAATATATAATATATATGGCGCAAAACACTCAGGTGATGCCCTCCTGTTCAAAATTTTTGTTCCCCCAGAAAATTGAGATTTTAAGCTTTCCAATGATTCACAAGAATTTTCGCCAGAAAAGCTTCTTTTACGTCAGGCAGCGTACCATAGTAGCATGGTACTTTGTGAATATACGTAAAATAAACGTTAACTGTACGTTTTTTTTTTTGCTTTAAACCAATAATCAAGACTGTTTTATGTCCATATCAATGAAGAATTCAGGGATTTAAGCATTTATTCACAAGAATTTTCACCAGAAAAGCTGTTTACGCCAGGCGGCCGCTAGCCTCATTCGCTAACAGTATATAACTATAGTGTATAACTATAATAAAGGGATATTCTATTCTATAATGAGTTGTGATTGTATATAGAATTTATTAATTACCTATTTACATATTATTTATGATTGATTCTGCATGTTTTCTTCAAGTATTAAGTTTCTGATGTTGAGTGATTTATTAGCTGTTGAAAACAAAAGTTGCTATTTTGGTCAAAACCTTAGAGGATATGTTAAATATTGCTATTGATCCTGAAAATATAGGTGATTATCTCTGCATCTGGTGATTTTTGTGCATCTAGTGTAAAATCTGAGACTTTTATAGCCATTTGAAGTTGTGTTATACTTATATAGAAAATAATTAATCGGGGTTTTATAAGGGAACGACTTTGAATTTTTTGATGCTGCTGCTCATGGAGACTCATATATGGCTAAGGTAGGTGCCTGTTTTGGTTTTAGGTCGGTAGCAGCTTTGGTTTTGTAATTATTTGAATTGAAGTTTTTGAAAATAGGCCCCCTACGAATCGGCCCTGTTTCCCGTGTCATGTCAATAGGTTATGAAGTCTATGGCCCATGACAAAAATGAGTTTGACAACTCTAGAATATGAAATCAAGGAAAATAGTTTAACTATTTTTCAGTCTATTATAAAATTGAGCTCATCTACATTTTTATAAGTGAAGACCGTTTACACTTGCTACGTATTTGCTTTCACGGACCATAAAAATGAATGTGGTGGGTCTGATCTGGCCCCACCGGCCTTGATTTTGACAACTGTCTTTTAAGAATTTAAATTTCAAGGTCAGGAACACAAGCAATCCTTGCTGTAAACAATGAAAGTCAGGGGTGACGTGATTTATAGTCTCTGCATGTTACAGGGAGTAAAAGTAAATGATGAAGAAAAGAAGGAGGGAGAACAAGTGACAGGAAAGCAAACACAGTCAGCATCCATCCCATAATACTCGCCGAAGCCCCAAAGGTCACCTTGTCGTTTGTTTAACGTTGGATCAATATAAGGCATTAGGCGCTCTTCAATGGAATTTGAAGCCGTTTGAGGTGTGAGATAAACTAAAACGACATATCTACGTGTAGGAAAGCAGAACTGTCATGTGACCTGTACGTCAGGTCGGACATGGGATGATAATAGAGACAATGGAATGACACCAGGCATGTGTGGGCGACGTCGCCACGGCGGTGTTTCGTGTTCCAGCGGAGCGGATCACTCCCACGGGGAGACGGCGTCGTTGTGTATTTTGTAAACACGCGAATGCTGCTGACGCACATTTGAATATTGATGAGCCTCCGGGGTTACGAGCAGAGTAGAAATACTGTTTACTGACCCACTTGGACGTGAACAGTTGTCATACAGCTTGTGCAAACTGGAACAGAATAGAATGTCGTTTATCATCATTTGATAGGCCGAGATATATAAATGAATATTTTCTAAAGATAACATTTAAGTTTGCGAAACCTTAACATTGACTAAAAACTAATATATTAAGGAAGACCACACATTTAATAAGCTTTAAATCAAATTACTTAACAGGCTACTGCAGTTCCACATGGTATCATCAGCCAATCACACTAATGGAGGATTTAGAGCCGTACATTTACTATTATAAGGATTTGTACATCTTGCCTTGGTCGATCAGTAGAAAATAAAGCTTAATGTTGACCCTTCTGTCCATGGGGGAATCTGCCCGGCTAATGAGGACCACCACAAATGACCCCGTCATCTCATTCTTTGGCAGCGGGTCAATGGATCCCACACAGGGGACACGATTGAAGACGACCTTGCTGCAAGGTTACTCTCCTTCCTGCCATTGTGTCTGCAGGAGGTGTACTTAAACATGTGTATGCGCTTGGTCAATTTTAACTCATTTGCTGCCATTGACAGCGATAGAGGTCCGTCGCCAACGATGGTAGCCGATCTGTTAACTGTGGTTGTGCTTGTGCTACTGTTAGTATTGTTAAAATTGTATTTTTTTTAATTTAAATAAATTATTTAAAAAAAAAAAAAAAAAGTTATTTTCATAGCTGTATAGTGTTTCTATTGTTTCATATATATGAAACTATCTATATATATATATATATATATTTTTTTTTTTTTCTGAAAAAAGTAAAACAGAAAATACCCCAACTTAGTGCTGTGCATTATGACAAAAAATATCGGCAAAACGATAGTAAATTATGTACTGTCGTAAATTGCAACCATCGTCACCATCATCAATTTTAATCATATATTAAAAAATACCCTGTACTCAAAACCACAGTCATAGACTTCACTATAGGATGACGGGACACGGTGCTTGGGGCCGATCTCTAGGGGTCCTATTTTTAAAAATTTAAAATTCAAATATTTTCAAAACCAATGTCCTTAGGCATATATGAGTGAGATAAAAAAAAAATCGTTCTCTAACAAAATCCTCATTATTTTTTTATACAGTAGTAATGGTAACAAAATTTAATATTGCTATAAAATTCGCAAATTTTATGCTAGATGCACATAACCAAGTGCAGAGACAATCACCTACATTTTCTGGATCAATAGCAATATTTTACAAATCATATAAGTTTTTGCTCAAAAAAGCAACTTTTTTTTTTTTTAATTTAGTGCAAGTTTTCAACAGCTCAACAACTTAAGGATGTGAACAATGTTGACCCTTACGAGCAAGCCAAACACAAATGGAATAAAGATGTCGACAAGCTTCCACCACTACGCGAAATGGACATCATACTGTATTTAGTGTTTGGTGTAAGTTACTACACTCATCAGCAATTCCGAAACTACAAATCGCTACAAAGCTGCAAACAGTTTTGCTGCGGATCGGTGCAGGACTTGCACATTATGACCGTAGCAAACGGCAACACCATCCAATGTGTGCTGTGCTGAGCTGTGATAGTTAAGTGACAAATCAATGCTGTTTTAGAAAACAGATTTGTTGCAGACAATGTAGCCTGTGTACAAATTATTTGCCACTATCTCACGGAAACATGTTACAGCTTTTTCATTTAGAAATGACAGGAATTATTTCTTATGGAGACAATGCACATGTATGCATGCTAGTTGTTTAGCTGTAGCAATAGCTAACAACAGGCCGACTTAGACTCAGTGGGGTTCCGTCGAGCTGAACATTCCCCTTTCTATTCAATCGGTTGTTGCAATTCTTTACCGAACAATAATTTCCAATCATTTTTAAAGAGCGACCTGAGTCGAAATGCCTCACTGTTTATGTTTCCCGGAGTTCCGACACCGAACTTCCTGCTTCCAACATGGCGATAGGGGCGGAAACCTCGCGAGTGCCACGTCATACGCTCGAGCCTAATATCTCCACCTCTTAAAGGACAATTTTTGTTCTGAATGCTCTGCCATCTCGACCCTGTGCATCTGTTTTGCATGTGTGTGTTTGCCGCACATTCCGGTTCCGGTTTGCTTGTGAAACTACCGGCTCTGATTGGTGCTTGGGGCCGATCTGTAGGGTTCCTATTTTTAAAAACTTGAAATTCAAATATTTTCAAAACCAATGTCCTTAGGCATATATGAGTGAGATAAAAAAAAATTGTTCTCTAACAAAATCCTGATTATTTTTCTATACAGTAGTATAACAAAATTTAATATTGCTATAAAATTCGCAAATTTTATGCTAGATGCACATAACCAAATGCAGAGACAATCACCTAAATTTTCTGGATCAATAGCAATATTTTACAAATCATATAAGTTTTTGCTCAAAAAAGCAACTTTTAAAAAAAAATTTAGTGCAAGTTTTCAACAGCAAATAAATAACTCAATTTTCACATCAGAAGCTTAATACTTGAGGAAACAACAGCAAAATTTGCACTTTTCTATATACAATCACAACTTATTTTGGTTGAATTCCGCTATTGTGTAGAGATACAAAATCCAACATGGCGTCCGTCACAAAACAAAGATCTTTTTAAGTAGAAAATTCTTGCAAATAAATGCTTAACTCGCGGATTTTTTTTATAGATATGAACGTAAAACCGTCTAGTCTTGGTTAAAAGCAAAAAACGGGCAGTTATCGTTCATTTTACGTAAATATTTCAAGGCAAAGTTACGATATTGTTTACTACAACATGGCAGACGTCAAGAAACAAAGAGCTTTTTAAGTTAAAAATTTTTGCAAATAAATGCTTAAATCATGGAATTTCTATAGATATGAATGTTAAAACAGTCTAGACTGGTTAAAAGCAAAAAAAAAAAAAAAAAAAAAAACGGACAGTTGTCATTCATGTTACGTAAATATTTGAAGCTAAAGTTAAGCTAATTTTTTCTATTCATTTCATTGTATTCACAACGTTTCAAAGTGCATGCATGGTGCGAAAAATATGATAATTACCTTCAATCCTTGACCAAATCACTCTTGAGACACTCCTGCCTGCTTGTATGCTGTAAAACCTTCGTCCTATTTTCACCTAAATCCAGCGTTAGAAAACAGTATGCATTTGAGTTTATCATAGTAAATAGTCAAAGCCACCTCAACGCTCTATGAATCGGCCCCCTACGGGAAAGCATGGCACAAAGTCTGTTAGAGTTGTCTTGTCAATTGATGGTGGAGTCTGTGCCACACTGCTAATAGTTCTTAAATCAATGATCTAGAATGACCAGTAGATGTCCATATACCAGCAAACCAGGGGTTTGATAAGTCACCACACCACACAAACATGTGGTGAATAAATAAAACTCTTAACTACATAATGGATTGCCATTGATGATAAGACATCCAATCCATTTAAAGTAGGGTTGTCCCGATCCAGGTTTTTGCACTTCCGATCCGATACCGATATTGTTTTGCACTTCCGATCCGATCCTTACTTGGTTGTCAGACTCATGTTGAAAAAGGTTTTAGTACTCTTGATAACAACTAGCCAGCTGAATTAGGTGAGTTTGAATAACACACAATGGTTGGTAACAAACACAAAACATTATAAATAACAAACAGAAATGGCGTAGTCAGTCAGTAAAACGTGCAAATAATATTGTAAACTGTCTTAAAAAAGCAAAACACACAAACAACCTTAGTGGAAAATCCCACAAACCCCCCAAGCTATTAGATGCTTTTAATTTTTCGTGCATTAGTTACATTACAAAAATTGTATAAAAAGCCTCTCAGGTATCAAGTTAATATTTTAAAACAGTAAATAAAATACTCAAGTCCCCATTCTGTATCAGCAGCTTTAAACTGTATTCACTTCATTTAATTTTGCAAATCAACTGTTAAAGTTGTTAAAATTGCTCCCGTTATTCCATAATTTCCCTTCTGTCTACTTTCGACATGTGAAAGTTTTAAAACTGTTTTGAAGATAGATTCAAGTCATGATTTTGCCGATTTAGGAGTATTTTAGATAAAAAGTTAATTAGGTTTGCTTGGAAGGTTCACAACAGCCTACTAGGGAAGTCTCCTGCTTTAAGATGGCGGCTGTTTACTAACGCAACTAGTTTTCAATACTTCAATGTTGCTAACGCCGTCGAGTCTGTCATCTTGCATCTAGTTCTATATACATATGATATCTATTATCTACAGTAAAACGATGTTGACGTATTTTGTTGCGGCTGTCAGCAGCAGTCAGGTATTCTTGTGTTTTTTATCCAGCGGGATGAGTTGAGCTTAAGCCGTGAGTTGAGCATTGGCATTACCCGGGTCTATGACAAGCATGATGTTTACTCTCGGGACACAATGCGGTCTGTCTCTCATTGCGTCACGAAGACCGCGCTGTGTATTAGTTCCACTTTACTTGACATATTTCAATAATCGGAATTTGGATGTTTGTGACTCGTTCTCGAATCTTCCATGGCCGAATCGCTCAAGGTTGTAATGACGGCTGGGCATGTTGTACCGTGGTTCTAAATGTTGGATGGTGCGTCTTTACTCATGAGAGATAATGGCTCGTCATCCAGAATGAATTCTTCGGCAATGACTCTTGTTATTCCCTCGGCTTTGGGACTGTCGAGTGCCAGTTTGTCACGCATAGCAAAAGTTTCTTCCAGTGTTAGTTGCGTAGGACCTTTCTTTTTGTCTTCGGTTTTCTTTACTTCTTATATTGTTTGTGGTGGTATTTCGCTAAATGCTTGATTAGGTTGGTTGTATTAAAACTTCTTACAGCCTTACCACCACGCTTGACTTTATTGTGGCATATGTTGCACTCTGCCTCTTCGTCTTTGTCATCCTTTAAGGTGAAATGATCCCACACAGCTGGCATTTTTACCGATAAAGTCTCTCGGTAAACTGTAATGTAAATGTAGTGTGTTGAAGGTGTGTCGTAAAATGCGGACCGGATTTTAGGGAAACCGAAGCAAAAACTGGAATGGATTATATAAATCCGTGCGCTGGAAAACCCAGACCGGACTTTAAAAAAAAAACTGGATCGGAATTCTGGATCGGGATTTTTCCGTGTTGGCGATCCGATCCGATACCGATGCGCATTTTTTGGCCCATATCGACGTCCGATCTGATCCAAATATCGGATCGGGACATCTCTAATTTAACCCTTTAAGGTCTGGGCCTATTTTGTCTGATTTTGCATGCCTTTGAAGTTGCCTTTATATTTCAAAGAAAGAATTGTTTACGATGGCCTGGTTTGGTCCCTTTTTTTGTGACACCTTGAACTTCATGTCCAAACTGTTGTTTCCTTCACTGACCAATTATAAATCATCATTTTGGGCCCAAAAAGACCAAAAATTCCAAAATCGTTTTGTCAAAAGTTTTAATATTGATGTCCAATTGACAACCAAACATGCGTAACGAACCGTTTTGAAACTTTGTAATATTTATTCAACATGTTAGGATGAACATTCAACCAAAAAAATTTAGAATAAATAGTCTTATATTTGACAATTCAACATAAACAACAGGTATAGCCATAGGCGTTTTTTGCCTTTATACATGCTCTAGTCAAAACAGGTTATATACAGCAGACCGAACAGTGAAAAAATATATACCATCTAACACAAAAAGTGTTTAGAGGCCATCTCTTTATGAGTTTAGGTATTGCGGCCCATCACCTGATGAAAACTATGTACACACAATCAAGCTTCTTGAACACACATTTATATAGACAAATTGAGAAGACTGATTGTGGGGAAAAAAAAAATATATATATAACATTGGAAAAAAAAGTATTTTCAAAAATATTTGCAATAAACAAGTAAAAAAATTATCAGGCATGCCACTCCGAAAAGCAGTTTCGTCCTGGAATTAGACACAGGGCGACATCACACAGCCCACACTTTCATGGGGTGTCGGTCCTCTTTCCACCCTTCCGCCCTTCCATTTTCATTTCACTTTACTTTCATTGTCACTATAAATGTACATGAAAAAAAGTCAGTATTTATGAAAATAATAAAGTATAAAATAAAAATAAATACAGCAATAAATAATAATGGAAATCTATATGTATGACAATAGAAAGAATACCATAGCTGAATATGTGCTACATCCCTAATCTTCATATAGAAAGAAGAACACCACAATTATAAATTCCTGCCTTGGATACACACAGTGCACGTACGACTTTGATCTGATATGCACATTTTATTATTATATACACAAACACACACTTATATTGCATCAAAAATTAACTTTGTCTTGCAATATCAAAAGAAACTTTCAAAAGAAACTTCAGCATAAAAAAAAAAAAAGTGAGTTGGCTTAACTCTGCTCATCGATGGCGTCACCCACGTGTTCAAATCCGTCACTATCTTCACTCGAGGACTCTTCCGAAGAAGACGATGATGATGAATTTGGACCATCCTCTTCCTCAAGTTGATCAAAAAGCACAATTGCTTGCGCTAAATTTAGCTTTCCGTTCATTCTCAAAGGTCGCTGCTCGAGCCACACGGCCGTCGCTCGCCACCTCGCTGCTTCAGAACACTCCTCCCTCTCGTTCGGTGGAACCTCGCACGGCAGTTATATTTATTTAAAAAACGCATTTTGTGCTTTCACTGTGACTTCGAAAGGGTTCGTTTGATTTGTGTTTTTTTCATGGAGCTTCCGTTTTGAAAAAGGACAAGAAATGATGGAAATATAGACATAAACAAATGATCAATGCAGCGTTTTAATGTTTTTTTGAGAGGACAATAAAACTATAAAACTTAAATGACAATATCTCACGTTTTAGTTGGTCGATTGACTTCAAATAATAACGAGAGTAAACCGCAACTTCCGCACTTTAAAACGAGACCAACCAACGGCATGTGGGTGACGTAATTAAAACGTGAGGGCGCTTCAAAGACGACGTGCGCTGAGGACGCGCCGGCGCGTCCTTCGACTCTCAAGGGTTAAAGTGGGGGATATTGTTATTGTATCATCATATTCCAACCCCAATACAAATATACATTTATATAGATTTCTTTCTCTTACATTTTACTTGTAGTTTTATTACGCAAAGGCTGTTGACGAGGCAAAACCATGTAAATTTGCTCGTCTTCCGGTTACCTTGAACCTACTACTGTATGTTACAAAATGTGTAATCTTATGCGCATATCTGGATCAAAAACAGATCTGTTCCACAGGACACGAATGACTTGCTTGCATCTTTTCTTCCTATCCTTTTCCTCTCCTACGACTCCTACAATTGGGCTTTTGTTTGATTTTAATTAGCTGAAGAGAAGTCAGCTGGAGGCTCATTAGGAAATCAAAGTGAGCCAATAAGCGCCGTGTGCATTATTCAAATTACGTGCGGATGCTTCGGAAGTCCGTGTCGGGCTCCTTTAATTATGAGCTGAACTTTAGCCCACATCCCTTTCTGGACGCTCTCGGCCGGCCTGCAATTACCCACCAGAACGTACACACGCAAACACTTGAGGCTTGTTGTGCCCGAGATGAGTCATTTATTGTCAGATGCCCAGCGGAAAGGTCGGTCTGAGGAGGTCCAAAATCCTGCGAAAAGCAAATGCGTGGCGACCCGCTGGTGGGAAAAGCAAATGAACGAGGTAACCATGACGCTCAGGCGGTCGAGCTGTCCCTGGCCCACCCAAAATCCTCACTTGCAACCAACCTGGCAACCCTGCCGCTGTGACCTTTTAAAAGCCATTGATCCCCTAACCAAAAAGAATACCGCAGAGAACTGTTAACCGGATTTCATATCCCAGGTGCACACCTGCTGTCAGAGGCAGATGCTTTGCTGCAGGCAAAAGATGAATGTGAAGTTTACACACTCTATTGTGGTTGTGATAAATGCGGCTGTTTTTGTCCTCAAGTTTGTGTGTCTTCCCGCTGCCAGCTGCTTATTAGGATTCCAACAAGTCTCACATTTCCATAATGGAGGTGACTTCAAGAAGAAAGGGAAAAACAACTAGAAACGCCATGGAAAGACTTGCAAATTAATAGAAACTTATTTGGCTTTTTTGAAATTTGAATTGCAATTTTAGAAGTAAAAGAAAAAGTTTATTCTGTTTGCTGTCATGGTGTGTGATATACAGTCAACCCCACCTATTTGCTATTAACTTTATATTTTCTGCGTAAACATTTCTCAATATTTCAAAAAACGTCACATATTTCACCTTTATTTACAGTGGGGCAAATAAGTATTAGTCAACCACCAATTGTGCAAGTTTTCCTACTTGAAAAGATTAGAGAGCCCTGTAATTGTCAACATGGGTAAACCTCAACCATGAGAGACAGAATGTGGGGAAAAAAAACAGAAAATCACATTGTTTGATTTAAAAAAAAAATTATTTCCAAATTAGAGTGGAAAATAAGTTTTTGGTCACCTACAAACAAGCATGATTTCTGGCTGTAAAAGAGGTCTAACTTCTTCTAACGAGGTCTAACGCGGTCTAACGGGGCTCCACTCGTTACCTGTATTACTGGCACCTGTTTTAACTCATTATTGGTATAAAAGACACCTGTCCACAACCTTAGTCAGTCATACTCCAAACTCCACTATGCCCAAGACCAAAGAGCTGTCGAAGGACACCAGAGACAAAATTGTGGACCTGCACCAGGCTGGGAAGACTGAATCTGCAATAGGTAAAACGCTTGGTGTAAAGAAATCAACTGTGGGAGCAATTATTAGAAAATGGCAGACATACAAGACCACTGATAATCTCCCTCGATTTGGGGCTCGATGCAAGATCTCACCCCGTGGCGTCAAAATGATAACAAGAACGGTGAGCAAAAATCCCAGAACCACACGGGGGGACCTAATGATTGACCTACAGAGAGCTGGGACCACAGTAACAAAGGCTACTATCAGTAACACAATGCGCCGCCAGGGACTCAAATCCTGCACTGCCAGACGTGTGCACCTGCTGAAGCCAGCACACGCCCAGGCCCATCTGCGGTTCACTAGAGAGCATTTGGATGAACCAGAAGAGGACTGGGAGAATGTGTTATGGTCAGATGTAACCAAAATAGAACTTTTTGGTAGAAACACAGGTACTCGTGTTTGGAAGAGAAAGAATACTGAATTGCATCCGAAGAACACCATACCCACTGTGAAGCATGGTGGTAGAAACATCATGCTTTGGGGCTGTTTTTCTGTTTTCCTGGACCAGGACGACTGATCTGTGTAAAGGAAAGAATGAATGGGGCCATGTATCGAGAGATTTTGAGTGAAAATCTCCTTCCGTCAGCAAGGGCATTGAAGATGAGACGTGGCCGGGTCTTTCAGCAAGACAATGATCTCAAACACACAGCCAGGGCAAAAAAGGAGTGGCTTCGTAAGAAGCATTTCAAGGTCCTGGAGTGGCCTAGCCAGTCTCCAGATCTCAACCCCATAGAAAATCTGTGGAGGGAGTACCGTGTTGCCCAACGACAGCCCCAAAACATCACTGCTCTAGAGGACATCTGCATGGAGGAATGGGCCAAAATACCAGCAACAGTGTGTGAAAAGCTTGTGAAGAGTTCCAGAAAACATTTGGCCTCCGTTATTGCCAAGAAAGGGTACATAACAAAGTATTGAGGTGAACTTTTGGTATTGACCAAATACTAATTTTCCACCATGATTTGCAAATAAATTCTTTCAAAATCAAACAATGTGAGTTTCTGTTTTTTTGCCCACATTCTGTCTCTCATGGTTGAGGTTTACCCATGTTGACAATTACAGGCCTCTCTAATATTTTCAAGTGGGAGAACTTGCACAATTAGTAATTGACTAAATACTTATTTGCCTCACTGTATGACATGACACTATCCTGGGCATTAATGACATTATGAATCATGTCGCTAACTACATTTATGTCCAGCTCAGATCTTTACATCCATTCAAAAGTGAGATGGTGATTTTATGCAGAAATGTGAGAAATTCCAAAAGGTTCAGATACTTTTTCATACCACTGTAATTAATCAATGATTGCTAAGCGTTTTGACACATGCCTTTTTTGGTCATTTTTCCAAATTTTTATGATCTTGGAATTTCCTCTCATCTGACTGGTGGGAAATCAAGCAATTACTTTGCGTATCACAATCAAATTTCAAATATTTTTGCATTTTTCTTTTAGAAATCTCATAAAGATTACAATAGGGCGGAAAAATGGACATCTTAAATCTTAAATTTCCGAACCAAGAGTCTGGTGTCGAAAAATAACTCACGTTTAATTCATTGGATTATTCATCCACCGTTAGAGTGAGGCTGCGTACCACTGGTGGTGCTCAAACCTTAATTTGAAAACCACTGGAATAGCAGATCCTCAGTTGTTTTACTTGACAGAAGGAAACTTAAAAGTTTGTCTTTCTGTAAAATCACGCAATTGTGTCGCTCACACTGAACAAAGTGGGTCAAAAGTTCCAAGAGCGAAAAGTGAAGCGCGCCAGGAGTCTCATGACATCCACCTGACAGGCCTCCAGTATCAGCAGCTCCTCCTCTTCCCCGACTCACTGTAGAGTTACTACCATCCGTGCCCTCACCGGGTTCTTTTTAACATCCATCAGCTCCCCTGGCAGCCTCTTACTGTAATTGGCCGTCTTGCGTTTCCGATGGGAACGCGGGATAATGTGTACGGTCCGTCTGGGTCACGTCGAGGACATGCGTCGTAAGCTAGTATCTGCACTCACATGACGCCATTAAGATGTCATTTTTGCGGGATGAGGTAGGAAAAAAGAGAGGGGGTGGCGAGCAGGAGGTCTATGTTTTGCCAAGCCAAACATTCCACTCAGCTGGAGGTCTGACTGGAGCAGCTTGTTCTCTAATTAATACCCGAGGAGGAGGAGGGAAAAGAGAGGGGGCGTTTAGAGATTTCCAAAATAAAAGTGCTCAAAAGGCGCCAGTGTTAATGGCGTGCGGTTTCACAACAGTTTTGGCAAAAACTGCTGATATTTCCACTCGTGTGATAACCAGGAAGTGACTGCCTCCAAACCCCCACACAGAACCCCCCCCCCCCCCCCCCGGCCTTGAGAATGCCATGGGACAGGAAAAGGGGGTGGTGGGGGTGGGAAGGCAGGAAATACTTCTGTCTCCCCAAAGCACATATTAATAATAGACATAGGCTTTTTATAGTCGTTTGTTCCATTAATGTTGCCCAGCGTTTCGTTAGATTATTCAGTTGATGCAGGGATACTTTGATTACGTCGTTCCACAGCCCAAAAGTCTATGCTAAATCCTTAATAAATACTGCTGGTTAAGGGTGTAACAGTACATGTATTTGTATTGAACCGTTTCGGTACGTGGTGCTCGGTTCGGAACGGAGGCGTACCGAACGAGTTTCTGACGCAATGTAACCCTTAAACCTGAGTTATACTCCCGCGTTGCGGTGACGGCGCAGCGACTACGGCGTCATTCGACATTCGATAGGTCTGCGGTGAAGGAACGCGTTGCTCTGTAATTCACCGCCAAGCCACTAGAAGAGTGTGGCGTTATGTTTGTACGGTTTTGGGGCATGCTTGTTGACTTCCGCTAGTCTAGTTTAACGGAGAAAAAATAAACAATGCAAGATGGAACTCTTGAAAGTAAATATTCTGCTCATCAACATTGAATAAATATTGAACATACAAATGTTGAGGGGCATGCGACGCAGAAGACGGTTTCGAGGCGGTCTGGCCGACTTTTGATGCCGCACAGAGAGTTTTAGACTCGGGTAGAGAGAGCTAGCTGTGGCGGCTAGCTTCAAACTGGCGTTGAGCACTGCGTTCAGTCTGCAAAGCCCTCCAGCCCGATTTGTTTGCTGTGTCCTACAACCAGCCAGTGGGAAGCCATAGCAGATTTCTGGCATCTATGGAACTTCCCAAACTGCGTTGGGAGCCTTGATTTTAACATTATCATAAAAAGCACCGAGGCACTCTCAATCAGTGATGATGTATGGTGTGTGAACGGTCTGTTATTGAAAATTAAAGATCAAAACAACTCTTTTGACACCAAATCTGTGCTTTATTCTTCATATACTTGAAGTGTGACACGTAAATAAGTCACATACTCACAGCAAGCAGATGTACACAATAAATGATGAAGTGCACCAACCAAAAATACGACATAAAGTGATAAAAAGTTGGCAGTTTTTGGCCGACTGGGTCACCGCTTCGTGTGGCCACTCGATTCCGAACACACACGTCTCGGTGGTTCTTCCATTTTTTTTTTTTTTCAATCGCAGACCTTGCCATTTGGCAATCACAATAATGTCTTGACGAGACTTGCTCTTCGACGATACTCCCGTCAGCTTGGTCCATTTTTGCGTGTAGAAAATAATGTTTGATTATATTCTAGAATGGCGGTGATTTCGCGCTGAACCGGAAACAACAGTCTGAGCGGACCAATCACAGTCCGTTTCTGCCACGTCATACGCGTCTACGCGACGCGAAGGTTAGAAAATTCGAGAGGAACGCGTTAGGCTACGGCGCAGGGTCGAAACTCGGGTCTTCCTTGACGGCGCAGGTCTGACGCGGAAGTATAACTCGGCCTTTACCTTTCAAGGCTGTGAGTCGATCGGGTTACAGTTTCTTTGTGTTGATTATATTTACTCCGTCTTCTTTACTAAAATTTAGGACCAACACCGTAGGACAGTATAACCCAGGAACGTGGCGCCGTGAGAACGCAGTGAAACGCGGGCGTTAAAGTCAATCAGCCAATGCACACCAGTAGCAGTGTGGCCGCGTGTTAGACGTGTCCCAGAAGCGGATCAACACGACGCATGCGAAAAGAAGGTAGTCAATACTTCTGGCCGGTAGCTAGGATCAGGCAAACCAGAAGTCACTCATGTAAAAATACGGTGGATCCGGTCGATTTTCAAACTAATATGCAATCGTAACCCACTTTTTGAGTCCATTAGATCTCTTGAGTGGTAGATCAGGGCACAGTTGACTTGTCTTTGTTGAATTACTGCTGTCCTCTCTGCTATAATAATCACCAACACGGCCCCGTGTTCAATACAAAACCCTCCTACCACAACAAAACAAGTAGGAACTAATATTCACATAGGAACTAAAGTTATACAACATAAAATATACAATATAAATTAATACTACATCACATTTGTAAAATATAAAAACGTAATAAAATAAATAATAGCCCATTTGAATAAAATAAATTGAAATGAGCCAAAACACCTGTATTTAAATAATAAGAATAATACACAGATCCTGCTTAGACAATTAAATGTATTAATTTCTATGTGGCGCTTTAACTTGAGAAAATCTACCAATAAAGCTTTTGAAAACCGTTCATAAGAAAAAAAAAGATTCATTGAGGCATGTCATTTGTACAATACATGCTAAAATCTTTTTCATTGGGATTGCTTTTCTCTTTTAGCGCAGGACTTTTTTCTTCTTTCTTTCAGAAAGAAAGCTGACCAATACACGGGGTCTGAAAGGCAAATTGTTGTTGGATTATCTTTAAATACCCGCTACTTTTTGAGCAGAATTCTAGCTTGTACATGCTAATGTTCCTATTGTTGAAAGCACAAAGGTGTGTAATAAACAACTAGCACATTTATATTTTGCATTTTGTTGTCTTACTGTACCGAAAATGAACCGAACCGTGACCTCAAAACCGAGGTACGTACCGAACCGAGATTTTTGTGTACCGTTACTCCCCTACTGCTGGTACTTTTACAAATAGCAATTACACAAAGCAACAAATAACAAATAAATCACAACTACAAATCATAATAACAATAATAATGTAACGAATTGGGTTCTAATGTGGCGGTAGTGTTTTACATGCTGTTCCTGAATGCACCGTGTGACTGACGAGAGAGTGAGAGTGTTTTTACTTTTTCTCCATGGCGTTATTGGCGTCGGCTATGGTGGACAGTAGTCGTGCTTTGTTGGACAATAGGGGTGTGACAAAATATCGAAATGGTGATATATCGTGATACTTTGTATCCCCAAAGGTTATCGATATGCTTCTGCCAAGAATCGAGATATCGTTTTAAAAAGGTGTCAGTGTCTAAAAAAAAATAGATAAAAAGAAACCAACAAGTTGCTACCAAAATCTTCCACCATAATAGTGTCTCATTTAACTCAGTTAACTCGTTGACGGTGCTCGACGCCCATTCCATTTAGACTAGAAACGTTCGTTCATTCAAAACTAGAGCATTCAGTCATTCTGTCTGATTTTCAGGGCATTTACAGGTCACTTGCTGTTCATTTTAGGGCATTTACAGGTCATTTCCTGTTGAGTCTGAGTCACTGCCTATTTATTTGGGTGATTCCCAGGTCACTTCCTGTTATGTAACTCAAAATAAACAGGAAGTGACCCATAAAATACCCCAAATTCAACAGGAAGTAACTGAAAATCAACAGTTAAATGACCTTAAATGGCCCAAAATTACCTCATTGCCTGGCATTGGCTACTATCATAAGTTCTCTTCAACTGTGAGGGACGGAATATACTACAAAAATCCAGAAAATCACATTGTATAATTTTTAAATAATAAATTTGTATTTAACTGCATGAAATAAGTATTTGATACTTTACCAACTAGTAAATATTTCGGCTCTTACTTCTTTTTTAAAAACCCCTCCTGTTCTCCACTCATTATCGGAAGTAACTGCACCTGTTTGAACTTGTTACCTGTATAAAAGACACCTGTTCACATGCTCAAACAAACAAACTCCAACCTCTCCACAATGGCCAAGACCAAAGACCTGTGTAAGGACATCAGGGATGAAATAATAGACCTGCACAAGGCTGGGATGGGCTACAGGAAAATAAGCAAGCAGCTTGGGAGAAGGTAACAACTGTTGGAGCGATTATTAGAAAATGGAAGAAGTTCAAGTTGACGGTCAATCTGCCTCGTTCTGGGGCTCCATGCAAGATCTCACCTCGTGGGGCATCACTGGTCATGAGGAAGGTGAGGGATCAGCCAGAACTACACGGCAGGACCTGGTCAATGACCTGAAGAGAGCTGGAATCACAGTCTCGAAGAAAACCATCGGAAACACATTACGCCGTCATGGATTAAAATCCTACAGCGCACGCAAGCTCCCGCTGCTGAAGCCAGTGCATGTCCAGACACGTCTGAAGTTTGCCACTGACCATCTGGATGATCCAGAGGAGCAATGGGAGAAGGTCATGTGGTCGGATGAGACCAAAATTGAACTTTTTGGTCTAAACTCGGCTCGTCGTGTTTGGAGGAAAAAGAAGGATGAGTACAACCCCAAGAACACCATCCCAACCGTGAAACATAGAGGAGGAAACATCCTTTTTTGGGGCTGCTTCTCTGCCAAGGGTACAGGACGACCGCATCGTATTGAGGGGAGGATGGATGGGGCTATGTATCGCCCGATCTTGCCTGACAACCTCCTTTCTTCAGTGAGAGCCCTGAAGATGGGTCGTGGCTGGGTCGTCCAGCATGACAACAACCCAAAGCACACAGCCAAGTCAACTAAAGAGTGGCTCCGTAAGAAGCATCTTAAGGTCCTGGAGTGGCCTAGCCAGTCACCAGATCTGAACCCAATAGAAAATCTATGGAGGGAGCTGAAAGTCCGTGTTGCCCGGCAGCAGCCCTGAAGGCTCTGGAGAAGATCTGCATGGAGGAGTGGGCCAAAATCCCTGCTGCAGTGTGTGCAAACCTTGTCAAGGACTACAGGAAACGTTTGGTATCTGTAATAGCAAACAAAGGTTTCTGTACCAAATATTAAGTTCGATTTTTGTGATGTATCAAATACTTATTTCATGCAATTAAATGCAAATTTATTATTTAAAAATCATACAACGTGATTTTCTGTTTTTTTTGTATTGATTCCGTCCCTCACAGTTGAAGAGAACTTATGATACAAATTACAGACCTCTACATGCTTTGCAAGTGGGAAAACCAGCAATATCGGCAGTGTATCAAATACTTGTTCTCCCCACAGTATATGTATATAAATTGAAGGATTTCGGCCTCCCCGCCAAGCCGCGGAAACAGCGCCAGCCAAACGAAATAGCGTTCCGCTGGCACCGCTCCTGCAAACCAACCGGTGGGGGCCAAGATTCTGCGCGTTCACTCCCATGTTAACCCTTTGTACTGACTCCATGTTCCAAAAGTTTGAAGTCTCACGAAAAACAGGTTGACAATTTATTCGTCGACAATGGTCAAAAACAAGGCAAAAACAGACGACGGAGAGACCCTGCTGGATCCAGGGTCGGCAAAACAAGGCTACATAGAAATGTTCCTGAGCAGCGGCAGTTGTTACCTAAATGTTCAGTTCTTTTTGAAAGCTGTGTTGGAGTGGGCCGGGCCGAAGGCGTGGCTGGGTGTTGTCTTGGGATCATCCCTCTTTGGCAGGTCAGGTTCGTGCGTCATCCTTCGTGGCTGGGACGTGGTTGCCACGACCACCGACGCAGGTCTTGACGTCCAAGGTGCCCGTGCTATCATCTTGTTATCCTGGTTGGGCGAGGGCGTTGTTCTCCGATGCTACTTGTTTTAGGACAGAGCGCCCTGCTTTGTCCTGGAGTGCCCTGCAGAACTGATTGCAAGAGTTGGTGTGTCAATCTTGCTCATGACGCATTGGGCTTCTGTGATGGCGTTGTGTATCTTTTATGCCCTCTATTCTGCTTCTTTTCATTAAACTATGGTGTAAGTCATGGGCGCTCATTACGTCGATCGCGATCTACCAGTCGATCGCAAAGGTAGTATGGGTAGATCGCATGACATTAAAAAAATTAGATGGTAGTATGGGTAGATCGCATGACATTAAAAAATAGACGTCAGCCTATCATCCATTCCGTTACTTGATATACAGGGAAGCTAGTCAGATGACACCTGTTTTATGTGACACATAGGTCACCACGCATGCACAAACAACGGTGCTACGTGCAGCACAGCTAACAAGCTAGCGAGTTGGTTACCTCCAGTTTTAAGCCCTCGTTTTATTCTCCTGAACTCAACAAAGGGTATAAACATGAGTGGGGGAGCTGGACCAAGTAAGAAGACAAAAACGTATCACTTTCATACAGAATGGGAGGAGGAGTTTTTTTTCACGATGACATTTTCGAAGTGCGTTTGCCTCATCTGCCAGTCTAGCATCGCAATACCGAAGAAGGGAAATGAGGAGCGCCATTTTCGGAGTGTTCATGGAAAATATGATACCGACTTCCCGCCGAAAAGCGAGCTGAGGAAGAGAAAGGTGAAGGAATTAAAATGCCAGTTGTCCGGACAGCAGTCATTTTTCACACAACCTACTTCAAAAGCGAAAGCCGCCACCGAAGCATCGTTCCGGGTGAGTCATGTCATCGTTAATAACAAGAAATCCTTCCAAGACGGAGAAATGGTAAAGGAGGCATTCGTTGAAGCAGCTGACTCATTGTTTCGAGACTTTAAAAACAAGACAGAAATCGTATCTTCGATCAAAGCTCTCCAGCTGTCAAGGCCTACAGTTACATGGCGCTGTGAAGCAATGGCGGAGGATTTGACCGGGCAACTTTGGAAAGACATCGCAGACTGTGAGTGTTTCTCATTGCAGTTGGACGAGTCTACGGACGTGGGTGACACAGCACAGATGTGCATTTTCATTCGTATGGTGTTTTCTGATATCACTGCAAAAGAGGAGCTATTAACAGTACTGTCCATGAAAGAACAGACGCGAGGAGAGGACATATTTCAGTCGTTCAAAAACTTTATTGATAAAACCCAGCTCCCAGTGTACAAATTGATGTCTATCACCACAGATGGCGCACCTGCAATGGTTGGCCGCTTGAATGGATTTATTGCCAAGTGCAGGCAGGACGATGCTTTCCCGGACTTCTTGAATTACCATTGCATAATCCACCAACAAGCGTTATGCGCTAAAATTCTCAACATGAAAGAGATTATGGATGTGACAACGAAAATCGCCTGCTCTATTCGCGCCAGGGCTCTTCAAAGACGTTTATTCCGTGCACATATGGAGAAGGCTGACTGTGACCACTCTGAGTTGTTGCTGCACACTGACGTCAGATGGCTTAGTCGAGGCAAATTCCTGCAAAGATTTCGAGAGCTCTGTCCTGAGATTAAGGAGTTTTTCCGTGAAGCTGGACATGCAGAATACAAGCAACTAAGTGACGTTCAGTGGCTGTTAGACTTGGCATTTTTAACCGATTTGACAAACATGTTGAATGACCTCAATCTAGAGCTGCAAGGGAAAGACAAAACAGTGATCAATATGATCAGCTCAGTTAATGCTTTCAAATGAAAGATGGGACATCTCTCCACAAAGCTGCAGCGCCACGATTTGGCAAACTTCAAGAATTTGGCGTCAGAGCTGGAGATGCAAGGGAAGGCCTGTGTGCAACTTAATAGTGCACGTTACACAGAGCAGATTGACAATATTCTGTCAGAGTTTGACAAACGCTTTCAAGACTTTTCTTTGCTCGAGCCAGTCGCTACATTCATGTGCTATCCTTTTCGAGATGATGCTGAGGTGGATTCACTCGCATCAAAAATTGCAACACTGTTTCACCTGAAGTCTTCTGGAGTGGAGGATGAGATTTTGACACTGCAAGCAGACATTGAGCTGAAGTCCAGAGCTCATGGACAGTTCTGGAACTTACTCACAGAGGTAAAGTACCCCAACATGAGGAAATGTGCTACCTTCTTGACTGCATTATTCGGCTCCACATATTTATGTGAGTCAGCCTTTTCTCACATGAAGATCATTAAGTCCAAGTACCGCTCCACCATGACTGACGATCATTTGGAAGTGTGCTTGAGGCTGGCTGTCAGCAGCTACTGTCCAGACTACGCATCCCTGGCTGATTCAATTCAGTGCAAGTCATCAGAGTAAACTCGGGTAATGACAAAAAATGTGCATAGTTAATTGTGTTGTGCAATATTGGCTCATGCGGTTATGCAAGTTACATCGACATACATTGTACAAAAAAATCCTCAATATATTTATAAATAAATTTGCATTTTTGTAATAGGTAGATCATTTTGCCTTGGTCATTTTATAAGTAGCTCGCATGCTGAAAAAGTGTGAGCACCCCTGGTGTAAGTGCTATTTATTTTATATTAGGTGTGTTAAAGTAATGCAAACAGTTATATGGTGTGTGCGAGAAAGGTAACTATTCCCTTCTATATATATATATATATATATATATATATATATATATATATATATATATATATATATATATATATATATATATATATATATTAGGGCTGTCAAAATTATCGCGTTAACGGGCGTTAATTATTTTTTTTAAATTAATCACGTTAAAATATTTGACGCAATTAACGCAGATGCCCCGCTCAGAGAGATTTAAATGACAGTACACAGTGAAACGCTCACTTGTTGTGTTTTATGGAGTTTTGCCGCCCTCTGCTGGCGCTTGGGTGCGACTGATTTTATAGGTTTCAGCACCCATCAGCATTGTGTAAGTATTGACATCAACAATGGCGGGCTACTAGTTTATTTTTTGATTGAAAATTTTACAAATTTTATTAAAACGAAAACATGAAGAGGGGTTTTGATATAAAATTTCTATAACTTGTCTTTTAAGAACTACAAGTCTTTCTATCCATGGATCGCTTTAACAGAATGTTAATAATGGTAATGCCGTCTTGTTGATTTGTTGTTATAATAAAGAAATACAGTACTTATGTATCGTATGTTGAATGTATATATCCATCTTGTGTCTTATCTTTCCATTCCAACAATAATTTACAGAAAAATATGGCATATTTTATAGATGGTTTGAATTGCGATGAATTGCGATTAATTACGATTAATAAATTTTTAAGCTGTAATTAACTCGATTAAAAATTTTAATCGTTTGACAACCCTAATATATATATATATATATACTGGACTGTCTCAGAAAATTAGAATACACAATATTCTAATTTTTTGAGACAGTCCTGTGTATATATACAGGACTGTCTCAGGAAATTAGAATACACAATATTCTAATTTCCTGAGACAGTCAGGAAATTAGAATATTGTGTATTCTAATTTTCTGAGACAGTCCAGTATATGTATTACCTGCTGGTTTACTACAAATGTGAAATGAGACCCCGAAATGATGGCTTGTATTTTTGGTGTGCCACCCTAAGATTTTAAATATCACCATCTGGCCACCCTTGTGAAACATTACATTTCTGAAGGCGCCTCTGCTTTCAGCATTAGATTTGAAATCGAGTGCGGGTTAGCAATTTACGGATGCATCCGAGTCACACGACATTCATGCGAGACCCGTCACCGCGATGTTGGGAATTAAACTCATCCGTCCTTGGCGGTTCACACTGAGGTCAGCATACATTTACAACAACGCCCCGCGGAGGAAACCGGATAGTCCGCCATCGGTCCCGGAAACCGACGCGTAATTCGAAACCGTCGGCGTCTATCGAAGAAGTCGGCCGCAATCCCACTCGCTTGATGTTCTAAACCGAGCTCGCTTTAGCAGCGGGACTTCCTGTCCAGCTGCTACTGCTGTCATTACGCGTCAACAGATGCGTGTGTGTATTATGACTCAACACGCAGATGCACACACACATTTTTGGCATTTTCTCTCAGGCGCATTACATGGTGGAGCAGACGTCTTTGAAAACACACGACTATTTGTTGTACTCGAGTACCGTAATGCCACAAAAATGCGCCATCTGTTAGAAGGGATGGCTTTTTTAGGCAATCCCCGTTTGCAAGTATGTGTGTGGGCGTGTGCGAAGCCTAATGGTTTGCTGGCAGCATGGGTGCAATAACACCAACCGTCATGAAGGCTATACTGAGGGGGATTTTACATAAAAAAACATATTTTTGGGGGGTGTTTATCTCCTGTGGTTTGCAGTCATGATGATAATTGTGATTTTGTTTTGCCAGTTTTCACTCCCACTGTGTTGTGAAATCTTTTGGGAAAATGTTTTGCTGCCTAATGTTTATTCACAGGACGGCTCAGACTCACTCATAACAAAACTGTTTTTGATGGAGGGCTATGTCACATGTTGCAGACATTTTACATCCCAAGATTTGTGTGCGCCAAAATAAAGTTGGCTTTTGGCACAGCGTTGTGTAAATAAAGTTGACACATTTTGGCAGCTCAATCTGTTGCCTGTGACCGCAGCAAATCAAATTCATATACAGTATGAAATGTCATCTTTGTTAGAGAGGCGGGGTGAGAACTGAGAACATGGCTCGGATGCCTGAATTTTGTTTTTCCTTTTTCATTCTGTGAAAAATAAATAAAGTAAGAGTTACCAAATCCTGCAAGGTTACTAAAAGTGGGAGAAAAAAAACAATACAGATACCTTAATTTTCGGACTATAAGACGCTACCTTTTCTCTCAATTTGAATCATGTGGCTTTTAGTCCAGTGCGGCATATTTGTTTATTTATTTGGGTTAACAGGCAAATTTTTATTAGACAGCAACATCATAACACTGCCATAAGACTATCATAATGATGACATGACACTGTCATGGGCATAAGTGAATGCTCATGACAGATGTCATTAGGTGTCATCAAATTATGTCACTTACTCCATTTGTATCCAGCTCGGATCTTTTACATACAGTCAAAAGTGAGATAATTTGCCGGATGACACAAAATTAAATGTGTCATAAGCATTCATTAATGCTCATGGCAGTGTCTTGTCATAATTATATGGTCTAATGACAGTCTTAAGGCACCACTTTCAAATAAAGTGTTAATAAATACCATAACTACCAATAATAAAACAACTGGAACAAAAACTGAAGAAATAATTAGCACAGAACATGAATTTTAATTGTTATTTACAACTAGAGCGCTGCAATGCATGCTAGGAGGCATGTTGAACGACAACATTATTAACAGCAGAGGTTGACTGTCTCCCCAAAGGGTGCAGTGATGGCCAAGTGAAGCTTCTTGAATCCAATTGGTTCAAAGCTTCATGGTGGTTATTTGGTCTTATGACAGTCTTATGATGCCGCTGTCAAATAAGGTGTTATCGGTTAATCTTTTGGTGAATATCCCATGATACAGTGAGGACAGCTACGGCTTATAGTCCAGTGCAGCTTATCATTGAACAAATGTCATTTTCATGTCAAATTTGGAGGTGGCGGTTTATGGTCAGATGAGCCTTATTGTCCGAAAATTACGGTACCTATGTCAAAATCCTGTGTAATCGCAATAATTACAATGGAGTTGGTGGATTTTGAAATTTTATTTTTAGGGCAATATTAAGAATGTTGTAATAACAAACATTTACACTTTTTTTCAGTACCTAATTGTATTTTAAGAAAACACACAAAATATTTTTTAAGTTACAGCTATGTAGCAAAGATAATTGACTTCAAGCTTTTTTTATGTGTTCTAATGTTAAAACAATTTGATTTATCATACTAATAAGGGCTGTCCGAAAGAATTATTTTCCTCCCGATTAGTCTGACTTTTTTACTATTTTTAACAGTTAACTATTCAAATTTTTTTTTTTTTTGGCTAATCTTGCAATTAAATTTTTGTTGACGATTATTAATTCACCAAAACATTTTACAACACTTACATTCTTTATTAAAGTACAAATAAAAACTTAAATAACAATAAAGCAAAAATAAACAATGAGGTCGAATGCTGATGGCATTATCTAGTGCAAAAGAATGGAGTGTAAACAGATTCAGAACACTGTGACTTCACTTTTCCAAAAGGATTCAAAACAATTCTCAATGTCTCTTTTTGTGGTATGTCTATATTGTTCTAAGCATAAGAGTGAGCAACAGCAGACTAAAATGTCATGTATCACCGGAGTGACGTACGTGAAAAAACTTAATGATGCACGTTGATTCGACGCTACAACGGCATATTAGGGCCAAGTCAAGAAATTTTAAAAAAGGACTACAAATTTAAAGTTGTACTATTAATACGAGAAAAAAAGTGATTTATTTCATAGGTGTAATATAGCTGTGAGCCGATACGCACTTTACATACATGTACCTTCGCTGGGAGCTACAACGAAGCATTAGTATAAATTCTTCTATTAATTATAATTTGATGTAAATGAAGCAAAATAACAAGGATTTCCTTATTTGTAAAACCGATTCTAAAACACAAGACTGTAAATTTTGTTGATTTTAACGGAGGCGGCAACGCGCTGCTTATTGAGCTACATTAGCCCGAGATCGACCCTAATACTCTGTCATACAACCCACATCAAGGCAACTCCAATAAAAAATGTCGTTATATGGTCTTTCGATCCGCCATCTTGTTGTCTCCTTTCGCCTTCTAAAATTATACCTGAGTGACGACGCTTCAAGTGTTATTCACGACCGACGTGCTGCTGTGGTATATGAGCTTGGCATTAGCGACTGCACACGACAGTGTACCCTCCTTTGTTTTGTTGAAAAAAGTCCATGCTGTGGTCACTCTGGTGCACTTTTTTTGGCTTCAATCGCGAGCATCCGCCATTCTCAACTTTCCACACATATATATATTTTCAACCCTTTATTAACCGTCGACGGGATAGCGTGCTCGTTGACGCATTTACGTCATTGATGACGTCGACTGCATCGACTAGTCGGGACAGCTCTAATTCCGTAATTTTCGCACTATAAGTAGCACCTGACTATAAGCCACCACCCACCAAATTTGGCACGAAAATGGCATTTGTTCATACATAAACTGCACTGGATTATAAACCGCAATTGTCCTCACTGTATTAAGGGATATTTACACCAAAAGATATCAACCGGTCACTCTTAATTTGACAGCGGCACTATACGACTGTCATAAAACCAAATTAACCACCATCAAGCTTTGAACCAATTGGCTGCAAAGAGTCATTGCTTCAAGCTTCATTTGACCATCACTGCTCCATTGGGGGAGACAGTTAACCTCTGCTGCCACCTGCTGTCAACACTGTTGTTGTCCATCATACCTCCTAGCATGCATTCCAGCGCTACAGATGTAAATAACAATCAAAATTCATGTTCTGTGCTATGTCTTCAGTTACTGTTCCACTTTTCTCATTAATTGCTAGCTATGGTATTTGGTAACACTTTATTTGACAGAAGTGCCAAAAGACTGTCATTAGAAAATCATAATTATGACATGACACTGTCATGAGCATTAATTAATGCTTATAACCAGGCGTGCACATAATTTTTTTGCCCAGGTTCTCAGAGGAGGACCTGGAGATGTGACTTGGTCCTCATTGAGCTTGAGAGCCGACCCGCCTGATGCGATAAATTTATGACAAGCTTTACTTAGAACTTTAATTAATTATATTAACAATTAATGCTTGATTAACATCAACTGGCACAACAAAATTGCCATTACTCTGAAATGTAAAGAAATAAAAAGCACCAATTCAAAATAAAGGGCATTATGCGGCTCCCACATTAACTTCAAGCCTTTTTAAAAGTGGGATGTCCTCCTCATAAGACCTTATTGAACGTGCATGTTTAGCTTTGTAAAATGCGAGCAAAAACACGTTTGTCAGTGCATGTCGCTGTTCATTACCTTTATTCCGCCACTTGTCCATAGGGCGAGCGGGGTCCTGTTTGACATCGATAGTTTGCTTAATTGCCACATGCTCTGTTTTTTTCGTGCTTTTCAAAGTTTGGATGGCTGAAATTCTTTGACCCTACATAAAATGCGCTGCTCTTATCGGCGACATCGGGATTCTCACAGCACATTTTGTACCGCATTTCCGTGCGAGCATCATTTGCTTCTAGCCATGGTACCTCCTACTTTTCAGCAAAAGTCCTTTTTTTCGGTAGCTCCGGTGACGTCTCTGTCGTCTGTCTGTCTTTTGACGGGGGTGGGGGAACACGGAAGTAATTACTCAGTGTGGCCTGCCTCTTTGACATTTTGAGAAGTTATTTTCTCGTGTCCGCCGCAAATACGGTGGTCAGCCATCGGTACGCAAAAGCGTATGGAAGTCGTTGAGGGCCAGCGCGTTTGTCTACGTCCGGTACGCATGCGCGCATGCGGACCACTTATGTGCACCCCTGCTTATAACAGATGTCATTTAGTATTATCTGGCAAATTATCTCACTTTTGAATGGATGAAAAACGATGGATGGATGGAGAAGATCCAAGCTGGACATAAATGGAGTTAGTAAAATAATTTGCCAGATGACACTTAATGACATCTGTCATAAGCATTCAGTAATGCCCATGATTGTGTCATGTCGTAATTATGACGGTCTTATGACAGTCTTATGATGCCGCTGTCAAATAAAGTGTTACCTATTAACCCTAATAAATCAACAAATAAGCAGCACTGGATTCAAAATGTAGGAAAAAGTGGCGGCTTATAGTCAGAAAATTACGGTATTGATATTTGAATTTAAAATGTATTAGTTATATTTTTAAAAAATCCTAAAATATTCTTGAAATTGTTTAACAATTTAACGGCCTTGTAATGTTCTTCCTTTATCAATTGAAAAACAAACTAACCTAAGTTTTTTATTATATTAGAAAATCAATGTCTTACGCCAGTATTTTTGCCCCATACATTTTTTGTACAGTTTCCTGATTAATAAAATAAAAAGCTTTGTAATGTATTCCAATATTTTGAAATGATATATTTTAAGTCTTATAAGTAAGACGAATGTCTTGTAAGATTCAAAACTATATACTGTATAGTACTTGAATTGTTTATGGTGGTCAAATATGACTTAGAAATGACTGGCATACCCTAATAACGTGCTCATGCGGTTGTGTGCAGGACGCTTTTGTGGAGCTGTACGACCGTCAGCGGGACTCGCTCTTCAGCTGCTCGTGGCCGTCCATCAAGACCGTCTTTGGGCTCGCTGCACTCGGGGCCGCCAGCCTCACCATCGGGGCGTACCTCACGCAAAAGTGAGGTCCCCCTCTTCTCCTCATTCATCCTTCTTCACCCCCAGCCCAACCCTTCCTATAAAGACACACTCCAGTAAGTGATGGCAGCATCCATGTCATCACTACAACAGAGGACAAACATTTTTGAACATTTTTTTTTGCTCTCCCAACCCCACCTGCTTCTCTACTAATAGTGGCATGAACCTTAGTATAGACAGTAGTTGCATGTGACATGTTTGGGGAGAATGATGGCGGGGGCGCCCCTGCTCGTTAGGGTGGAGGACCCTGTCAGAAGCGTGTACTCCGGTTACCCCCTTGTGCCCCCTCCCTTGGCGGCCCCCATCAAAGGACTTCCTGTGAAGAACAGCTGCTCAGAATGTATAATGGACCAGTGCGGTAAGACAAAGTGTACGTGTGTGATGTAGTAGGCTGTGTGGACACAAGTATTGGGACGCTGACAGAGGCCTCTAGTTCAACACAATTCAAATTACGCTAACGGAAATAATGAAAATAGAACAAATTCTTGGATCACACTTCCTATCTTAGATTTAACCATTTCTGACTGTCGACCAGTTAGTTTTCCAACTATCCAATATTTTAATCGGAGCTGAACAGTGTCGCGACGTCGAAAACGCGACATCGAAAATGTACCAGGCGCAAGGGCATAGGCTTGGTCTCAACATTGGTAGGGACGATATAACAGCATAATGTGCATGTACACTTTTTGCTGGGGACGAGACATTAATAAGACCAAACAGATTGGGTGAATGGGGGTCCGGGCTACATTTCTCAAGAAGGTGAACCTAAATCATTGATAGGCTAAATGATCAATGCAAAATAAATCTGTATTGACCTATACTAACTTTAATGTGTACTGGTTCAGGTATTGTTTCAAAAACTATGAAAGAAACATTTTTAAAAATTAAATATTTAAAATAAAAATTAAAATTTATAAGCAAGTTTTGATTTCAAAATTTGAACATGAATTAAATTATATTTACATACACAATAAATATAAACTTGTTAATAATCTCTTAGCTAGCCGGGGGGGGGGAAAATCCTACGACTAATCAACATTGTGTAAATAAATAAATTAAATATAACTGAAAAGACGTCTTTGTCAGTGAATACCAAAAATAAATAAAAATGGAGCCTTTCCTCTGGTAAAACACTACTGCTTTTGTCCACAAGCAAAGCCAAACTCAACAAAAAAATGAACTCTCCTTTGGGCTGCTTTCAGGGCTGCCTGTAAATAAAACCCAATTAAAAATTGACTTACACACACAGACTTGGAACCTCTCTGAGCAGCTTCTTGCTCAAGTAGGAGCTTCATACTCGAGTTTTGCAGCTTAGCAAGTTTACACAGTTTAATGTTACGCTAATTTATGCAGGTCAGACTTTCAGTAGCAAAATTAGTGGTGTGTTCCCCACCTCCACAACACTGACGTCTTTTTACATTACTTAGAGTGGCCGCAGCTGTTGCTGGCCGAAAAAAAACTTCTAATATCCCTCCTCTTCGAAGCGGTATGACATTATTCTGTCGGAGCTGTGCGTGTGTGTGTGGGGTGGGAGGTCCAAGTCATCAGCCAATCAAACGTTCGTTTGAGCAAAATAAATGGACTGCCACATTCATCAAGTGAAAAGTGGGAAATGTAAGTCTGAACATAATGAAAATAATTCACTTCATAATGGTAGGGTCAATTCTAACCTTACAACATACAGTATGTGAACACAATCTAAATTACCTATTATACTAAACTCATTTTATAATGCAAATAAGGTTGCTTAAAAGTTGGCGGTGACAATTTGGGCATCCTGAAAAGTTGGTAGTGTTATGTCCTTACCGTCCCTATGCAAACCTACACCTTTGCCCAAGCGCATTGTATCGTGAGCTTTTACAACAAATATTACATTGAAGGGGACAAACAAATATGCAGCTCCAATATATATATAAAGGGGTCGGCAAAACCTTGTGGCTATTTAATTATGTTACCTATTGAAGGTGTGCTGTTGTATAGCCCTGCATCAATGCCTCTTTAAACCTTTATAGGGCAAGTAACAATTTTTAGTAGTTAAAAAACAAAAAAGACCTGTCATCTACATGCGTGGACATCCCATTTTGTCTTGTAGACCATTTTGTATAGCCTACTTGACGCAAAATGAGATTAATTAATTATTTGAATAATTTTTGTTAACACCTTAATCATTATTATATTTTCAATTTTATTTTATATATTTTTTATGACTAAATGAAATAATTGTTAATGATTTTTTTTTTTTTTTTTTTTTAAATAATATTGAAATTAATAAAACAGAATCACTCTCCTGTTATAGCCTCCAATAACACACTAACGTTGATTTAAAAAAAAAAAAAAAAAAAAAAGCATAGTATTGAACTCATTACTTGCCATTGACATCAGTGGACGTCCAATTCATTTAAAATGGGACGCCTGGCAGAGAATGCTCATGTTTCAGTGCCACTGACGGCGCTAGATTGATAGCTGCTAGCCCTCCCAGTCAAAATGGATTGGCGTTTAGCGGCGTCAATGGCAGCCAATAAAGGGTTAATGAAGATTAAGTTTGTTTTGTTTGATGAAATGGAAAACAAGATGGTGACAAATATGTGAGACCCCAGGAAAAGGGCTGACCATAGATGAAGCACAATTTAAACACGTTTAACCTAGATGAAGATGATGTGATACACCTGCTGTAGTTGCCTGTTGAACCAAAGTGCCGACATGGCAGGCATGCTGGGGAGGTCGACTTTGCCATTATCATTGGAGGTTATGCATGGACATGGAAAAAAGTAAATCGTAACTTTTCTATTTCTCAAATAATTTGCATGAGGTTTGTATATAAAATTTTATTTTTATTTATTTGCATGGAGAAGATCAATTTCGTGTTCTCTGTCGATTTGTGTTGATTTCCTGAATAAACTATATATTATTTTCGTTTTTGCCTGCTTAACAATATTTGATAAAGGCAGTACAGCTATATGTAGTGCTGTTTCATTTTGAACATTTTATTTATTTTGTAGCTTGCAGAATGTTTCTCACTGTGGCAAAGTGGTGCAAATGATTTTCTTAATGAAACAGGTTGCTGCCCCTTGTTCAGTATTCATGCAGTTTGGAGTGTTAGGTCCAACTGCAAAAAGGGTAAATTCACAACTAATCAGAGGTGGGTAGAGTAGCCCAAAATTTTACTCAAATAAGAGTAGCATTACTTCTAAATAATATTACTCAAGTAAAAGTGATCATCCAAAAATTGACTAAAGTACAAGCAAAAAAAAGCATTCGGTGAAACAAATACTCAAGTAATGAGTAAACCTGTGAGTAACTGCTTACAATATCAGATTTTTTAAAAAATAGAATGGTATTTTTTTGCCTCTCAGCACAACCTCACCTACGTGAACTATAATCTATTACCATGACCACATTAGGACAAAAATAATCAAATACAGACTAGGACAACACTATGAAATACCACCCATCCAGAGAGCATGAGTGCCCTCAAGTGGAGAAAAAAATACTTTCTACCATGAAATGAAAACGATCATATATCCGGTTTTCCACTGTCTATCGGTGGCAAATAAAAACTGAGCGAGAGAATGAAATCCACACTTTCGAGTATTGTTCACCATATGTCAAATAGTTCCAGTTTTATGGCGCTTTAAAGACACGATGGAACAGGCTGGCCGGCGAAATCCTAGGGCTTCCGACTCTGCAAACTTGTGTGTGGTCATGTGACTGTATTGTTACCTCTGATTGGTATAATGGTCTCATATGATTATTGTTGCGACGTTCCATTGGTGAAACTGATACGGCCACTGTCAGCATTTCTGTCAAAAATTAAGTCAATACGACATATGATCGCTTCAACATCCGACGTAAAATTTGACTTACCATTTGTTTCTGCATCCGACGACATGCTCAAAATACAACGATTTATGACAGCGCCGCAGTTTCTGTCTTCCCGCAGGACGGACGCACGGTGGATTTTCTTGTGAGAGAAATCAAGATGAAATTGTTAGTGCAAATGGTGAAAAGGGGAAAAAAGTTATGCCTACTATTGAAATGAAGATGGAAATGATAGAAAAATGTGAGCGTGGTGTGCGCGTCCATGAACCGGCTCGAATGTCTACGATCTCGACGGTCTTCCTCTGACCTGCGTTCGCCAGTCTTTATAAGTTAAGTTGGCAATTATTATTATTGTAACATCGCCAAAGAAATTGTCAGCTTTGTCACGTTTTTAATTGTTTACTTCAGAACTTGTGCAACACGACGCGCCTACTGTCCGACACAGCTGCTGCCAACAACAGGACATGAAGAGTGAAAGTAAAACTTTTACTGCACCTCTCACTCTGGCAAGTCAGCCACACGGTGCGTTCAGGCACAATACGCAAAACACATACGCCGCATTATATATAGAACCCACATTAGAATTATTATTATTACTATTATTGTATTGTTACTCCGATTTGTATTTATAATGTTTTTGTTTTTTTTTGCTTTAATTGCTATTTGCAATTGTACCAGCAGTACTCATTAAGGAATTATAATGTATTCTTATGGGAAAATCCTGCTTGACATACGACCATTTCGACTTACAAATAAGGTCCTGGAACGAATTACCTTCGTATGTAGAGGTACAACTGTATATAGAATAAAGAGGAAGAATGTAACGACTCTCTTGTAGCCCAAAGTAGCGGAGTAAGAGTAGTGTTTCTTCTTCACAAATCGACTCAAGTAAAAAATATTGCATGGTAAAATTTCTTCAAAAAGTTACTCAAGTAAATGTAATAGAGTAAATGTAACGCTAATATTACTTATTACTACCCACCCCTGCAAATAAATGATGTCCATTCAAGATTCTTGATGGAACAATTTTTGAAAAAATGTTTTTCTTTGTTTCAAAGACAAAATTTTTCTCTCCGACTCAAAAAAGCTTTTTCCATGGGTTGCTAAATATAATTTTAAAAAAGAATAAGTCAAGTATAAAATATGTCATTTTGACTTATACAGACTCAGCGAAATGCCAATTAAAATCAATCAGTGGAGCCTTTCAAATGTCCACAATCTTTTATTTTTCACCATTTCTTAGTATCTTTATGATATACGAACACTGACCAGGGCTATCCGCTTCTTACGTTAAAACTGCGTCGTGTTTTTCCACTGAGAACTCCAGGGGTCGCAGTTTTCTGTTGTATTTTCACGGCAGAAGTGACGGGTCAATTGACTGGTGTGCAGCTGTGAATTACTTTGTGTAGTTTTTTGTTGTTGTTGTTGCCATTATTATTATCTTTTACATCCATATATAGAAATTAAAAATATGAAAAAAAAAAGAGCAACATAATATCACACCTTGCTTTGTACAGTAGAGTGCAAAAAAATTGTCAAAACAGTGAAACTAAGGGGTGTTGTCTTATTCATTGCCTCAGCTGTGTGTCCCAATACTTGCGTCCATAAAGTTCACTTCAAGAGATAGGTGTTCAAAAGTTGCGCGAGTGGGAATTTGGCTCCAAAACGTTCAAGCACAGAAAACTGAACGTAAGGAGGACATGAAAAAGGTGTGTGACGGTAAAGAGAAGGACGAAAAAGCATGTTGAAGCGAGCACAAAAGAAGTAGATTTAGCTTTTCTCAGAGGGGAAAGGAAGGAAACATTCCTGATGTGAGCAACTACATGACCATTTATTTCGTTCTTGTCGCTTTCCCACCTCCGTAGCAGTTTGTTTTCTAAATGTAAGAAACACCAAAATGTGTGCTCTATCGAGTGTGTTGTACTCAAGATCGAACGGTGCAAATGACTTTGATTAGAGGGAGGAAAAAGGCTGAAATTCAGCTTTATGATTAGTACAGTATGTTGTACGTATGGCGTATCCTCCCAAAAAAATTAGAAAAAAATGTTACTTTGTGTTGGAATCTGAGAATAAGACCCTCCCCTGATTGATCAGCTTCTGTTTTATTGATGTTTGTCTTGTGTTTCAGTCTGACAGAAAAACTGGAAGTGATCCATGATATATTTGAGGGTGTGTACAGTTTTTTTTGTTTTTGTTTTATCCTTAAAAAAAAATGAGCATGAGCGAAAGACCCTGATGTCTCAGCATATTTATACATCAGAATTGCGCAGAAAAGGACAAAAACAACAACCTTGTCTATTTATTGAGAGGTACCTGAATTCTAACCCGTTTTCTTTCTTTCAATGGAATAACACTGTAACAAAATTTTCTGGCTGCTATTGTAACAACACTATGTTTTGAAAGTGAATCGAAAGTGTCTATATTGGCTTGAGGCTGCTACACGTGCTTAGAATCTCGTCCTAGATAGCTGCAAAACCAAAGTCCACTTGTATTCACGTTCCATCCTAACGGTCACCTGAGCAAAAGACGTCTATGTTAACTGTACTATAATCCGCTTCTATGCTATATGTCTACATTTACGTCCACGCATCATCTCCTGCTGTGTGCACGTGTTCGTTTGCCACCATGCAGCCGCGATTACGGCAATAAAACTGTATTTTCCATTGTTGAAATATATTCCTTGTGCATTATAAGAATGTATGGTTGCTGTACTGTTTTACAACTATAATCGCAAACCTGTAGCACTTAATTCATTGGCCGTCATTGACGGCGAAAGACGTCCAATTAGTTTTGAGTGGGCGGTCTGACAGCATTCATTCGCCAAAATGGTTTGGACGTCTATCGCCGTCAATGGCAGCTAATGAGTTCAAGAGGAAAAAAAAAGAAAAGAAGGTGAAACGTGTTTTCTGTTTACTGCTATAATCCACAATAAGCTAGGGGAGCCTGTTGTTCCTAATAAAAACACATTTGTCGAATAGTCGCCAAATCTGCTTGTTGAGTCTTATTTCTCATCAATTGTTCAACTTAATCAAGTCAAACTGCTAGCCCGCGAGCTGGAAACAGCCCCCCTGGGGGTCCAATTCAACCTGTCAGGCATGGTCACAGGTGTCAAACTAATTCCACAAAGCGCCCAGTGGGTGCCGGATTTTATGCCAACCCACACAGACAGTTTAACCAATGAGGTATCTGCTAGACTGACTTTAATCAACTGATTGCATTTGGAACAGACCGGATTGGTGAATCGGTGTTCTCTTCATTGGTTGGAAGGAACACCTGCACCCACTTGGCCCTTTGGTTTGACAACAATGTACTACGCCATTCATACATACAACATTTTCTTTTGAAATACATGTTCTGATTTTACGCCTGTATACAATAGGTACGTAAATCAACAAATTCAGAGGATATATCGATTCTTTGGACAATAAAACCATTTGCTGATGGGAGAAAGTCTGCCACTATTTGGTTCAATTTAAGGGCCTTTGATCAATTTTATCTGTATGTACACCATTACCACAATCAGTGACATTTCACTTTAAGTGCGTACGACAGGATAAAAAAATAGTCTTAAATAGGATTATTATGTGAATTAGAATCATATTTTGAGACGATTCGACTATATACAACAATTTGGCAAAGTGCAGATGACGAGAAATGAGTCTCTTAGGGGCAGTTTACATGGCGACTCTGCGACACAAAGACGCAATGACTGAGGGGCAGTTTACATGGCGACTCTGCGACACAAAGACGCAATGACTGAGTTGCGGACTCGCCTCGCGCGCATATGGTGTCGGCGAAGACGAAAAATTCTGAATCCTACCTCCAAAGTGGAAGAATCCGATTGCGGGGGGTTGAGGGGGTCTCCTCGGCATGCATATCAAAGGCTCCTGCGGCGCGAGACCGCGTCGTTAACGTCAGCACTCGTACACGTCACATTGGGCGTGCGCAAACAGCAAATATGGCGGAATGTCGGCTTTAATTTACTGTTTTAATAATATTTTTAACTTAAATATGTTGAACGTTTCAATTTTTGTGCCTTTTTGAACAAAAGAAAAATGACATTGCTTCGAGTGGGCGCGCATATTTTTTTCCGAGCTTGGTGGGGTCTCTTGTGCTAAATGGAATATGAAATATTATAAATGCATTTATTCAGTACGACATGGCAAAATTACTCCATAATGGTCAAAACTGTCGACTTTACTGCCGCACCTCCCGAACGATATTTTATGCCATCGGAATTAGTCAGGCTTTTGTCATTTCTCCGCCCCGGCTTCGGAGAGCGAAAACAAACCACGAGGCGTGATAGGTAGCCGACATGCTAACTCGAACCAAGTGATGTTTCAAAGTCTATTCTCGCCTTTCGAAGCGAAAAATCACTCAAAACTACTCGGAATCATGTCACACAGCGGCGGGGTTGTTGATTGTCCTCGCTGATCGGCAACCAGCCCAGCTGCGAGAAAGTTACAGCTCCTCCCCTGGTGCAGGCAGGAGAGGATGTTTGCTGGGGAAGCAGCTGGAGAATTTCCCCCGGACAAACCAGCCGACATCGGATGAGCGCGTAGCTGCCACATGGTCAACACGAATATGGCGGAAATTAATGCTTAACTACACGGCGAAGAAAAATAGTAAGAGAGCGGCGTGAAGTTGTTGTGCAACCAACATGGCAGGATGTGTCTGAGGGGATTCTACATGTCCGTCCATGATCAAATGTAAGTAAATAGTCCTTTATTTAAAGAAATTTGTAGTGTTTACTTTGTAATCACTGTATTCGCGGCCATACCGTGCACACGAAGAGGGCAAAAAGCCGAGTATAGCGCTCTCCCGGCAGGGGGATGTGCGACAAGCTGCCGGTCGAGTGAAATTTTCGGTGGACAATCAGCCACAAAATGCAAGCCACCGCCGTATTAAAACGTGTGCCATGATCCCAGTATTTGACATAATATAAAACATGATGTTTACTCACTTCTTCGTAAGTCCAATGGTCCCATAGTTGTCGCACACTTGTTTTGGCCGATCTCAGGGTGAAAGGGAACTTTCTGAAACTCAGAAAGGCTCACACGCCTCTCCCTGGTGCGAAAAATAAACTAATTAATCCGCAAAATCAGCTGAATCCGCAGTCCATCTGCATGCTATAAAGCAATGCTGTATTGTGAAATGCTGAGCAAGGTGACATCACATTTTGTTTGTTTGTTTATTCGTTTATTTCAGGCCATGATTCCTTGTCAAGACAAATATATACCGCTCATATAATCATGTAACAAAAAAGAGCAGCAAAGCTAAGTAACATTGCAACATCAACTACATGCCTGAAAAGGAGTGGGAAGAAGAAAATTTATTTAATCCCACCCCTATTCTCATCTAATTAAGAACAAAAAAATTCTTGCTACTTCCTTCCAAAAATATAAGCAACCAAAAAATCAGTCCCAACAGTTTTGCACATATACGTTTTTGTAACAAATTTTGTCCCTTGTGATGAAGTTACCACAGGTAACACCCAAACCAAAAACAATTTCATACCAACATGGTAAATGAAAGTAAAACCATACCAACAATGGTAAAGGCCACACACAGGACAACAAATTATAAACGGCAACAATAACGATACCAACAACGGTCACGGACAATATACCAGCAATGGTAAGAAACAACCAGCACTCATACCAAGACAATTTATTGATGTAATTAAGACCTTATATCAGTATACTGTGACCAGACCATAAGTTTGTATAACCTTTTAAATCTGTAGATGGTTTGGCATTGCTTGTGTTGCATTCCCAGATTATTCCAAAGTTTCATTCCACACACAGACACACAAAAACTTTTACGAGTTGTTCGAATTTTTGGTATTAAGAAGTCTCCATATCCTCTTAAGTTATGACTTCTCTCTTTCATTATAAAAAAGTTTTGCAATTTAATTGGTAATACTTTGTTGAATGCTTTATAGAGGGTTATTGATGTATTATACTTTACAAGATCGTTAAATTTTAGCAGCTTTGATTGTATAAACAAATTATGTGTGTGATCCAAAAACCCGACCTTATGGATGATCCGCACGGCCCGTTTCTGTAAGGTAACTAAAGGATTTATCGTGCTCTGATAAGTGTTTCCCCAGACTTCAACACAATATGAGGAGTATGGGAGAACCAAAGAGCAGTATAAAGTGCGCAGTGCGTTCTCATCAAGGAACTGTTTAACTTTATTTATAATTGAGAGACTCTTGGAAATTTTTGTTTTTATATGTCTGATGTGGGGTTTCCATGTCAGTTTACTGTCAATTTTGACACCCAAAAATGTATTCACATCTACGTTTTCAATTTGGATACCATCAATAATTACATGCAAATCAAGATTAGTTTTAAAGCTACCAAACATAATAGCTTTGGTTTTTACTTAAATTCAATAATTTATTTATATCCATCCATTTTTTAATTTTAATTAGCTCCTCATTCACGACCTTTACCAAATCATTATAATTATTACTACTATAGTATACATTGGTGTCATCTGCAAAAAGAATAAGAAAAAATAAATAAAAAATAAGAAAAATATCATTTATATATAGCTTAAACAGTTTTGGCCCCAACACTGACCCCTGAGGAACACCACAAGCAATACCAAGTAGTTTTGATGTATACTGTCCCATCTTGACATACTGCACCCTTTTGCTTAAATAATCTTTTAACCAATTCCCTGCAACCCCACGAATTCCATATTTTTCCCAGTTTATGTATCAGAATTTGGTGATTGATTGTATCAAATGCTTTTTTTAGATCACAAAATATGCCAATTGCATATTTTTTCTGATCTAACGCATTAGTGATTTCTTCAGTTGGTTCAATCATAGCCATTGAGGTTGTTCTTCCAGTTCTAAAACCATACTGGCCTTCATTTATTATTTTATGTTTCTCCAGAAATTTTTCTAGTCGAGAATTAAAAAGTTTTTCATGAATTTTAGAAAACTGGGGCAACAGAGAAATTGGTCTGTAATTGTTAAAACTGTATTTATCGCCACTTTTAAATAGTGGTATTACTTTTGCAGTTTTCATTTGTTCAGGAAAACACCCAGTTTGAAATGATAAGTTGAAGATATGTGAATGGTTTTGCAATGTTAAAGATGACTCCCTTAACCAATGTCATGTCAAGGTCATGGCAATCGGTAGATCGCTTACTTTTACACTTGAGGACAGTATTAATCACTTCCTGCTCGTTTGTTGCTGAGAGGAAGAGTGAGTGTGGATTTGGTTCCATTCTAACACATCCTTCGCCACCTCCATGGTCCGGAATGTCAAAAGCCAACTCCTGGCCGACATTTACAAAAAAATCATTGAAACCATTTACTACATTGTTCATATTATGTTGTTTGCCATTTTTGCCAATAAAATAATCTGGATATAACAATTGAGTAGGACATTTCTTAATTAAATTATTGAGCACATCCCAAGTTCCTTTCATATTGTTTTTATTTTCATATAATTTTTTCCTATAACTGTTTACTTGCCCTTATAATTTCAGTTAATTTGTTTCTGTATGTCTTATATCTTATTTCTGATTCTTCTGTTTTCAGCTTAATAAATACTTTGTAAAAATTATTTTTCTTTTTGCAAGCATTAATTATTCCTTTGGTAAGCCAGGGACTTTTTTTTTCTTTTTAGAATATTCTTTTACAGGGCAGTATTTGTTATATAAAGAAGTAAATATGTCTAGAAAATTACTATAAGCACTGTTTACACTCGGCTCACTGTAAACTGTTCATTCATCCTAAACTCGATACTGGAGCCGGAAGCAACTCATTTTCATGGCGTGGGATTCAAAAATTTAATATATAAAACAAAGGCTGTCAAAATGATCGCGTTAACGGGTGGTAATTAATTTTCTAAATTAATCACGTTAAAATATTTGACGCATTTAACGCACATGCCCCGCTCAAACAGATCAAAATGACAGCACAGTGTCATGCCCACTTGTTGTGTTTCTTTGGTGTTTTGTCACCCTCTGCTGGCGCTTCAGTGCGACTGATTTTATGGGTTTCAGCACCATGAGCATTGTGTAATTATTGACATCAACAATGGCGAGCTACTAGTTTATTTTTTGATTGAAAATTTTACCAATTTTATTAAAAAGAAAACATTAAGAGGGGTTTTAATATAAAATTTCTATAAATTGTACTGAAATTTATCTTTTAAGAACTACAAGTCTTTCTATCCATGGATCGCTTTAACAGAATGTTAATAATGTTAATGCCATCTTGATTTATTGTTATGATAAACAAATACAGTACCTATGTACAGTATGTTGAATGTATATATCCGTCTTGTGTCTTATCTTTCCATTACAACAATTTACAGAAAAATATGGCATATTTTATAGATGGTTTGAATTGCGATCAATTAAGATTAATTCATTTTTAAGCTGTGATTAACTCGATTAAAAATTTTAATCGTTTGACAGCCCTACTATAAAACGATCGCTTCCACACACATCCAAGTGGTCCATTTCATTCAGGAGCATAAAACACCGCGTAAAATATGAAATAAACATTCGTTTTGATGTCATACGCACTTAAAAAAAAAAAAAAAATCCATTATTTTTGGTCACTATATTGACTGGTTGGCTGAAATTGGTTAAGAGTGTTGATTTCCCATATTAAATAAGGTGTTTAATGCATACTGGAATTTTGGCAAAGTATGTCACAAATTGTGAAAACAATATGTATCCTTCAAGTGACGTTTGGGTTAAGAATATCTTGTCTGTTCTCCCTTAAAAGTGAACCTCGCCCTTACCAGTGCACATCAAAGCTGTCCCCAAACACCGCACTTGCCAGACTGACGACCATCCGCCGCTTAACACAAGGAAGGGGGGGGGGGGGGGAAAGAGCTAAAAGCCCTTAGGCCAGGTTTTTGCTCCCCTGCCCCCCCCCTCCTAGTCGCACCCCTGCCTCGCCCCCAAAGCCTCTACTCTGATCCCACATGCCTTCAAAGGCTGCAGAGGCAGCGCTCCGTGGAATTTGCACAAGCATGATGCGCTAAAACTAATGTTGGAAGAAAATGAGCGTGGGGGGAGTGTGAGAACCAGCGGCAAAAGGGGTAGGGGGGGTGCATTTGGGTGATCCCTCCCCTCTCTATGCATAGAAAATGCATGACATGCTCTGAAGAGGAATTTTAAATTAGTCGGTGGGTTTTCAAAAGCGAGTCCGGCATGAGTGTGGATGCTCCAGCAGAAAGAGGAGGAGGCCCTCTTGCCTCTCGTGCTCGGGGGCTACAAGTTGTAGGAGGAGGCCATCCCAGCATTGGGGTACCACGGGGGGGCGGCTTAGGAGATCAAAGGAGATTGCGTGGAATCAGACTGGTCCAGTGCTCTTTCCTCATTTGGAAGTCCATCACATCCACTCACAGCTCTGCCGCTTCATTTACAAACCCAAAACTTCCTGTTGAAATTGACATCCCCCCTAAAAAAAAGCAGAGATCAAACATGCACACCAGTGAAAAGAACAGCTTACATCGAGGTCGAGCGATTCAATCAGACACGTAGAAAGGTCATTTCAAATCTTGAGCAGTGATGCTATTTGACTACACCGCTAAAACACGGTTTTAAGTGTTCTCTGGCGCCACCGTGTGGTTGTCAGGCTTACACATTATATCAATGTACAGCATAATCCTAAACGTATCGTTACATTTAAAAATATGCTTTTTCACCCCCTTAAAAATCAATTATCAAGGATGTCAGACCCAAGGGCGTAGGTTTGGTCTCGACATTGGTAAGGGCGATATAACAGCATAACATGGATGTACACTTTTTGCTGGGGACAGGACCAAACAGTTTGGGTGAACGAATATGAACCTCATTAATTGATAGGGTAAATGAGCAATGCAAACTAAATCTGTATTGGGTTATACTAACTTTCATATGTACTGGTTCAGGTGATACACCGTTCGATTCAAACCTTTGTTTTCAAAAACTAAAACAAAAACTAAACAAAGTTCAAAAACTTGCAAAATAAATGTGGATTTTATTAGCAAATTTAAATTGATATATTTAAATATAACTTAAATTATTTTACTATAATTTATATACCCCCCACCCCCAAAATAAAGCTGGGATTTTCCATTTAACTTCACATTTATAGTATCAAGTAGTAATAACTAGAAGCATACCAAGTACACGTAAACACCAACAACTACAGATTTAACTTAAAATCAGCAAAAAGTGTACATTCTTTCTTCATAAATTCTGTCAACAAAGATAGGTGGTAAAATTTTCAGCCGATAATCTAAGGCCCTTACTTGTTCAAGCAGAAATCGCAGAGTTTGCTAACTTGTGAAGACAAATGCTTTATTTTCTTAGAAAATATAAAATAACAGAGTGGACAGTAACCTGACAGGGTTGACCTAGCATGACAGAGTGGACAAATTGTGAAACATCATTGACTGAATCAAAGAATTTAAATTAAAATATATATACCAGCGGTCTTATCCCCTTCAGATATTCTGTTCTTCTTTCAGAGTCAGCATCACGACATTCCTAATGATCTCCTTACTATCTCAGCTCCTTTTGATCTCATACCTTGAAAAGTTCAATACAAAAAGTGTAACAACCATTTTAATGGGTAGTAAATTTGGCTTGCCCAATCAAATTAGGCTTTTTGTACTGCTGCTCTGATACATTTTTGCCATGTCTTGCATGATCCGTTATAAAATGTCTGTAATAGCTCTTATCGTAGTAGCATGTTAACATTATCAGTATGTGTCTTAAACTTTTAAGACAAGACTTTTAAGCTTTGCTGACAGGGAGGACCATGACAGGGTGGAGATTTTCAATATTAGCATTTAATGGTATTTGATATTTTATAAAGACAGAATGGACACGTTAAGCTATAGAACATCTGACGACACACCTAATATGACAAAATTGCGAAACATAAGTGTAAATACTTACGCTGCAACTAGTCTTTGTTGCAGTCACCGATAAAGGAAGATAAAATTGTTTTTTGTGACATCACTGAAAAAAATCAGCAGGTTGCTTAAAGAGGCAGTTTTCCCTAAATGGCAGGGTGGACAATTTTTTTTCAGGGACATTGTATTTTTTTTTTTTGGGGGGGGGGGGGGGGGGTGGGTGTTAAATATTATTATGAAAGTTAGTATTTACGTGATCAAAATGACCAATTATATCAAATAACTTGTTGTGACAATAAGTTCGTGTAAAAAAAAAAAAAAAAAAAAAAAAAAAAAATTTTTATCATTTAACTATTTATTACACACACTGAAGTTAGCAGTGCAGTGTGTGGGACATTCCAAAATTGAGTATATGAAAAGCAAAAAGTACACATACAATAAAGAAAACACATTTTAAGAGACATTGTTGTCCAGATGTGTGAAAATCATTGTTCTCCTATAACACATTAGCGCTTAATTATTTGTATACATTTTCATGATAGCTGGGTGTTTCTGATGAGGACACCAAAAGGCACTTTATATTGATAATGACCCATTAACGTACAAATTAAATAAAATACTTGCTTTTGAGGATGGACTGGCACATTCAGCAAGTGGGGAAAGGGGTAAATGTAAGTCTGAACATAATGCAAATAATTCACTTAATAATGGCAAATTCTATCCTTACAACATATGGGAAGAAAATCTAAATTACCAATACTTTCTTACTGATGTCATTATATAATGCAAATAAGGTTGCTTAAACGTTTTGATCAATTTGAGCATACTGAAAGGTTGTTAGTGTTGTCCCTACCGTCCTTATGCAAACCTTACACCCTTGAACATCGTAGTTATGATTTCCTTCAGTGGGCCTCTATGCCAGCCATCAAGATCTTCCATGATCAATCGAAAACGAATCGATTATCGAATGAACTGTTCTTTGGTCTATTAAGGGAAATTGAAAAAAAAGTATTGACTTTTTTATATATTTAAAAATGGGAAAACGGATTACTTTTTTTTTTTTTTTTTTTTTTTAAATAAAAAGAGATAAATTGTAAATATTTTGTTTTCAAATGAAAAATCTGGCCAACACTTGTGAACTATGTGGTACGTGGTAAATGCAAAATATGTTTCTATGCATATTTCAGTGTCATTAACAGTGACAGATGTCCAATTCATTTGGACTGAAAGGGTGAATGATTGCTACCATATTCACAGTTCACATGGATTGGATGATTATCACAGTCAATGGCTGCCAATGTACAGTATTATAAAAACAATGTACAGGACAAAGTACAAACAAATGAGTGATGTACATTCAGTGCCTTTTTATTTTTTCTGCAGGCAGAAGAATTGGAAAAAAAACCAAAACATTCAATACTGCTCCAAGTGTAGTTTGTCATGCTTACACATTTACAGTACTTGTGGATCCAGTGGCATATTTACAAAAAATAACCAAAAAACCGCTGTCATTTAAGTCATAGAAAATAAAGCTTTGTTTGACAAAAAGTTGCTCCTATTTACAGTCCATCGAGACGATGAGTCACAAATCCAGCTGCAGTCAAGTTTCTTTTATGAACATTCTTTTCAGAAAAAAATTACAATGCACTTCAGTCACACTTCAAAGCATCAGCGTTTTTTTGAAAAGCATGTCGTGTATATCGTCAAATAGACCGTCATGACTCCCTTTTCCACAGAGAACAAAATGCAAAACAATTGGAATTACCTTAGAGATGCTCTTGTCGACATAAAGAGTTAACTGCGGAGCCCTTTTAAACTTATCAAAACAGCAGCACCTACCAAAGCTTGTTAACAGTTTTTCAGAAAGATTTAAATGTGGGAACGCAAGCTGCAAACTGAACCGTATTAAAGACAGTAAAGGTGACTTGAATAGTGCGCATTTTTTTCTTTTTTAAACATTTATAATGACTATATATATATATTCTTATGTACACAGCATACAAGTACTGGTCTGATGAGTCAACAACACGTAGAGTACATTCAACAAGCGCAGTCCTCAGTGCTCGCGCCTCTTTGGTTACCGCGTAGCGTCAGCTTGCTTCTCATTTTTTTTCTCCCTGGTTTTTAGCTCTCACCACAGCTTTCTTTTGCTGAAGCTTCCATCTCACTCGGTCAGGTTCTCCTCCTTGCAGCTGTCTGGACACAGGAGACATACAGGGAATCGCTTTATATGCCAGAACTACTATTTTCTCCCTTTTAAATAGCAATGTTAGGTTTAACATGTTGAGCAATAAAAGCGTTGGCACTTTTCTGAAACAACCAACGTGTTTTAAACTACAGAAACATTTATCAAAATGCTTACAGTATATCCTAATTTGTAATGTTGCATAAAAACCGTTGCATATGAGCCCATGCTTTGGACTTAATATTATTCACACGTAAGCGTCATTCCTACAAACCCTAGAGCGTAGTAGAGCACAGTGCATGTCAGTTTTTCCTACATGAATGCGTCAATGTTAAACGTCTACCAACAATGGGCACCTCTGTATTAGTGCACTCTGCCAACCACAACATCAGTCAGCCTTTATTGGATTTTTTTTCTCTTTCTGCTTTACAAGAGTCACTATCATGAACACACTCCATTTGAAAGCCTTCTTGCAATATAACGACGTGCAAATACTTACTGCATATTTTTCCCCCCAAATAGCTGGGTGGTCGCCTTGTGATGGCAGGGGCGGCAAGTGAACAAACATTTTTGGCCGTACTGGAATTGTTATTCCGCATCCACTACAGACGATGCCAGTGATGCCCTCAATGTCAGAGTATGCAGAGGGGAATATTCCCTCTATATTAGGGTTTGTATGCGTGCGTGCACAAATCATAGAGTGATAAAGTGCAGTGAACAAACTAACAAGAAATATAAAATATTCAATGAGGATGAAAAGAAAGGTGTATGTGTTAGCATCATAAGCGAAAACTTCAGCCAGAAAATATGATTAAGCATATAAAGCACTTGGCTTCACTGTGACTATGGTGGGAGACGAGGGAAAAGACTGGTGTGTCTGAAAATGTTGGAACTGGGACGTAAAAAAAGTGATTCAATAGCCCCTAATAATTGCAAGGATTAATTAACCCTTTATAGGGCAAGTGACCTTTTGTTTAAAAAAAAAAAAAAAAACATGTCCATCTTACTTTGGTTCATTTAGGCCACAATGCGAATAATTGATGCACAAGTGAGGCCTATATTACCAAAAAAGTGATGTCCAAATAAATTGCTGGCAAAACTGAGATCAATTACTGTATTGGCCCGAATATAAGAGTGTTTTTTGCATTGAAATGACACTGAAAAAGAGGGGGTCGTCTTATGATCAGGGTCGTCTTATATTTGGGCCAATACGGTATGTCATTTTTTTTTTTTTTTTTTTTTTTTAATCTTTACATTTTTTTATGAATTTTTAGAAATACAATAAGAAAACAAACTCTGGTTATGGTCTCACATTAGGTTTTTTTTGGTATATTTTTATGTATTGTAGAGTGGTACCTCTACATACGAAGTTAATTCGTTGCAGGACCTTGTTTGTAAGTCGAAATGGTCGTATATGGAGCAGGATTTTCGCATAGGAATACATTATAATTACATTAATTCGTTCCACAGTCCGAAAACCTACACTAAATCCATAATAAATACTGCTGGTACTATTACAATTGTCAATTACACATAGCAAAACAAATAAATTAATAATAAAAACTGGAATAATAAAAAAATAATAATTCCTGGAATAATGTAACGAATCGGGTTCTAATTTGGCAGACGTGTTTTGCGTGCTGTACCTGAACGCGCCGCACAGAGAGAAAAGTGCGGTTGAGATTGTACCTTCTCTTTTGTTTGGTTGCTGCCGTCAACTGGGGCAGACAGTAGGCATGTTGTGCTGCACAAGTCCTGAAATTAATGATAACCTGACGAAGCTGGCGATTTCTTAGGCGATACCATATATATTACCACAATAATAATTGTCACCCTAACTTATAAAGACTGGCAAATGGAGATCGGAGGAGGACCGTTGAGTTCGGAGCCATTATACTGCCGTATTGTTGAGCCAGTTCACGGATAAGCTCATATTTTTGTATCATTTCCATCATCATTTCAATTGTAAGCGTCACCTTTTTCACCACCTGCACTAAACTGTGTTGATTTCACGAGAAAATCCGCCCTGCGCCCGTCTGCGGCGCTGTCATGTTGTCGGATGTAAAACAAATGGTGAGCAAAATTTTACGTCGGATGTCGAAAAGATTGTGTCGACGCGATCGTATGTCGAGGTACCACTGTAATATGTATTTAACTTATTGCCTGGACAACAATAGACATCCAATTGATGGTTTTGGTCTCGCATCAGTTTTTTTGTCCGTTTTTATGTATTGTATTATGTATTTAACTCATTGTCAGGACAATGATGGACATCCAATTGATTTGTACTGGGAGCACTAACACTGAAGTCTCACCTGTCAGTGCAATTGACGGTGCTCAACATCGAGCCAATGAGATAAATGAATGCCCTATAACGGGTTAAATGTTATGGGTCCAATAAATAACACTAACGAGACCTCATTATCATCTTCCTCTTCATGCCGATGCCATAAACGACACAACACACCAGAGCGTCAATTCCACAAGCATCCGGCAACATGCCTCCCAACTGGAGAAGCGGCACCGATGCTTCCTACCTGGGACCGAATGAGAGGGCGGGGTAGGAGAGGAAGGGGCTCGGGGTGGGGGCGGGGCGGGCGTATCCGGTAACCGAGACCAGTCGCAGTTAGCTACGCTGGGCGTCGATACCTGCCGGACTGAGCACCAGCGCCTGGAGGATGTCCGACAGCGAGACGATGCCCTCGATGCTGGAACGCTCGTCCACCACCACCAAGCGATGTACCTGATTGACACACGAGGAATTAGTTGCAATTGACTGTGATGGGTTGTCAATTGTAGCGAATAAATTCATGAAAATGTTATGTCTCTGCTAGACTACGAAAAAAAAGGCTTTTAATTGAAAAAAATACCACTCTATATTGTATTTTGAAAACTATAGTGTAATGACTTAAATAAATAGTTCATTTACATTAGGTCAATGAAAATTGCACTTCTGGTGATGGCCACCAGGGAACATTACAGTACAGACATGGAGCGACTGTCGTCTTCAAAATGAATCGAACCAAATATATTTTTTGCAGTTTTGCTTGGGCACATATTGCCCAGTACGCACAAATTTCAACTCAGTGGCATTGAAACATAACCATTCAATGCCAGCCACTGCAGTTAAAATGAACTTGATGTTTGTTGCCAACAATGGCACATGAAAATAAAAAGCAGAACTTAGATTGCAACAAAAACTTGTAATCTAACAACAAATTTTGTGTTCTGGCCTTGTCAAAATTATTCATCCCCTTCATAACACACAGTACATTCATTCTTGGGATGTGAAAATTACCGTTATTTATCAAGTATAATGCTAAAAATATCAAATTTGTAAAGGTATGCCAATCGATCGGTATCGCTATCATAAATTTTGGGGGATCAGTCGATCACAAAAACTATAACAGGTCTTTCGCACCAATAGCACCTAGAGTTGGTTAGCCAAAATAGCCTGTTACCATTGGGTGTGGACATTCTTGGTTAATTTGAGCATAAAAGACACTTGTTGGGTATTTTCATAGCTTCAAGTCCTAGCTTATTGTTTACATTCAACTGTCTGACGCTCTTTGATAAGAGTGGTATGTATCGACGTTCCACTGTGTGGTATTTGTTTTGCGGCTGCTTGGCAGTATTATTATTCTCTTTGTGAGTGAATTAAGTCAAAGAATACCTTTTTAGTGAATGCACATATTTGGCTAACATTCAGTCATCATTAAAAGGCATTAAGTTGGAAAAAGCTAAACTTACAGAACTGATATTTTAGTAGTTCTCTTCTCCAGAAATTGATCTGTTTTCTCAAATTTTGTAAATCAAAACAATGCTACATTTCGATTTTTGGTAAATGAAGTTGTAAGTTATTATTTTGGAAAAAAAATAGGTTTTCAGTTATTTAAAAAAAAAAAAAAGTCTTGGTTGACAAGTAATATTCAGTGTTTTACAATAAAACATGACTGGTTGGATTTTTAGAGGTATGTGTTGTTGCGTATGAGAAAAACCGCTGGATCGGCAGGTCGAGCTTTTGAAAAAATTGGTGATTACTGATTGGGGCACTCCTACTGTGAATGGCAGTGAATGAGTTCATCTTTTTCACTGTCAGAACAAATGATTTGGAAAATGAAAAGTGGAATTTCAATGAAAACAAATGTCTTTTGTGTAAAGACAATGATAAAATAATTTGTCCCCTCAGTAAAATACAGTACAGCCATTCTTGAGATGTGAAACATACTGTGATTTCCCGAGTATAACTTATAATATCGCAAATTGGGGAGCGGGAATGTGTATAGAAGTTCAGACCATTCCTCACAGTGTAGAGAACATAGCCTTCAAAATAGAGGAAATGGTAAAGAAACTCACTTCTGCTTTGACAATTCTGTCCACAATAGTTTCCATTGTTTCCATTTTATGGCACTTCATGACTCCTTCGAAGTACTGGGAGCGATGCTTGAGGGCTTGGGTAACCGTGATGTCCAGGTTGTTGTAAGTCTTCTCGGCTGCCAGGTTCTGCACACAAGCGAGCTCTTGTGAGTCATCCGCACGTCTGCCCGATCCCTCTACGTTTTTCCACTTACGATGACGTCAAACTTGGAGTAAATGTCCACAACTTTGCCTAAAAAGGAGAGAAGAGTCCCAGTGAATTTTCCAGGAATTTTTGGTGCAGCTCCTAAATTCCGGGTGAATATTCTGTTGACCTGACTCATCGACCACAGGCAAAGCAGACACTCTCCTCTCCACAAAGATGTTGAGGGCTTTGATGATAGGCGTGCAGGGGTGGATGAAGGCAATGTCCTGGTACGTGCCAATGCCCAACTCCCCCAAGGTTTGCTTCATGAAAGCTGGCTTTGGCATCTCACACATCTACAGAAGAAACAACAGAGAGCGCAACGTGTCGGCCACCAGGGGGTAGCAGTGGCATGGAAGTGAATGGTAGACAGAGGCAATGTATGGTACAAAGACTTGGGCGAAACATTGAATCGTGGGCTTTCAACTTTGTGACGACAATTTGGGCCACATTCTAAGTAAAGACATGCTTTTATGAGTTTGGTGTGGAAGAGCTTGACATCAACTCCGTCATAAGCCTTTGGTCACTTGTCTTTTGGGAGACATTATATTAAAAAAACAAAAAAAAAATCCCACACACTCCAACACCCTGCACAGATAAACTCCAATCGCTCTTTGTTCGTGATGGTGTTGGACTCACAAAGAGCTGGAGGAACTTGAGGATCCTCTTGTGCGTGAGAATATAAAGTGCATTCCCGGTGACCGGGTCGATGACAGGCAGGCGGTGAATTTTGTTTTTGATGAGAGTGTACACGGCGTCGAAAAGGCTGCGACACAACAAACACGATGATGGCAACAAACCAAAAGACAAAATATGGGTGGGTTTCAAATAAGGTGACGTACCTTGCTTCAGGTGATATGTTGACAAGGGGCTTGAATGTTGCTTGAAGGTAAACCTCTGTCGGGACAAAATTTCAACAGAAGACACTTGACCCCAGCTAATAATAATGCTGGATTATATTATTATGATGAGAAGTATACCATATATACTAGGGGTGTAACGGTACACAAAAATCTCGGTTCAGTATGTACCTCGGTTTTGAGGTCACGGTTCGGTTCATTTTCGGTACAGTTAGAAAACAAAAGGCAAAATATAAACGTGCTAGTTGTTTATTACACACTTTTGTGCTTTCAACAATAGGAACATTAGCCTATACAAGGCTAGAATTCTGCTGAAAAAGTAGCGGGTATTTAAAGATAATAATCCAACAACAATTTGCCTTTCAGACCCCGCATATTGGTCAGCTTTCTTTCTGAAGGAAAGAAGAAAAAAGTCCTGTGCTAAAGAGAAAAGCAATCCCAATGACAAAGATTTTAACATGTATTTTACAAATGAAATGCCTCAATGAATCATTTTTTTTCTCATGAACGGTTTTCAAAAGCTTTATTAGTGGATTTTCTCAGGTTGAAGCGCCACACAGAAATTAATAAATTTAATTGTGTAAGCAGGATCTGTGTATTATTCTTATTATTTAATTGCAGGTGTTTTAGCTCATTTCAATTTATTTTATTTAAATGGGCTATTATTTATTATATTTATATTTTACAAATTTGATGTAGTATTCATTTATATTGTATATTTTATGATGTATAACTTTAGTTCCTATGTGAATATTAGTTCCTACTTGTTTTGTTGTGGTAGGAGGGTTTTGTGTTGAACAAGGGGCCGTGTTGGTGATTATTATAGCAGAGAAGACAGCAGTAAATCAACAAAGACAAGTCAACTGTGCCCCGATCTACCACTCAAAAGATCTGATGGACTCAAAAAGTGGGTTACGATTGCATATTAGTTTGAAAATCGACCGGATCCACTGTATTTTTACACGAGTGACTTCCGGTCTGCCCGATCCTAGTAGTATTGACGCAGGAGGGCCGCGACTCGCGTCAAATAATAAACTCTGCCGTTCTTTTCGCGTGCGTCGCGTTGAGCCGCTTCTGGGACGCATCTAACACGCGGCCGCACTGCGACTGGTGTGCATTGGCTGATTGACTGTAACGCCCGCGCTTTACTGCGTTTTCGCGGCAGCCACGTTGTCGCGCCGTTGACGTTTCTGGGTTATATACTGTCCTACCGTGTTGGTCCTCATTATAGTAGAGAAGACGGAGTAAATATAATCAACACAAAGAAACTGTAACCCCATCGACTCACAGCCTCAAAAAGGGTTACATTTCGTCAGAAACTCATTCGGTATGCCTCCGTTCCGAACCGAGCACCCCGTACCGAAAAGGTTCAATACAAATACATGTACCGTTACACCCTTATTATATACACACCATAAAACTTTTTTAAATTTGACTTAGGGTTGCGATTCTCAAAGTGTGGTACGTGGTACTAGAGCCTAGTTCGGGCCTAAAAAATCCAGCCCGACCCGACACGGCCCGCTGGTATTGAGGCCCGACCCGGCCCGAGCTCGATCACTTAACTAGATTTGCAGGCCCGAGCCCGAAAAACCCGATTTTTTATTTATTTATTTTTTTTTTTTTTGAGTGACGCGGAAAAAACGCAGCAGCAGCAATTTATTTTCATTTCTTCGAGTTGGCAGAAAAAAACGCAAGTTTTCTTAATGTTTAAATAATCTACATATTTTTTTGAGAATTATCAAAGCATTCACACAACGAAATAACGCTGGGAAAGTTTGTTAAACATATTTCTGAGTGTGTGGGATATTGTTCTCACATGGACGCGCCTCTCTGACAAGGAGAGGGAACAGGAGAGGGCGGCGCCTCGGCCGTGCAGCGGGAGGACAAGAAGAAAAAGCGGCCGGCGCCACGGCGTTCGTGCACACGCACAAGCAAAAGCGCAATACAGAGAGCATGCTCTCCATTTTTTTTTTTAAAAATAATTTATTAGTCCGGCATGGCGGCCCGACCCGACCTGACCCGAACGTGAATGCTTAAATTGTGGGCCCGACCCGACCCGACATCGGGTCGGGTTCGGGCACAAAATCTAACCTCTACATGGTACTATCAGCATCCTTTTTCCCATTGAGTGCAGCCAGCCTCTCCAACTCACAATAGATTAGACATCTAGTGCTGTCTATGGCAGTCAATGAGTTAAATGCAGGCACCATAGTGGGTTAATAATATATAGAAATATATCTAAGAAGTATCTTTTCAAAAGAATAAAGAGTTCTAAAAACATTTATGCACTTTTTTTTTTTACATCTACCAATACGTATGTAATTACATATATTGTACATTTTATGTATTTTATCCTTATTCTTATTTTATTTACATGTCTCCAACTATTCTTTAATATTCTAATGATAACATATGCATTTATACGGTTTTGTGTACATGTATTGATATTATATATACACAAATAAATGTATATTAAAAATCGCGTGACACTATTTCGCTGTTTTTCACTTTACGTGGTCAGTTCTTATCCCCATTAACAGCGATAAGTGAGGGACCATTTTATTGTTAAATAAATACCTGTCCTGCATAATTGCTTATCTGATCTCAATTGATTGTTACTGTACATGTGAGCCTCACCTCTCCACGTCTCAAGCTTATGTTCTTCCAGCTCATATATTTGCACCTTCAATAAAGACAAGTCTCAAATCAGTCCAATTTTAAAGTCTTAACACGCAGGAAAAGTTGATTGAAATATACAAACCATTGGTGACTTGTAGTATCTGTGAAGGATGATGATGAAGTCTGTGATTGTCAGCATGCCTATTATGAGAGAACACCATTTAGATGGCGAGCAGCACGTCTGACTGCTTTATGTCTGCACCGACTTGGCATTCATTATTTATCGCGAGCAGTAAACTCTATCCAGGAAAAAAAGAAAGCACAACAAAGCCAATTCACTTGCTGCATTGGTGTTTTTCTCTGGCTCCCTATTCAAACAGTCTGGCTGAGCCTCTGCTGAGCTTAATGGTTTGTGGCACTTGAAATGAATTTCATAAAATAGCGCTCCACTAGCCATGACCAGCAGTATAATAAGTTTCCACTGTTCTCAGTCACCAGTGGCGTAGACAGAGGGGCATAATAATGATGACATTGTAAATGGGCAAGCGAGAGACTAAAACAAGAAAAAGACAAACACAGACACCGAGAGAAAAAGTGTCACCATCAACAAAAGACTGTAAACGGTGATTCAGCGCAGCAGATTTAGGGCTCTTACCTACAAAGCTTTGCTTCTCTGTGTCCCACAGTGGAGCTGCTCGCACACCATTGGCAACCAAGGCAAAGAAGGCTTTCTTAACCTGTCGAACATTAGCTTTTAAATAGTCTGACAACGTACGTCTTACTCCAGTGATATAGCTTAGAGGTTTCCCCCGGTACCATCGAAGTTTTTTTCTTTTAAAACATTGCTGCAAAACTACGCATGAAAAGTAGAGTTGTCTGATAATGACTTTATAACCGATAACCCAATATTGTACAACTCCAAAAATCTGTTACCGATATCAAACCAGTACCGATATATGCGGTCATGGACTTAACATATATGGCTAATTGTATTGTAATGCCCCACTTGATGCTTTAAAGATGACAACTTTCAAAAATCAAGGTTTTCCAAATAAATAGTCTGTGAAAAAAATAACTTCAACAGAGGTTATGGAAGAGGTGCATATATTGGACCACTATATTGTTGAAATCAAAAGACTGCAAACATCATTTGGCACAAGTGCAAACTATTAAGGCGCTGCCATATCACATAAGCCAGTGTTTTTCAACGGGTGTGCTGCGGCACACTGGTGTGCCGTGAGAGATCGTCAGGTGTGCCGTGAGAAATTATCTAATGTCGCATTTATATGTGTATATATATATATATATATATATATATATATATATATATATATATATATATATATATATATATATATATATATTGAAATGTCCGTAACTGTGCTGGCCTTTGAAGGGGCCATCAGACTGCAGAGTGGTGACGTAGCGGGAAGCAAGCAAGGAGGGCGAGAGAACGGCGTGAGAGCCAAGTTAGCGGTCGCATGTTAAGGATGCCGCTGTTATTTTGTTTATTATTTTTCCATTGTTGCCACAATAAAGTGGGAAAGTCATCACCTTTGTATTTCCCCATTCGGTGCTATTACAATATTTTTTTACGTCGTCGAGCGGAGTTGCAGTAGGAAGGAAGGAGTGGGTAGAAAGTTCTCGGAGCGAAGTATTGCTCGTGTCTGCTCTGATTTCTAGCCATCAACGACCTTGCTGTTCGCGACAATGTGGATCCCAGCACGTCTACTGCACATCATTTGGTTAAACTCGTCATGTGTCGATATACTCGAAAGTGTCCCTTCTATTTTATCAATATGTGACGTCCCCCTGTGTTAAATTCCAACACACTGTTGAGAACAGCAAGGTGGCTAATGGCAAAAAATACGAGCAGTTCTTGAACGCGACACAAGCAGCACAGCGCCATGGTGCCAAGCAAGATTAAACGTCATCTCCAAACGAAACACCCGTCGCTTCAAAACAAGTCGATGTACTTTTTTGTTCGCCTTCGTGAAAACACTATTTGATTATGATAAATTATCATTAAACTTAGGAAAAACAAAATTCATGTTGTTTGGTAATAATAAAAGTAATTCACAGGCATTTATTTCTATTGAATGTGTGGACATTGAGAGAGTTCTGAAATCAAATTTCTTGGTGTCGTCATTGACGAAAAAAATCAATTGGAAACCACATATTAAATATTTGCAAAATAAAATATCAAGGAGTATTTCAGTAATAAATAAAGCAAACAATTTTTTAGATTTTGATTCTTTCTATATTTTGTACTGTTCTTTAGTTCTTCCTTATTTTACTTACTGTCTGGAAGTCTGGGGAAATACTTACAAAACCTCACTGCCATCTCTAACTATTCTTCAAAAAAGAGCAATACGTGTTATTCATAAGAAAGGATATGTGGACCATACTCATTCACTTTTTTTTTATTCAAAGATTTTACAATTTGCTGATTTGGTTGATTACCGAACAGTACAAATTATGTTCAAGGCAAAAAATAATAAATTGCCTGGTAATATTCAACAATTGTTTAATTTAGAAGACGAGCATTATAATCTAAGGAGGACATTTACTTTTAAAAGGATTAAGAACAGAACAACAATGAGAGGTTTCAGCATATCAGTTTGTGGAGTAAGGCTATGGAATGCTCTGAATGTAGAGTTAAAAGAATGTCAAAATATTTATCAATTCAAGAGAATGTTTAAACAGTCAATATTTCAGTGTTACATGTGAGAACCTGTGCAATGATGGTTATGAAGTTTGTATTTATCTTTTTGTGTTTATTTACTTATTGATTATTTTGTTATATTGATATGCATGTAAAGTTTTGAATTATATGGAGGTACGTCTTATGTATAAAATTCATTGTATTTTGAATGTGTAGGGGTGGGGACCTTATAAACTATGCTTCTCACTCCTTTTCAGATGTTTTTGTTATTTCAAATAATAATTTTTGTGTGGAATATTTTGTCTTAACACCTGAAATCAATCAATCAATCAAAACACAAAGGAACAGGCAACTTTTTTATGAAGGTAAATGAGAAAGCCCTCAAAGCCAGTTACCTTGTTGCTAAATCCAAAAAGTCCCACACCGTGACAGACATTAATTAATATTATCTGCCTGCAAAGTCATTGTCTGCGAGATGCTCGGCCCTGATGTGATTAAAGAAATTGCTCAAGCCCCCGTCTGATAATTCTGAGCTTTTTCAAGCCTAACTGCCATTAAAAAAATAGATAAAAACAAAGACTGAGAGCTGTTGAAGAATAAGGGTATTGACTTTGTGTTAATCTAAACAGGCTCAAGTTTCACCCTGAGTAAGTATACATACTGGGAAATTATTTTATAATTAAATATACTGTACAGAAAATAATTTTGGAACATTTTTGGTGTGTGGTGTGCCGCGAGATTTTTTCCAATGTAAAAACGAGCCGTGAGTCAAAAAACGGTTGAAAAACACTGACATAAGCACATGCATATTGGCCCGAAATTGATGATGAAAAACTGATGCCGATATTATCAGATATCATTTTAAAATGCTTTTATCAGCCAATACCCAATAATATCGGACAACTAAAAAACTATAGATCAGACTAAAAATGTGGTTTCAGTCTTAAATGCTTCTTTCACCAAAACAACAAAAGGAAAACGGAAGTTGCATTGGCGTAAGCAAATGTCTTGGTGGTGTGCACTTCTTTTGCTAGATGCGTACCAGTGTCGTTTTCTTCAACAATGATGATAACGAAAATAATTCCTCAACGAACTATTTTTTCATGTTGGTTTCACGATGATGAGCTAAAAACGTGTCTTGGGAGACTAAAACATAGCAATATGGATGCCACTTGTCATCTTAGATGGCAACGAGATGAAAATTTGCCTGTTTCTGTTCAAAAGTTTACAATGTGCGATATTTTCTTGTCGTATGTGTAGTTAGCACGCATATTATCTGTTTGGTAGTGTCACTCATGTGACATGCCACCTTTGAGCCGCTAACTAAAGAGATCAACTCCCTGATGAATCTCTAATTACGGCATTCATTCGTTCTCCAAGAAAATACGTTGAGAGACAACAATGTGAAAACAATGTAAATGTAACTATTGGAGTCTGTCAGCGCACATTTAACTGAGGTGTGCATTTTATAGAGACTTGGTTTGCCTGCATTAAAGAGCATTACTTGAATGTGGGAATAAAACAACCTTACAATTAAGAGACTTCAACCGATCCACAGATAAAAAGACTTGTAGTTCTTAAAAAATAACCTTTATTACGAGTTAAAATCATTTTATAGTCAAACCTCTCTTGATGATTTCGTTTTTATACAATTGTGAAATTAGTTTAACTACCGTAGTAGGTTGCCATTGTTGTTGACGTCGCAGGGCGGTGACGTCACATAGTTACGCTGCTGGGCTTCTAGAGTATGACTCTAGCGACACGAACATATCATCTGTTCAACCCTTTCAATTTGAACCAGAGAGGAACATTATTGAGCATGACTGCACTGTCAATATTTCACAAAACGAGCAGCAAACACAGAATGAACAGGAAAGACGGGATGAGACGAGAATCGGCAAAACGTCCGAGAAGAGGCAAATTTGACACCCAAAGTACTACCGTGTGCTTTCAGCTTGTTTTGTTTAGATGCATACAGACAGAAAATACTAAACAAGCCTTAAGAAAATATTTAAACATAGTATTATCAAATAAGGGTGGTTTAAACATGCTGCGTGACTAATGTGGTCAACAGATCAACAATCTGCTTTAAACTACCACAAGAAAACACAATGATTAAAAGTATGAGAGGGAAACATGCAAAAAGTATTTTGAGGCAAAACACAAACAGTAGGTACTCGCCGCTTTTAACGAATGAGCGCATGTGGTGGACTTCTCGCCGCATAGAAGGAATTGCAGTAAGCCGGTAGTATTCGTCAAGTGACAGTGAAAATCTACGTCATCGCCCTGAGTGTCCATTGCATGCTTAAAACATGGCGCCCTCCATAGGTCAAAACATGTACTAAATATCAGAGATGTTTTAAAACAATGGCAATATTTTATGTGTCTATAACATTTTAGCAAAAAGGAACAATTGTGGCTTATTAGAGAGTACAAGTCTTTTAAGTCCGGGGTTCCCTTTTAGTGTTGCACCTCATGTTCTTGATGAGTGGTTGAACATTAAGGTATGTCTGTGTGATTAAAAAAAGGAGGAGCCACTTTTCAATAAATTAAAAAAAAAAAAAAAAATTGCCACTTCAGCTCAAGAAATAGAATTGTCTTTTCAGCAGGTCATATTGGTGTGTCAAACAATTTTCTATTTTACCATAGTTTATGTCGTGCATGTTGTCAATGTCAGAACCAAATAAATATAATCAAATAGTTTTAAAATTATAAGCATTAAAAATGATATTAAAAAATAATTTGATTAATAATTGACTTAATAGTGTTTCAGTTTTCAGGACCGGTTTTCTAACATTGGTTTTTCAGTTTAGCCAAGAATGTACATTTCAGTGCATCCCTAGTAAATAGGTGGGCTTCTCTACCAACGGTAGAACGGAGTTTTCTTGGGGAAAGCCCTGCATCTTCTATGTTTTTAATGTAGTAAATGCCCTCACGTCTTCATTTTTAATGGGCCTCTTACTCATGGTAAGTGGTATAAAAGAAAGTTGTAAAAGTTGAAAGGAGAATCCTACATTCTCTTGATTCTGCTAGGAGTATTTCCTCCTCTCTCCGATAAAGAGTTTGTAACCCTTGTCTCTGTGGATTTAGTCGTTGATGATACACGCTTCAAAGACCTGGCAGGATTACTGTTTAACAGCTTTACGACAGCCTCTTCTCAAATTCAGCCTTGAGCCAAAAAGTGTTCCGAGGTCAAATGTATTACTTCTGTCTTGGTATATTATTAACCAGCCGTGCCAAGAAGAAGTGCAGTCAAAAAAAAAAAATGACTCTTATACTTCACCAGGCATACAGTAGGGGATATAATTATGATAATGATGATGTTGAAATTAAATGAATGGAAACCAAGACAATCTGCACTCACTTGAAGAGCGGTGTCGAACACGACCAGCTTGGAGCTGGTTGGCACAATGTCGTAGCACTTGTGTGATTTCATAAAGCGCATGTAAATATCATTCTCTGGCTCGGCAGCTGGAAGCAAGACAGACACAAAAGGAGAGAAAACATTTATGTTTCACCGGAAAAACAACATCAGCACTTGGAAACAACACAGGCTTTATGGTCTAAACAACCATTAAGGTTCTGGAGCACTTATTGATCGTCAAACTCAGGAGACAGTGATAGTTGGAGGTGGGTGGGCATGAACAATGCGCATACAATTTTATCATAAAGTTACATTGATTTTAGTGGTTCGAGTCAAAAAGCTAAAACTAATTTTATAAATGCATTAAAACACTAGAAAATACTTTCTAAGTTATTTCATACATAATTTTAACATAAATAATGGATTATGTCATTTTAATTTCTTGACTAGTGACCATAGGCGGAGTTTGACTTTTCTGGAAGGGGGGGCAAAACATCTTGATGACCCCCAAAACGCAGTCTCACTAATAAAATTAACATACATACACACACATATACAGTGCCTTGCAAAAGTATTCGGCCCCCTTGAACCTTGCAACCTTTCGCCACATTTCAGGCTTCAAACATAAAGATATAAAATTTTAATTTTTTGTCAAGAATCAACAGCAAGTGGGACACAATTGTGAAGTGGAACAACATTTATTGGATAATTTAAACTTTTTTAACAAATAAAAAACTGAAAAGTGGGGCGTGCAATATTATTCGGCCCCCTTGCGTTAATACTTTGTAGCGCCACCTTTTGCTCCAATTACAGCTGCAAGTCACTTGGGGTATGTTTCTATCAGTTTTGCACATCGAGAGACTGACATTCTTGCCCATTCTTCCTTGCAAAACAGCTCGAGCTCAGTGAGGTTGGATGGAGAGTGTTTGTGAACAGCAGTCTTCAGCTCTTTCCACAGATTCTCGATTGGATTCAGGTCTGGACTTTGACTTGGCCATTCTAACACCTGGATACGTTTATTTTTTAACCATTCCATTGTAGATTTGGCTTTATGTTTTGGATCATTGTCCTGTTGGAAGATAAATCTCCGTCCCAGTCTCAGGTCTTGTGCAGATACCAACAGGTTTTCTTCCAGAATGTTCCTGTATTTGGCTGCATCCATCTTCCCGTCAATTTTAACCATCTTCCCTGTCCCTGCTGAAGAAAAGCAGGCCCAAACCATAATGCTGCCACCACCATGTTTGACAGTGGGGATGGTGTGTTCAGGGTGATGAGCTGTGTTGCTTTTACGCCAAACATATCGTTTAGCATTGTGGCCAAAAAGTTCAATTTTGGTTTCATCTGACCAGAGCACCTTCTTCCACATGTTTGGTGTGTTTGGTGTGTAAACTTTAAACGAGACTTTTTATGGATATCTTTGAGAAATGGCTTTCTTCTTGCCACTCTTCCATAAAGGCCAGATTTGTGTAGTGTACGACTGATTGTTGTCCTATGGACAGACTCTCCCACCTCAGCTGTAGATCTCTGCAGTTCATCCAGAGTGATCATGGGCCTCTTGGCTGCATCTCTGATCAGTTTTCTCCTTGTTTGAGAAGAAAGTTTGGAAGGACGGCCGGGTCTTGGTAGATTTGCAGTGGTCTGATGCTCCTTCCATTTCAATATGATGGCTTGCGCAGTGCTCCTTGAGATGTTTAAAGCTTGGGAAATCTTTTTGTATCCAAATCCGGCTTTAAACTTCTCCACAACAGTATCTCGGACCTGCCTGGTGTGTTCCTTGGTTTTCATAATGCTCTCTGCACTTTAAACAGAACCCTGAGACTATCACAGAGCAGGTGCATTTATACGGAGACTTGATTACACACAGGTGGATTCTATTTATCATCATCGGTCATTTAGGACAACATTGGATCATTCAGAGATCCTCACTAAACTTCTGGAGTGAGTTTGCTGCACTGAAAGTAAAGGGGCCGAATAATATTGCACGCCCCACTTTTCAGTTTTTTATTTGTTAAAAAAGTTTAAATTACCAATAAATGTTGTTCCACTTCACGATTGTGTCCCACTTGTTGTTGATTCTTGACAAAAAAATTAAATTTCATATCTTTATGTTTGAAGCCTGAAATGTGGCGAAAGGTTGCAAGATTCAAGGGGGCCGAATACTTTTGCAAGGCACTGTATATATTATATATATGTATATATATAAGGGCTGTCAAAATTATCGCGTTAACGGGCGGTAATTAATTTTTAAAATTAATCACGTTAAAATATAAAATATATAAATGTCCCGCTCACAGATTTAAATGTCAGTAGAGTGAAATGCCCACTTGTTAATTGTGTTTTATGGAGTTTTGCCGCCCTCTGCTGGCGCTTGGGTGCGACTGATTTTATAGGCTTCAGCACCCATGAGCATTGTGTAAGTAATTATTGACATCAACAATGGCGGGCTACTAGTTTATTTTTTGATTGAAAATTTTACAAATTTTATTAAAACGAAAACATTAAGAGGGGTTTTAATATAAAATTTCTATAACTTGTACTAACATTTATCTTTTAAGAACTACAAGTCTTTCTATCCATGGATCGCTTTAACAGAATGTTAATAGTGTTAATGCCATCTTGATTTATTGTTATAATAAACAAATAGTCCTTATGTACCGTATGTTGAATGTATATATCCATCTTGTGTCTTATCTTTACATTCCAACAATTTATTTTACATTATACATATATATATATATATATATATAATTTACAGAAAAATATGGGATATTTCATAGATGGTTTGAATTGCGATTAATTGCGATTAATTACGATTAATCAATTTTTAAGCTGTAATTAACTCGATTAAAAATTTTAATCATTTGACAGCCCTTATATATATACAATATTTATGGCGGAAAAAAACAGACAAGACTGAAAAAGCAGTTTCTGCTCTTGCAACCCTCTATAAAATAAACTGCTGTATTTTAAGCCAAAAGAACTGTTGTCTTTGATAGAACAATGTCTATATTCTGCCATAGCAGATTCATGGCGTATTAAGCCCCCGAACTATTTTTATTTTGTCCCTTTTACCTTGGAAACCCCCGTTTACAGACGTCGTGCAACCGTTTTTGTTTCAAACTAACCATAAAAGAAGGTAAGTAATGTCTGTCATTTTGAGCTTAGAATCATTATTCGATGTCTAATATTTAGTTAAAAAAACAACAACAACAAAAAAAGACTTTAAAAAATTATTCGCTCGCATATTTTAAACTTTTAAACAAATTACGTCACAATGAAAAAATTGGCGTCTGTAAAAAAGTTAGATATCTACCTCATAACTATCGCTTAATTGTATTTTTGTTGTTACTGTCGCATTTCCCCCAATATATTAAATAATCGATCCAAACAAAGAAAAAAAAGAAAGAAAAAAAAAAAAACGTTTTAAAGGGTAAATATATGAAAAAGAACATCTCGACCACTCTTGATGTCTGCGATTTCTGCATCGTGACCCTTTTCATATTACCATGTTTCACCCATAAAATACGTCAAAAATCCGGTTGTGGCCATTCACAGCTTTGTCTCGACACACAGTGATACATGCTACATGGAGGTTTTGGATCGAAACAAGGTAAGTACGCGATCTCATTAAAGTCATGGCGTCTGTAATTCTGCTCTCGCGTGCTCTCACCTCCTGATAGGGTTTTGCCGTTTAAAAAAAAATATAAAAATTTAATGCCCTCCTGTTCAAAATTTTTCTTCCTCCAGAAAATTGAGATTTTAAGCTTTCCAATGATGCATACCGGACAATTTTGAAATTTGGCCAAATTGGGGGTCTCAGAGCGGAACTTCAAGTAATCTGAGTGTTTTCTGCCCTATACACATATATACAGTATATCTATATATATCTTGACACTGTTTGTGTTCAATCCTCGGTTCAAGCTAAGTTGTTAAAGCTTTTGAAAGCTTACGTTTAAAGAAATTTTAATATCCATCTTGCCTCCTCAGGTGTAGTTTTGGCTAAGCAAAGCTAAAGATCGAAAGTGCTAGTCAAATGATCCGTTCGAAAACTAATTTTGACCCATTATTAAATACTTTGTAGGATTCTTGTTCAATTCAGACAACATTGTAACAGCTAGGTCACTATTTTAAAGGGGAAAGTTCTGAATTTTTGACATTACGCTTAATTTTCAAGTTAGCGGGGATTTAATTAGTCTGTGGAGTTGATTTTAACAAATTCTGTGCAGTATGTCAGCTAGCGCTAAGCTAGCGCAGGTCTATGGTGCCTGCTTAGCACAGATCTAACAGTCAAATGAATTCAGAATGCAAATCATTGTTTAAAATACTCATGCGGCCAAAAGGATGTCACACCAAACTGCTGTAATTCATTTCTTTCTGCGGGACTATTTTTGAAAGTTTTGATAACACTACTGGTTACATGGTTCATCGGTGATTCTAATGTATGCATATGTTGCTTTTTTTTTATTAGCATGCTAAGCAGGCACCATTGACTCACGCTAGTTTAGCCACTCTGGAGCCCTAAAACTAACAAACAAACTGCACGGAATTTGTTGAAATCAACTCCACCAACTAAATAAACCCCGGCTAACACGAAGATTAGGTTTAATGTCAAAAATTCTGAACGTCCCCTGTAAATTCATTTATAGGGAAGTCAATTGCATTAATTGACATTTTTCTGTCCCCCCTGCCCCCCCTCAATCTCCGCCTATGCTTGTGATTTTCTCAGCTATCATCTGTAATAATTACAGCTGGGAATCTTTGGGCACCTAACGATTCGATTACGATTATGATTCAGAGGCTCCGATTCAATTATAAAACGATTATTGATGCACCCCCCCTCCTTTTTTTAAAATTTTATTTTATTTTTTATGTTTTGTACATTAGTTCCAAAATTGTTCAAAAATCCTGTCAGGCTAAACCAAACTACTATTTCAGTATCAAGTTAACATATAACAGTAAACAAGTATACAAAAATAACAGTAAACAAAAAACTCCAGTTCCCATTCTGTATCAGCAGCTTTAAACTACATTCAATTAATTTAATGTTGTGAATCAACTGATACAGTTGTTAAAATTTCTCCCGTTATTCCATAATTTCCCTTCTGTCTACTTTTGTCAAAGTTTTAACACTATTTCATCATTTAAAGATAGATTCAAGACAAGATTCTGCCGATTTAGGAGTATTTTAGATAAAAAGTTAATTAGGTTCGCTACAACAGAGCCTTCTAGAGAGGTCTACTGCTTTAAGATGGCGGCTGTTTACTTACGCCGGAAAGTCTGTCATTTCGCATCTCTGTTCAATAATACATGTTCTAACACCAACGTCGTGTGTCATTTTGCATCTAGTTCTACATATATATGATATCTACTGTAGCCGTATGTTTGTAGCAACTAGCAACTGGGCGTTGTTTGTAGCGGCTGTCAGCCACAGTCAGGTATGATTGTTTTTTTTATCTAGCGGCATGAGTTGAACATATTTACTCTCTGGATATTTCTGAATCGTACTCAAATCTTCCACGGCCAAATAATCTAAGAATTGGAAATTTCGCACCCCTCTAGTAATAATCGTTTTAAAAAAAAAACAACAACAACAACATGACACTACCGTGATTTGTTAATTGGATGGACCGATGCTCTGAAGTAAATAAGTAATAAATTAAGTTTTCCACTATTCTTTCAAATGCACCTGTGCATTTTGACAGTTCAAATCTAACCTAAATAACATGCATCAAGCAATGTTCTGCTGATTCCTTATGTTTTGATTCTGGTTTTGCCGAAACAGAAACCAGCATATGCTGGATTTCATAGCAGGGTTATTTTCATCATGAGAAAATCAACTGCAAAAATTTCCCCCTGTGTTAATTTGTGCTTGCCTTTGGGCTAATTCCACTAGCAAGACGCGATTTAAAATGCTCAAAACTGCCCTCTTCCAGGGTCCAGAGACTTCAGACATCCCGGAAGTGTCAGCCCTGCCTGTTAACAGTACTCTTCATATCTGATTCAGTGCTAATTGCGGTTTACCACGGATGACCCCCTTCATGTTTCACTTACCGTCGTCGTCTAGTTCAAGTTTCTCCAGCATGCCTTCGAATAAACCGGACACCTAAACGAAAGAAAACACAAGTGTTGTTGTCACTTGCAAATGAAAAAAATAAGAAAACAAGCTCTTCCCGCGCGTCGCCCCAAAATAAACTTTGCACTAAAAACAATGTCGCCGTTGACGATTGTTCCCAAAAGCCCCCGCGGCGAAAACACACGAGGACGACGTCGTTTGGAACGCGAACCAATTGGGTTCTGCTAAATATACACGCTGACAGAAGCCCGTTCGCTGTGTGGAGGCAACTTCAAGCGTTATTTCAAGAGAAACCACCCCCCGCCTTTAGGAGCCACAGTGGAACAGTCCTGGTGCACTTGGCTAAGGCAGGGAGGGGGAACACTAAACGGGCGCGAGTGAATAAACCTAGCTATGTAAGAAAATCCTTGACGTCGTATTTCAACGTGTTGCACTCACCGGAGCCAAAGGACTCACCAGTTATGGTGGACGAGAAACAGGAAGCTTCACGTTGTGTGCGAACACACCCCTTCACTTTGTCACCATATTAGGAAAGCCCTTGTTGCTAGGCAGCAAGAAGCTGGGGATGCCTTGCTGCATCATAGTGTGACATAAGGCGGGGCCCACCGGTGCAACGTTCCATTCGACAGGGAAATCCGTCAATCAGCATTCGGACTCGGGCATTTTGATGAATTGATCCCAATGGCGTATGTTGGGTCAAAACATTGGTATTGACGATATAACAGCTGATTGGGCTGGGCGATATGGCCTTAAGTACGTATCACGATAAATTGAGCAGATTTACCTCGATAACGATAAATGACGATAATGTCGCCCAAGCAGACCGTTATATAATTTGAAAATTTGAATCAATGCATGGAATACAAATAACCGTTTCTCGTTAAATTTATTTAACCCTTTAACACCGAACGTGTCGGCAGCGACGCGTTTACGCATATCGTCTTTGAAGCTTCGTCACGCTGTAATTACGTCACTCACGTGCCGCTGGTTGGTCTCATTTGAAAGTGCGGAAGTTGATGTCCACACCAGTTTTTATTTGAAGTCAATCGACCAAGAAAAACGGGAGATAATGTCATTTGAGTTTTATAGTTTTATTGCACTCATAAATATGCATTCAAACGCTGCATGGACCATGTATCTATCTCCATATTTCCATCATTTCTTGTCCTTTTTCAAAACCGGAAGCAGCACAAAAGACTACATATCCCAAGAGCCGTTCTGATGTCAAGAAGGACGAACCGAATGTGATCATTTTTAATACATTTCCGAACGAGGCGCCAACTAATGAAAAGAAGGCATGCGACGCAAGCAACGGCCGGTTGGTTTGAGCAAGCGACTTTGAAACGTGCAGAATGAATATAAAACTACATTTAGCGCAAGCTAATGCATTATTTCATTAACTCAAGGAAGAAGATGAGCCGTATTTGTTGTCTTTTTCTTTGCATGAGTCGGCGTCTCGGCGAATAGGAGTGTCGGCAGCGCGCAAACGGCGAAAGAGTAGGCTGTGTGACGTTGTGTGTGACGCAGCTCCGTGACCTGTTCAAGCTTTATTGAGTGCGCAAAAAAAAAAAAAAAAAAACTTTATTGGGACGCATGCCTGAAAATTTTTGAATTGAACTGAACTACTTGTCAATATTTTTTAAAATACTTTTTTTCAATGTTATATATATTTTTTCTTTATTTTAATCTTTTCAATTTTTATGTAGATGTGTGTTCGAGAAGTTTGATTGCATGTAGATATATACTTTTGATAAGGTGATGGGTACAACACCTAACTTCCCAAAGAGATATCCTCCAAACACTTTTTGTGTTAGATGATATATATAATTTTTTTTCCTCACTATTTTGCACTGCATATAACCTGTTTTGACCATAGTATGTGTAAAGGCCAAAAACGCCTATGACCATACCTGCTGTTTGTGTTGAATTGTCAAACATAAAACTATTCAATCTTATTTTTTTCTATTGAATGTTGATCCTAACAAGTTGAATAAATATGATCAAGCTTGAAAACGGTTGGTCGAGCATGTTTGGTTGTCAGTGGGATGTCAACATTACAAATTTTGAAAAAAGATTTTGGGATTTTTTTGTCTTTTTGGGTCCAAAATGTGGATTAAAATTGGTCAGTGAAGAAAACAACAGTTTGGACATGAAGTTCAAGGTGTTTTGAAAAAAGGGACCCAACTTGGCCATTGTAAACAATTTTTTCTTTGAAATATAAAGGCAACATCAAATGCATGCCAATTTGGCCAAAATAGGCTTAGGTGTTAAAGGGTTAACCAGCTTTCAATTTAACAATTGCACATGCAGTCTAAACATTAAGTATTAAAAAAAATCTTGTAAACAATAAAAATTCTAGTGTGAACATTTATAACAGCTAGGATGACTTGAAAAATGTACATTATAAAATTCAATATGACGACTGTGCAAACATGTCATTCTAACACAAATGACTTGCAGCTTTAACAGTACACTTCAGACAACTTATTGGTAATGGCTGCTGTGACATAGTTATTCAACACAAGTGTTTACGTCAAGGTTTCAGGTTTTTTTTTTTTTTCCCCGAAACATTTTTTAATACATGCACAACCAGAATAAAGCTGTATTGCTCTGATGCCAATGAAACATTTAAGGTTTTATAATGGCAGAATAAAGCAAACACATACAGAAAAATAGCTGTGGCCATTAAACTGTCATATTATATATAAGCTTCACTGTTGGATTATACTTTATGCTGAGTGCTTTACCATCATGAAAGCTTTCAAACAAATCACACAGAGATGCCAAATAACGCGACATGATGATTGCTACATGAAGTCCGTGCCCAGTCCACTTATTAATTTCAACCGTTTCGACAACGTTAGAGCCGCTGTCCGACTCTTTCACGTTCATTTGTAGCCGTTGTTAGCCACTAGCGTTAGCCTGTGGCTTGGCTACTGTTGGAAGAAAGCACTGAAAGCATCCTCTCCTGATATCGTGAGAACCAGGGAGGACAGCGGGTGAAAGCCCGTCTGGAGCCCGCCAAGAGTTTACTTAATGTCGGGTGAAAGTTTGGCGAAGCTAACTTAAGCCCGACTCCATCCCGTTTACTTGTAGCGTTAGCCGCTAGCGTTAGCCTACCGGGCTTCTGTTTGATTGGCTTCCTGAAAACCACGTGACTCCATACCTAAGCACACTGTCTGCTTTCTTAAAGGGGAATGAACATAGCCGAACAACACAGCGTCAAAGCCGGATAAAAAGACTATATTTTGTTGTTTTATTAAGTTACCGAATTTACCGACATGGTCAAAATTACGTCGGTCATTGTGAAGAATATCGGTGACGGTAAATTTTCGGTTTACCGGCCTGCTCTATAACAGCATAACCTGCATGTACACTTTTTGCTGGTGTAGGGACATTTATAAGACCAAACAGACTGGGTGAATGGGGGTCAGGGCTACATTCTCACCAATATGAACCTAATAAATTGATAGGCTAAATGATCAATACAAAATAAATCTGTATTAAGCACTGAAATGTTTTTTTAAATATAGGCAAGTCACCCTTGCGCTTTCAAATATTCAAGAAACAAACAAAATGAAAAAATTTGCAACACACAAACACCACAGTAACGACACACGTTTCCCTTCTCCAATTATTTTTTTTGCTATGCTTGTTTGCTTGTCGGTTAACTAATTGGCTGTCACTAGCACCAAAAGACAATACATGGTGAATGACGACTGCCAGCCCTCCCGGTTGAAATAGATTGGACGTTGCTTGTGTTAAATACAAACAGGGCCGGATGAATGGGGGGGCCAGGGTGGGCAGGGACCACCCAGACGTGAGTCGTGCCCACCCAATCAAAATGTCGGGAATATCTATTGTAGCGTCGCACTGGATATAGAAAACGCACGGAGAGTTTGTCTCACCTACTTTTTTATTGCAGGATTAATGGTGACTGTTGGCCGCAACCACGCCGAACAAGCAATCACCAAAACAAGCTGTTTTTCCAACCTCGTTTGTTATCCGCGCGCTTTCTCTCTCTCCTCCAGACACAGTCTCGCAGTCGGACAGCCGAGCATTAATGACGTCACCAGCCACAACAAAGCGTCGCCATATTGAAATGGGGGCAAAACAAGAGTCACAAGCAGTTGCTCTGTCGTGCATTGTAGTACAAACGCGTTGAACTTTTATCTTATTTGCGGTCTTTTTTTCATCGGAATGACTAAAAGTTGCCGTGTTGCGGGTTGTAACACAAAGAAGAGTTCAGAGCCGCATTTGAAGTTCTTCATTCTTCCTCGTGAGAAGAAAAGGACAAGCACATGGCTGAAAACAATCAATCGAGGAACAGTAAAAGAAGACGATTCCGTGGACCATTCTTGCCAGTAGGAACCTAAATCCAGGCACATTTACGTTTGCAGCCGACATTTTATGACTGGTGAGTAAACTTTAATCTTTTTTTTTTTTTTTGCCCCAATTAGCTGCTAGGATTCAATAGACTAGGCAGTGGTTATTATTACTGTAACCGACAACTAGCAAAGCGTTATTTTTCTTTTGCCATGAACTGCTCTGATCGGTCAATCGGTATATTATTGGCCTGGTGGGACTGGGAATTGATTATTTTGCCGTGACGTGTTCACGGCTAAATAACGCTTGGATGCGAATTACCAGTTACGGCAGAAATAATCACTCTGTATATACTACCAGTTTTCTTAGTTCTACACAGTACATAATAATCACTCTGTATATACTACTAGTTTTCTTAGTTCTACACAGTACATATTCCACGTAATCGATAAAGGTCAACTTACTGGGTGACTTTATATATGAGGTAGTTGTAGATGTTTCCGAACTCCACTGCAAGCAATTCCTTTGGGTTGTTTATCCAGCTATCAGCTGCGACTTTGTATGGGCAGATTTGCAGGCCAATACACGCTAATTTTAAGTTGTATCGCCTCCTCGCGTCTGTCGGCAGTGACTCGTGATAATAATAAGTCATGTTTAAGACGATTTTATGAAAAAAAGACGCAAAACACAGCTGATATATATGAATTTCAGACAACGTTTGTCCACGGATGTTTACCTGTGCCTGCCCCCATCTCAAAATGGCGAAATGTTGCTATGCGAGATGACGTCATCGTGACATCAAGCCGACTGCGAGAATAAGTAGATAGATGAAAAAGAAAAAAAAAACAACAACAACAAATAAACCCAGCAAAAAATTAATGCAGCCTAAACGGGACACAAGCCAGTGTCCTACTTGCGCCGGTCCCAAACCCAAAGAAATGCAGTGGGTAAAAAAAAGCCTGCATTGGGGATGCCCCCTCAAGATTTCTTAGTCAAGTTAGTAGAGTTTACCGACTCTGGTCGGTAAACCTAGATCCGGGCCTGAATACAAAATGGATTTCCCAGTGGATACTTCATGCGGAACACAGCCACCGAAGCAGTGGCACACCTGCTCGGGGATGCCTGCCCACATCGCACTGCAACGGTGACACAGCGCTTCTGTGGCCAAACACTCCCATAAATCCGCCGCTGCCGCATCCCAGCAAGCTCGCAGCCCTTCTTGGCTTCACGGAAAACTCCAGAGCTTTATGAGCCATTAAATTGATTGCTTTTAAAACCTGGACTAGGGAAAAATATAAATACAGCTACAGTACATCAGTGGTTTATTTTATCAGAGATGCTAGAGAAGCCCTGTGAGCGCGTACCCGCTGCTACTCTATCACCATCAGCAGTCCTTAGGTGTTAATATCAGCAGCGCACAACACTGGAGATGAAATATCGATTTGCCCCAGCAGACCCCAACTGAGCATCCATCATTTCTTTAGATTTGTATTCATTAAATCAGCACAGTAACTCCTCATTCAATACATCACCGCCATGATTCACTTGAAGTGAGATCTGGGTAGTGTTGTCTTGCTTAAATGCTTTTTGAGATATGGCGAACATGATAAGATATTTACACCTTTTGTTGGTCTACCAATACACACACATGCACAAACACAAGTAACTTGAGCTTAGAATCAGTAGAGACCATACATTCAGGGCTTCTTTCTATAAAAACCAACACTTAATTTACCCAAATTGACAGTGTAATGATTAGAAACAATACGGGCAGTCAACTTGTTCATGAATGTGTTATCATTACATTACATTACCATAGCAAATGATTCCACTTCGAAATCTTGGGAGATTTCAGCATATCTACCGTAATTTTCGGACTATAAGCCGCTACTTTTTTCCTTCATTTTGAATCCTGCGACTTATAGTCTAGTGGGGTTTATTTGATGATTTATTTGGGTTAATAGGTAACATTTTATTTGACGGCGGTGTCATAAAACCGTAATAATGATGACATGACACTATCATGGGCATTACTGAACGATTATAACAGATGTCATTAAGTGTCATCTGGCAAATTATGTCACTAACTCCATTTATGTCCAGCTTAGACCTTTTACATCCATTCAAAAGTAAGATCATTTGCCGGATAAAACTAAATGACATCCGTCATAAGCATTCATTAATGCTCATGACAGCGTCATGTCATAATTCTGATTGTCTAATGAGTCTCATGGCACCACAGTCAAATAAAATATTACCAAATACCATAACTAGCGATCAATGAAACAAGTGGAACAGTAACTGAAGAAATTATTTGCACAAAACGTGAATTTTGATTGTTTACATCTGTAGCGCTGCAATGCATGCTAGGAGGCACGTTGAACAACAACAGTATTGACAGCATGTGGCAGCAGAGGTTGACTGTCTCCTCCAAATTAGCAGTGATGGCCAAATGAAGCTTTCTGAAGCACTGAAGCTTTGCAGCTAATTAATTCAAAACTTCATGGTGGTTCATTTGGTCTTATGACAGTCGTATGATGCCGCTGTCAAATAAGGAGTTACTGGTTAATATCTTTTGGTGTAAATATCCCATGGTATAGTGAAGACAGCTGCGGCCTACAGTCCAGTTTGGCTTATCTATGAACATACGTCGTTTTCGTGTCAAATTTGGTGTGTGGCAGCTTACAGTCAGGTGTGCGTTATAGTGCGAAAATTACGGTAATTAGAATTCAGCTCAGAAGGCTTTTAATGAAAGGAGGCACAAAGGAGGTAAATGTTGATGTAAATTCAGTGCTTAAGTAACCTCTAGTAGAAAATACATTTTGAAGGAGTAACATGTAGTTGCACAAAAGGTTAACTAGTAGAAAATAAATTTGTCGTTATAGCAAAATTTATTTATCGTTCTAAGAAAATTGTAGTTGTGGAAAATGTAACTTGTGTCAAAACTTTTGCACACAATGTTGTACTTAAAGTGGTGAAAAAGTGATTTATATTTGATGTTTCTGAATGGACATTCAATGCCAAAGAGGTACATTTTGACCAATCAGAGCTGCTCATTGAATGCTCAAATCTTAAGCACACTGGCTCATTTGGAGGCCAAATTATACTGAGGCAATCTTTGTGATATATTCAACCACTCCAAATTCCGAATGACATTTTTAGTAAAATAAATTTCACAAGTTTCACAATTGCACAGAGATTAAAGCAGGGGTTAATTTGTGCCGAATCCTGCCCGAACAGGATCCGGCACCTCTTGATTTTGGCCTCCCTGTGTTCCGGGACTTATTTGGGCAGATCCGGCACCTCTCGTGTATAAGAAATAATAAAAAATGTTTTTAAAAAATATATAAAATAAAATAATAATATGCATAAATTCATTTACAGAACAAATCCCAAGAATTGCATGTTTTGTTGTTGTTTTTTTTTTTTTTAATAAGAAATTAACGTAATTTGACAGAGTCACTGAAAAGCTAGACCAACAAATCACACCCCTGACATAAGAAAAAAATCTGGGGAGCAAGCAGCCAGGATCAAACGGTATTTCAACATGCCCAAAAGATTTCATTGCAAGTTGCATTTACCGTCTTTTTTCAAAAAGAAGGAAGATAGTTCAAAACTAGTCAGAAAAGCAACAACCGGCAATGACGGCAGCTGCAGCGATCATGCTAATGGGAAGGACCGGGTACAGCAGGAGGTTAGCGCCGCAGCAGCTAGCCTGGTTCACGGACAGCCAGCTAAGCTGCTACCGTGGCAACAGCTTGTCAGGTTCAGCGCCACCCGGAGTGGGGGCCAGCTACAGCGCCAGCACTCAACCAGGTGGACCACCAACAGCCGGAGCAACAGGCCAGTACCCTAACATCAGCTAGCCCAGTACAGCAGCCGGAACAAAAAGGCAGGAACCGCGACATCAGCTTGCTTATAGGAAGATTCACAAGGAGAAGAGAGAGCACTGAGCAGAGAAGAACGTGGGACATCCAGCGACAGGTCAGGGATGGGATGCACAAGTGTTTGGACAGCAGCTACAGTGGGGCAAATAAGTATTTGGTCAACCACTAATTGTGGAAGTTCTCCCACATGAAAATAGTAGAGAGGCCTTTAATTGTCAACATTGGTAAACCTCAACCATGAGAGACAGAATGTGGGGAAAAAAACAGAAAATCACATTGTTTGATTTTTAAAGAATTTATTTGCAAATCATGGTGGAACATAAGTATTAGGTCAATACCAAAAGTTCATCTCACTACTGAGTTATGTACCCTTTGTTGGCAATAACAGAGGCCAAACGTTTTCGTAACTCTTCACAAGCTTTTCACACACTGTTGATGGTATTTTGGCCCATTCCTCCATGCTGATCTCCTCTAGAGCAGTGATGTTTTGGGGCTGTCGTTGGGCAACACCGACTTTCAACTCCCTCCACAGATTTTCTATGGGGCTGAGATCTGGAGACTGGCGAGGCCACTCTAGGACCTTGAAATGCTTCATACGAAGCCACTCCTTTGTTGCCCTGGCTGTGTGTTTGGGATCATTGCCATGCTGAAAGACCCAGCCACGTCTCATCTTCAATGCCCTAGCTCAGGGGTTCCCAACCTATTCCACTAAGGCACACTGTGGGTGCAGGATTTCATTCTTACCAAACAAGATGACAACACTTTTTCCCCAATCTGGTGTTTTACAAGTGCAATCAGTTGATTGCAGTCAGGTGTGGCTTGTTTTAGCAGAAGCCTCATTGGTTCAACTGTCTCTGCTGGATCGGCTGGAACAAAAACCAGGACCCACAGTGTGCCTTGAGGACTGGGTTGAAAACCCCTGCCCTAGCTGATCGAAGGAAATTTTCACTCAAAATCTCTTGATACATGGCCCCATTCATTCTGTCCTTTACACAGATCAGTCATCCTGGTCCCTTTGCAGAAAAACAGCCCCAAAGCATGATGTTTCCATCCCCATGCTTCACAGTGCGTATGATGTTCTTCGGATGCAATTCAGTATTCTTTCTCCTCTAAACAAGAGAACCTGTGTTTCTACCAAAAAGTTCTATTTTGGTTTCATCTGACCATAACACATTCTCCCAGTCCTCTTCTGGATCATCCAAATGCTCTCTAGCGAACCGCAGACAGGCCTGGACGTGTACTTTCTTCAGCAGGGGCACACGTCTGGCAGTGCAGGATTTGAGTCACTAAGGTGGTGCATTGTGTTACTGATAGTAGCCTTTGTTATTGTGGTCCCAGGTCTCTGTAGGTCATTCACTAGGTCCCCCCGTGTGGTTCTGGGATTTTTGCTCACCGTTCTTGTTATCATTTTGACGCCACGGGGTGAGATCTTCCATGGAGCCCCAGATCGAGGGAGATTATCAGTGGTCTTGTATGTCTTCCATTTTCTAATAATTGCTCCCACAGTTGATTTCTTTACACCAAGCGTTTTACCTATTGCAGATTCAGTCTTCCCAGCTTGGTGCAGGTCTACAATTTTGTCTCTGGTGTCCTTCGACAGCTCTTTGGTCTTGGCCATCGTGGAGTTTGGAGTGTGACTGACTGAGGTTGTGGACAGGTGTCTTTTATACCGTTAATGAGTTAAAACAGGTGCCATTAATCCAGGTAACGAGTGGAGCCTCGTTAGACCTCGTTGGAAGTTAGACCTCTTTGACAGCCAGAAATCTTGCTTGTTTGTAGGTGACCAAATACTTATTTTCCACTCTAATTTGGAAATAAATTCTTTAAAAATCAAACAATGTGATTTTCTGTTTTTTTTTCCACATTCTGTCTCTCATGGTTGAGGTTTACTCATGTTGACAATTACAGGCCTCTCTAATCTTTTCAAGTAGGAGAACTTGCACAATAGGTGGTTGACTAAATACTTATTTGCCCCACTGTAAGTTCAATGTGATCCAGACTTACTATCCCTGGCTTTTTATGGGAAATTTGGGTTTGGGCTGCACAATTTGTCAGACGGTGGGAACTTTGGGGCCAAAGAGAACTTTTTCAAACCCACCCGTTATTATAATAAATATTAATAAGGGGAGATTTGTGTTATTTATTGTAATATCTGATTTTTTTTTTTATGTTTTACAAGTTAGACCTGTTGAGAAACTAATTGCTGACTGTGAACTGTAAGCCCATCTGTGGTTATGTGTGCAGTTGCCCGTGCTGTGCAGAGTATAGCCTAAATAATTGTAAAGTGTTGTCATAACATTGATACCATGGATATTATCTGAAATTGAGGCTTCTAAGTCCCACAGCATGGCAAGTGGGCATTTGCATGTCGTTTGCAGCACCATTTTCTGCTATGCTCCGGGACTTGTTCCCGTTTCGTCATCCCTGCGCTTTCATATGTACTTTGCGTCACCTTAAGATTTACAAATTAAGCACTGCATTATAGTACATTTACACCAATTTATAATTTAGAATCTTTAACGAATATAATAGATAGGAAAATTGAGATAGCGCATGGATGGATGGATGGATGGATGAAAAGAATTCATTTGGTACTAGTAACATCCAAGAACTAATCAAAGCTGGTGCGCAAATTCAACCTACAGTCTGTTCAATGTTTTTTTCCAAATCAAATCAGGATGACATTTGGTTTAATAGTTAAGATAAAAGTTTTATCTCTGCCACTTAAAATTTCACAGGCGTGTCCCTTATAGTCCACTTGTGAAAGTTCGAAAACTACAGAGCAACCTTTGATCTAGTTTTGTAGCAAGGATGTGAAAAAAAGTTTCTCCCATGAACAAAACGTGTTCTGTCCCCAGCTCAAGACCAAAAACATCAATTTGAAGTCTGTGTGGTCACACGATAAACTCATGAAATAACTCACGCGCAATGATGACGAGGAGTTACAGCCTCATTTAGTTATAGATTAGCGTTCAAATATCAAAAGCATTTTAATGGTCCTGTGGTCAACACATCTTTAAATAGTCAGCTTCTCCCTTTAAAGGTCTAACAAGATTAGGAACATTTTTTCAGCGTGACTCACCTGTTGCGAGGTAGAATGTGCCGGCACGGGGCTGGAAGAAGGTTTCGGGGGTTTAGTGAAGGGAAGACCGAGGCGCTGTCCCGTGTCCAGAGGCGTGGACACCGAGCGAGGGCGGGACCGCTCCCAAGAGCGTTCTGGGCTGGGGCCGCCCTGCTGGGCCTCCTGGGTGAACACAGACTGGTTGGAGGCCTGTGTTGGGGTGGTGGGTGGTGTGGAGACACCAGAGGCTGAAAAAGACCACAAAAAAAAAAAAAGTATTGTCAAATGCATTGCAACGCTTTTAGTGACACTAACAATTTGATGGTTTGAAGGCACTGGAAGGGTGTTGCAGATAACATCTGATGCTCGAGATGGAATGCACGACTGAAGATAAGGAATTTCGCAGGATGTAGTAACTTCACTTTCAAATCCAACTTAGTTGTAGAGAAGCCGACAGTTCAAGCTGTCAGTGAGCAGTTTGCCATGCAGCTCCTGCTTTGGGCCAAAGGTGTTAGTCACATGACAGGTCACTCTCACATGAGGCGTCACAATCTCACGCCATGACATGTGACATCGCCGACATATTTGCCAAGCCAGACATTGAGTGACATGTAATGTGCTTTCAATAGCTTGCCTACGGTTGGTGAACTGTTCTATCATGACTGGATTTTAAAAAAAATTTTTTTATCCCGTTTTGTCATAAATCTTAAACTCATCCGCTGTCATTGACACCAATGGATGTCCAATCCATTTGAACTGGGAGGCAGACAGAGCATAAACAATAATCGTAGACATCTACATTTAATACAATGCAAAACAATCACTAATCTGCAGTATTGTTTAGGGAAAATATTTAAGGTGTCTCAACATTAACATCAGTCAAAAATAAAGGTCTAGTTCAGGGGTGTCCGAACTTTTTGCAAAGGGGGCCAGATTTGGTGTGGTAAAAATGTGGGGGGCCGACCTGAGCTGACTTCCTTTATGAAGAATTTATTTAGTATTGAGGCAAATTTTAGCAAACCATTCTGTGTGTCACATTTGCTTTAATATTTTTTCAAATTATGAATTTTAACAATCTCGCAACTAGCCTTTGCGCAGTTCTCTTTCGACTCTTGGGCTCTTGTAAAATACTGCTGCTGTGAAATTAAACTAGCTTCAAGTTGCTTCAATTTCTCGCCGCGTATCTTCCCTGAAATCTTGTCGTACATGTCAGCGTGTCTTGTTTGGTAATATCGCCTCACATTGAACTCTTTTAAAAACAGCGACTGTCTCTGCAAATCAGGCAAAGTTGCTGCGTATTTTAGTGAAGAAATAGTCCAATATCCACCTATCCTTGAAACGTCAGCCAACACAGTCAACTTTTTTTGTTGATTGCTGCCATTTTAGAAAATTGGAAGTAGAGGGTCACACTGGGTAATGTTGCTTACAGTGCTGCTGCCTTTTAGTGGGTAAATGAGGAGCAGCTACTTCAGCAACTACTTAGCTACTTCATATGCTGGTAGCAGTACTGCTGACCAATTTATTAAGTCTGTGTGCGGGCCAGACATTATTAATTTTATGACGGAGGCTGGAGCCGGGTGAATTTTGAGCACGGGCCGCATTTGGCCCCCGGGCCGGACTTTGGACATGTCTGGTCTAGTTCTTAGTAGAGGATACTGAAAGATAGAGGTGGAAAAATTCTAGGTAATGGCTGACAAGCTCGTGGCTTGTGAGCTGTAATCCATATCAGTGGGCCAGCGGTATCGCTTGACATTTAGCTGACGTGTGACGGGTCCTGCTCCCGCCGTTTGGCCTTCCTATTTTAGCCGTGCTGCTCAGGCACATTCCACAGGAGGAGATAACAGGGCAGCCGGGACCTCGCTATCCTGAGCCTGCTTGCATGTGGGGTGGTGGCGCGACTCTCAGGACACAGGAAGCGTGCGCCTTCTCGGCAATTTTACTGACACCAAACGACATCTTGACACACATACCTCCACACAAAAATCTTGATTGATCAGCTGCATTAGAAATAGGGGAAAATATTAACAATATGTTTGTATTCCACAAAACTCACTCGCGCCGTATTTTACACAAAATTCACAATAATAAAGTGTAATCCCAAAAGACAAATCCTTGCCATTTCAATCAATGCAATGTTCAGTAAGTGCATATGGCACACTCAATTCTTTAATCTACATTTACATTAAAACGCCTCATAATGAGGGCAGATTACTCTAACACTTTAGGATATATATATATACTGTATTTGGCGGAAGACACAAGGCTGAAAAAGCAGTTTCTGCTCTTCCACTCCTCTTTAAAATAAACTGCTGTATTTTAAGCCAAAATAACTTTTGTGTTGGATAGAACAATATGTATGTATGCTGCCATAGCAGTTTCATGGCGTTTTAAGCCCCCAAACTATTTTTCATTTGTCCATTTTACCCTGGAGACCCCCGCTTACAGACACAGCGCAACCGCTTTTGTTTCAACCCAGCCATAAAAAGAAGTAATTTTATTTATCATCTATCATTTTTAGCTTAGAATCATTAATTCATGTCAAATCTTTATTTAAAAAAAAAAACAGCTTTATAAAATTATTGAATCGCATATTTTAAACTTTTATACAAATTACGTCACAATGAAAAAAAAAATACTGTCTGTAAATAGGTCACGGATATCTTCCTCATAACAATCGCTTAATTGTATTTTTTTGTTACTGTCACATTTTTCCCGATATTTTAGATGATAATCGATTCCAAGCATAGGAAAAAAAAAAAAAAAAAAACGTTTAAAAGAGTAAATATTTGATAAAGAAAATCTCGATCACTCCTTCATGTCTGCGATTTCTGCATTGCGACCTTTGTTATATTACTGTGTTTCACCTATGAAATCCCCAAAAAGTCTGGCTGTGGTCATTCACGGCTCTTGACACACGGTGAGACATGCTACACGGAGTTTTGTAAGCTTTCCAATGAAGTATCATGCATGCACATAGGATCGTTTTGAAATTTGGCCAAATTGGGGGTCTCCGATTGGGAATTCAAGTCACCTCAGTGTTTTCCGCCAAAATGATATACATATGCATATATATATATATTTTTTATTATGAATGTTTGTTAATTCGCCCATTCTTGTCAAAATGAATTAGACGCCATCAATGGCAATCAATAAGTGCCCTGTAAGTGTTAAAAAAAATGTGCATGACAGGATTAATCAAAAACTACCATATACATACTGCATTTACTAGGACTGTCAAAGTTAAAACGTTAATTTTTGATCAATTTCCAAAATATGACACTCATCATGTGTTAATGCATATTAATCACACAATGAATGAATGAATGAATGACTTTTTTTAACCACTTAAACTCATTTGCATCCACTGCGGATGTTTATCTGAAAGGTTGCACAGGTAGAAAGACAACATGGACAAGCTCTGACTGGTGCAATCAGTAATTTTGTTTTTTTTTCTTCACATTTTGCTTAAAATATCACCCCATTGTGATTAATCATTTAATAATAAATTGACAGCCCAATATATATATTGTACATGCATAGAGAAATAAGTACAGGAAGTCCACATTGTACATCATTGATTCGTTCCCTTGTTGCCAATGTTACTTGAATTTGAGGGAAACACACAGTAGGCTATCACCAGCCTACACTAATGCAGTACTAAAGTCATAATTACAGTAAACCTTTTTTTATGGGATAGAAAACAACTAAAACAGTGAATAGGAAGGTAAATGAGGGTCCCTTCTTGTGCAGTGAGACCACATAATCTTCACTGTTCACTGTGTGCCATTTGCAACCACAAAAAGCTTGGGTGCTCCGGAACCATAGATTGTAAAGAACTGGACAGAGCGCGGGTGACTTCACCCATAGCGTTTGCCATCTCTCATTTTAAATTCGCTTCAGAGCACCTCCATGACAGACATCATGTTTTCCTCCACCTTCTTAAAACCCATATTTGGGCTGTATGCGTTCTCTATGTCAACGTATGGGTGGTGCAATGTAAACTGCTCACTTCCGCAACCAGAGGGGGCAAACCCAGTCTTTTAAACACTTCTAGGACTTAATTTGTAAGACGGGAGTTTGGGCCTTAATCAAAACACAGAAGACGGCTGACCTCAAATTGCCCCTTCCAACAAAGAGTCCTCCGAGATGTCACTAGTACAGCAAAGACACATTCTACAGATCAGATGAGCGACGCTTCAAGCCAAGCTGTCAGCATGTCATGCGGAACAACCTGACAGAGCCACATATGGCTGGGGTTTCTTCCGGACGGTTCAGCAGAGGTCGCGTGTACTAAACCGCATAGCTCGAAGCTAGAAGTTCTTGACATGGAGCTGCGTTGAGCCTGCGCATTAAGGCTGTGACATATCATACAGTTGCTGATATTACCTGTGTATTTTAGGTGATAATATAAATTTTAAAAGATTTTGGAAGTTACGCTGCAGTGATATAATAATAGATCGATAATTTCAGACATTCAGCAAAATGCTGCAGACATACACAGGTGCTCCAATCCCTAAAAGTCTCATCAGCCCAGATACATGATGTGGGCACCAGAAGGCATATGCATGCCCTGGCCAACTCGGAAACTACGGAAACAGTAGGGCCGCAATTAATTAATCAAACCATAGACAAAAAATTAAAAATCAGGCACTGCAGATTGATGAGCATACATCCCTAAAATAAACATACCAAGTTCAATTCTTATCTGTCTAAGAATAATGGAGGAATGGACATTTCAGTGAGTGTCCTCACCAAAAAGATCATTTAGAAAGTGAGTGACTATTTGAAAAATTAGAATTATAGTGATACCTCATTATTCGCGGTTAATGGGGTGAAAAAACACCCCATTTTTTTGGTGTGTGTTCAATGTATTTATTCCGATTTATCATTGGGAAGAAATACATATAGGAAATGTTTGATTTAGGGCTGTCAAATTTATTGCGTTGATGGGCGGTAATTAATTTTTTCAAATTAATCACGTTAAAAATTTTTACGCAATTAACGTATGCATGGAACGATCCACTCATGCGTTGCCGCAAACAGCCTACAATGGCGCCATTTTACTTATATAAAGACCTAAGAGGCAGCGTCTAGTGAGTGAAGTAGCTTCAAGCAATCGTTAGTGCCAAGCTTTTGACTGGTAAAGCTTTAATAACTTTCCCACAACAATATAATACTATAATTATTGTGGGAAGGGATGTGGGGAAGCATAAGAGGAGTTAATCTTTTTCTTAACACCCTTCATTATACCCAATGCAGAGAAGATATAACAATTGTAGCCCCCACACACATGGTTGCACCACTTCCCATACTCGCTACAGTATCATTTACTGAAAGCTCAACAAATACACTAGATGGCAATATTTAGTCACAATATACAAACTCACATTTATCCTTTAAGAATTACTAGTCTTTCTATCTGTGGATCCCTTTCACAGAAAGAATGTTAATAATGTTAATGCCATCTTGTGGATTTATTGTTATAATAAACAAATACAGTACTAATGTACAGTATGTTGAATGTATATATCCGTCTTGTCTTATCTTTCCATTCCAACAATAATTTACAGAAAAATATGGCATATTTTAGAGATGGTTTGAATTGCGATTGATTACGATTAATTTTTAAGCTGTGATTAACTCGATTAAAAATTTTAATCGTTTGACAGCCCTAAAAAAAAATAATTACATCATTTTAAAAAACCTTTATGTATATACATTCTAATATATGGTTTGTAAGGACTTATAATGTAATAATTATGATAAGTTTTGATCATGTTACTGTCCCTCTGAATTATTTTTAAACAAGTAGAAAAATGTTTGTCTTTATTAAATGCTTCATTGAGTGAGTCCACTCAAATCCGCTCAAGCTGCTCACTTACACACAATGGGTTGCCCCAGCAACTTTTTAACAAGTTAAACGATGATTGACGCATGCAGCGTTTTGATGCTTCGGCTTCCAGGCATCTCTGGCAAGATCAAACCTCAAGTCTGTCAATCATCGTTAACTTTAATAAGCAACTCCAGTGCACTCTCTGACCAAGAAAAGGAGCAAGAGGGAGAATGAGACTCTGTGATCAGATCAGGACAGCCCATCTGTATTTATTTAGTTATTTTTTAAATTGGGAAAAAAAAAAAAAATCCACGATTGACTGAGGGCGCAAAGTTTTTGGAAAAATGGGGTGAAATGTCTGTGTCCTTGAAAGCAGGCATGAAGCTGTAACGTTTTTGTACTTGAAAATCAATGGCCAACTTAGCTACCGTTCGCAAGCTGTCCAACAATAATTCTTCTAGTTTTTACTCATCTGACAGGTATATACTGTAGGTCACTCGAAGCGACACTGGCATCTATCTGGTGAAGTTTCCCTTGTCTTCCTATTCTTGATCTATGCCTCTGTTATTCAGGTTTTGATCACAATGAAATTTGGTTGGCATGTTCTCAGAAAGTATTCGCATCGATCTTCAAAGCCCGATTTTTTATTTTTTTGTATCAGGGCTGATTGATTAATTGCTGATTTGTAGGTTAGCTAGCCGGTAGAGTAAAACATTAGTACTTGCTTCTAAAAGAACAAAAATTGTGTCAAACACTTGTATTTATAATATGTATGGCATCTGTACTGATTTTCCGTTACATGATTGTGAAGCAGTATTTTCTATTCATGAAAAGTCATATCGATTTAAAGGTTTGATTAATTAAGCAATTAAATATACTGTTTATTTATTCATTCATTCAACTTCTGTACCACTTCTCATGAGGGTCGTGGGGGTGCTGGAGACTATCATCGGAATTATGGGCATGAGGCGTGGTTAGAGGTGGGTAGTAATGCGTTACATGTACTCCGTTACACTTACTTGAGTAACTTTTTGAGAAAAATGTACTTCTAAGAGTAATTCTACTAACCCATACTTTTTACTTCTACTTTGGGCTACACAACAGTCGTTACATTTTTCCTCTTTATTCTACATATTATTATTTATTTTTTTTTTACCAGGGAGGCCAAGAGTAGTTTTACTAATTTCATCAATGAGACGTCGCAACAATAATCACATGACTCCATTAAACCAATCACGCAAATCGCACCAAAGATGCAAGCTTGCCATTCTATGATCACGCCGGCCTTTTCAATCACGTGGCGTCTTTAACGCATGGTAAAAAATGAATATTTGACATAGAGCGATGCCCTCAACATGACTCGAAAGCGCGGATTTAAGCCTCTCTCTTGTTTTTATTTGGCAGCAACTGACCACGAAAAACCGGAGAAATTATACTTTTAGTTTCATAATGGGAACTATGAAGGAACTTTTCACTATTCATACTAGGAACTATTTTCTCCACTAGAGGACACTCATGCTCTTTGGACAATAAATGCTTCATTTCTGTCTTTTTTTTTTTTTTTTCCTTGCTGGAATTTAATGATTTTTTTTTTTTTTTTTTAAATTTCTTTGGCTTAATGAGGTTATGTAATGGGTTATTGTACAGTATCATTATAACAACGGTGCGTATAGATAGGTTTTTGCTGAGAGAACTAAAAATACTGTTGTTTAAAAAAAAAAAAAAAATCTAAGAAAAATAAGCAGTTACATGTACTCACAATGTTACTCATTACTTGAGTATTTTTTCACTGGATGCTTTGTACTTGTACTTGAGCACATTTTCTGGATGACTTTTTTTACTTTTCCTTGAGGAATATTATTTTGAAGTAACGCTACCCTTACTTGAGTAACATTTTTGGCTAATCTACTCACCTCTGGGCATGATACACCCTAAACTGTTTACTAGACAATTGCAGTTATATACAGTGTACAGTATATTCCAGATTTTGGTCATAATAAATAAAAAGTTTATTTTCTTGAAATATCTTGAGATTTAAATTTAATTTCTTTATTCATAGTGGTATCTGTACTTTCTGCTCTTGTTTGCACTTCTGGTTAAATGCAAACTGCATTTTGTTGCGCTGTAGCTTTACGTGTGTAATAACAATAAAGTTGAATCCCACCTCTACTGCACGGTATACATCTTACTTTTTTAAAATTTTAATATCTATATATGAACGTGAGCCCATCCCGGCGTTTTGAGCAAACGCCAGCCTGGACCGGTAGCTCGTCATTTAAGCTATCCCAGCTGACTTTGAGAGAAATGTTAGAGACAAATGCTCACACACAGTTTACTAACCAGCAAGCTTTTCAAATGAGAGTACAGAGAGGACATGAAAACACCAGATGCAAACCCAGAACCTTTGGACAGTGATACAAATTTGCAAACCACTTCAGCAGAATACTGCCAAATAATAAAATCCAAATCTAAACACATTCATTGACCATCACTGTGATCTTTAGCAGATACAACAAATTACCCGAAAGGCAGGATGCCTCAGACTGCCTCCTCCCTCCGAGCCCATCTTGCTCCTTCCGTTTCTTGCTCCTCCTCAGGCTGCCGAACCTCTTCATCGGCGGGTCGCAGGCTCAATACTGAACTTGGCCGCGACCATCCGCATGACAACGGACACTGAAGGACGCTCGCTCTATTTCGCTTCCTTACCCGCTGTTTGTCCTTTAAGAGAAGCGATGGTGCAGTTTGCCTTTAAATGAACGATTTCACCTGACTGCCGTACAGATTAATATCGCATATCCATCCAAAATCCATTGAACTGGGCATGACAAGTTGAAGTTGTCCTCCCCTGGGGAGCCTCCCACCTATCAGCTGCATCAGAGTCGTAAATTGTCAGATGCAGCTGTGGGTGGCCTCTCTTTTAATATAGCACCAACCTTAAAAAAAATGCCATGGCAAACAGCGGCAATTGGTTGATGTCTGCGCCTTCACTTGGCCCACCTCCCTCTGCAGCACGCACACCCTCACCACCCCCACCCCCTGGAGAGTAAACTCAGCCAAAGCGTGACACGAGCTTGTACGGAAAAATCTGCTTCGCACTGGCGGAGAACAACAATCAAGTGTGGCAATGGTGCTGCCGACAGCTGTCGCTAACTTTTTTTGGGGTGAAGACCTTTAAGAGGCCTTGTCAGGTGACCGTAGGGGGCGAGCATCCAGTGGCAGTCAGCTGGTCCATTCAGTGCGGATGACAGATGACGTTAACTATGATTCGACTGTTATATAACACACAAACACTTAATTTAGTGATCTTATTAATATGTTTCTTGAATTGTGCAATAGACTGTTATAACTGTGTTACTGCTACAATTCTTAAAAGAGCTGGGAAGCAATGGTGCCTTTTGGGAGGTTGCCAGATGTGGCCATGGCCCCCCTATACCCCCTATTTACTGTCCACCCCACTGACTGTGTGGCCTTCATAATGAAATTGATGGCTAGTCTATATACGGAGGGGCAAATAAGTATTTAGTCAACCACTAATTGTGCAAGTTCTCCCACTTGAAAATATTAGAGAGGCCCGTAATTGTCAACATAGGTAAACCTCAACCATGAGAGACAGAATGTGGGAAAAAAACCCAGAAAATAACATTGTTTGATTTTTAAAGAATTTACTTGCAAATCATGGTGGAAAATAAGTATTTGATCAATACCAAAAGTTCATCTCAATACTTTGTTATATACCCTTTGTTGGCAATAACGGGGGCCAAACGTTTTCTGTAACTCTTCACAAGCTTTTCACACACCGTTGCTGGTATTTTGGCCCAGTCCTCCAAGCAGATCTCCTCTAGGGCAGTGATGTTTTGGGGCTGTCGTTGGGCAACACGGACTTTCAACTCCCTCCACATATTTTTTATGGGGTTGAGATCTGGAGACTGGCTAGGCCACTCCAGGACCTTGAAATGCTTCTTACGAATCCACTCCTTTGTTGCCCTGGCTGTGTGTTTGGGATCATTGTCATGCTGAAAGACCCAGCCACAGCTCATCTTCAATGCCCTTACTGATGGAAGGAGATTTTCACTCAAAATCGCTCGATACATGGCCCCATTCATTCTTTCATTTACACAGATCAGTCGTCCTGGTCCCTTTGCATAAAAACAGTGGGTATGGTGTTCTGGGATTTTTGCTCACCATTCTTGTTATCATTTTGACGCCACGGGGTGAGATCTTGCATGGAGCTCCAGATCGAGGGAGATTATCAGTGGTCTTGTAGGTCTTCCATTTTCTAATAATTGCTCCCACAGTTGATTTTTTTATACGAAGCGTTTTACCTATAGCAGATTCAGTCTTTCCAGCCTGGTGCAGGTCTACAATTTTGTCTCTGGTGTCCTTCGACAGCTCTTTGGTCTTGGCCATAGGGGAGTTTGGAGTGTGACTGACAGAAGTTGTGGACAGGTGTCTTTTATACCGATAATGAGTTAAAACAGGTGCCATTAATATAGGTAACGAGTGGAGCCTCGTTAGACCTCGTTAGAAGAAGTTAGACCTCTTTGACAGCCAGAAATCTTGCTTGTTAGTAGGTGACCAAATACTTATTTTCCACTGTAATTTGGAAATAAATTCTTTAAAAATTAAACAATGTGATTTTCTGGGTTTTTTTTTTCTCTATATTATTTTTCTCATGGTTGAGATTTACCCATGTTGACAATTACAGGCCTCTCTATAATCTTTTCAAGTAGGAGAACTTGCACAATTGGTGGTTGACTAAATACTTATCTGCCCCACTGTAGTAACATCATCTGGAGAAATGTTTTGCTCAGTGTGCTTTCTTGTGAATTGCATGATTTGTGAATTACAAATCATGACATATAATTTAAAGAATTTCTGTCTATTGTTAGGTTTCATTTCTCTGATTAGAAACGTTAACAGACTATTCTTAAAACGGAAGTTCCAAATTTTTTACATTAGGCTTAATTTTGGAGTTAGCGGGTGGAGTTGATTTAATTAAATTCCGTGCAGTTTGTTAGTTATTTATTGATTTCAGGGGTCCGGAGTGGCTAAGCTAGTGTGAGTCAATGGTGCCATCCTAGCATGCCAATAAAAACCAATATTAACAAATAGGGTTGTTCTGATCATGTTTTTTTGGTCCCGATCCGATCCCGATCGTTTTAGTTTGAGTATCTGCCGATCCCGATATTTCCCGATCCGATTGCTTTTTTTTGCTCCCGATTCAATTCCAATCATTCCCGATAATTTTTCCAGATCCTATACATTTTGGCAATGCATTAAGAAAAAAATGAATAAAACTCGGACAAATATATACATTCAACATACAGTACATGGGTATTGTATTTGTTTATTATGACAATAAATCCTCAAGATGGCATTTACATTATTAACATTCTTTCTGTGAGAGGGAGCCACGGATAGAAAGACTTGTGACTTTGTATATTGTGACTAAATATTGCCATCTAGTGTATTTGTTGAGCTTTCAGTAAATTATACTGTAGCCATGCCCAATGCATGATGCGAAGTGGAACCATGACTGTGCATAGTGCTACCAATTGATATATCTTCTCTGCGTTGGAAAATAACTTAAGGTGTTAAGAAAAAGATCAATTGCTACCTTACTTCCCCACATTGCTTCCCATGATATTTCTAATCGTAGGAAGGCTTTAGCCAATTAAAAAAAAAGACTCCAAAGGCTGCCAAAATTCACTCTACTCATTTCACGCAGCTTTTTATCTCTCTATATAGGCAAAGCGAAAACGGCGCCATTACAGATGGAGCGCGACAATGCACGAGTAGGTCGTGCAGCGCATGCATTAATTGCGTTAAATCTTTTAATGTGATACATTTTTTGTTAAATTAATTACCGCCCTTATTGGGATAAATTTGATAACCCTACCTTAAGCTTAAATTAAAGACTGAATGATAGTAACATATTATGTCTGTAACAAATACAATTAGAAAATGATTTAATTAAAAAATATATATTAAAAAAAGGCATGGCCGATATTTTTTTTGCCGATTCCTTTTCTTTGAAAATGACGTGATCGGACCCGATCGATCGGGATGCCGATCGATTGGGACATCTCTATTAACAAATCTAACAGTCAAATAAATTCAAAATCCAGATCAGTGTTCAAAATACCCATGCTCGTGCTCGTGCTGCATTCGAGGAAGATGAGAAGTCAGACTTATCCCACTTGGATGGTACCAGTTGGAACCTCAAAGCGTTCCAAGCGTTCCAAGCGTTTTTTTATTTTGGCCATCAAAAGACATGTTGACCTCTAGCAAACATGGCTTCTCTTAAGCGATCAAATAGTGAAGGATAAACGACGGTAAGGTAAATAGACCACACTGTAAACTGCCTTCTTTAGTTTTACTATTGACGGTCTGTTTTTCGACAGGCAGCGCATTTTGTCGAGTGACGTCTCATTGAAGTAACTAGTGAAGTCGGGGTACTTTTTTTCCTGACTTCACGACTCGGTTGGAAAACTTCCCACTGTCCTCGAATGCAGCATCAATCAACGGGAAACGTGCATTTAGAAGCTGTGGAAACTGACAGAAGAAATGGGCAAATGACAGTTTCCAAAAATTCCCAATGAAGAATGAGGAACAATACAAACTGTGGATACTTACTGCTGGCTACGACATATTCACGCCGGTGGAAAAAATATCACTCCGCTCTGCAGCCTGTTACCTACAGAGCTGCTGGATTACAAATGTTGCTGTTCATACTAGAGTTACTGACATGCAATGGTAGGTTTTAATAGCTTCATCCTGAAAGCATAGCCAACACTATTGATTGCATGGCTCATCAGTGATTTTCATACATGCATATGTTGTTGTTTTTTTTTTATTGGCAGGTTAGGACTTGCGCTAGCTTAGCCACTCTGGAGCCCTGAAACGAATAAATAACTGCACGGAATTTGTTGAAATCCACTCCACCGACTAATTAAACCCCCGCTAACTCGAAGATTAAGCCTAATGTAAAAAATTCTTAACTTCCCCTTTAACGCTATGAGAGAGCAAGAAAGATTTTTTCCCCCTGCGCCTTTTATTTCACATAATAAAAGCCATCGAGCGGGCCAAATATGGCCTGCAGCCCGCCAGTTGCTTGCCCTTAAAGAGCATACGACACGAGAAAAAAAGTCTTAAATGGCATTATTATGTGAATTAGAATCATATTTTGAGACGATTCGACTATATACAACAATTTAGCAGAGCACAGATGACGAGAAATTAGCCTTTTAATCTGCCAGTTAGCCACGCCTACCATTATAGGGCTTTAGCGTCCCCAACAGGTGGATGACGTCAGCGGTAGACTGGTCTCATCGATTTTACTATTCAGCCCATTGAGGGGGAATTATTCAGAACGAGGAAAACGCGACGAAGAAAGCCGCCAAATGTCATTGTTTCAGTCTCTCCACTCCAATATTTTTACAGGATATTCTTTTTATCCAAGTATTTTTCCCCAATAGCAATATAAATGGCTTGAGAAGGACCAGTCAGCCCGTCGAGGGAGAACTATTCAGAACGAGGAAAACGCTACGAAGAGAGCAGCAAAATGTCATTGTTTCTGTCTCTTTACTTCAATATTTTTACAGGATATTCTTTTTATCCAAGTATTTTTCCCCAATAGCTATATATAAATGGCTTGAGAAGGACCAGTCAGCCCGTCGAGGGGGAACTATTCACAATGAGGAAAACGCGACGAAGAGAGCAGCAAAATGTCATTGTTTCTGTCTCTTTACTTCAATATTTTTACAGGATATTCTTTTTATCCAAGTATTTTTCCCCAATAGCTATATAAATGGCTTGAGAAGGACCAGTCAGCCCGTCGAGGGGGAACTATTCACAATGAGGAAAACGCGACGAAGAGAGCACCAAAATGTCATTGTTTCTGTCTCTTTCCTTCAATATTTTTACAGGATATTGTTTTTATCCAAGTATTTTCCCCAATTGCTAAATAAATGGCATGGTCATGACAAATAACAGTCTTGTGCTGAATGGAATATGAAATAATAAAAATGCATTTATTCAGGACGACATGGCAAAATGACTCCATAATGGTCAAAACTGTCGATTTCACCTTTACTGTCGCACCTCCCGAACTATATTTTATGACACCTAAATCGTGCGTCATTTCCCTTCCCCGGCTTCGGAGAATGTAAACAAACCAGAAGGCGTGACAGCTAGCCGACATGCTAACCCGAACCGGGTGATGTTTCAAAGTCTTCAAAGCGGAAAATCACACATAACTATCCTGGATTATTTGACATGACGACCCGGTTGTCTATTGTCGTCGCGGATCGACAAACCGCCCGGCGGAGAGCAATTTACAGTTCGTTCCCCGGAGGAGGGTGGCTGGAGTTGTTGTGCAGCTAACGGGCTGCTGCTAATGACCATTAGGACAGCTTTTTACATGCCTATCAATGATCAAACATAAGTAGTCCTTCATTTAAAGGAAGTTTGTAGTGTTTACTTTGTAATCACTGTATTCGTATTTGACATAATACAAAACAAGATGTTTACTCACTTCCTCGTAAGTCCAATGGTCCCACAGTAAATATCCACGGTGAATGGGAACCTTTTGAAACTCCAAAAAGGCGCATACGCCTCTCCCTCATACAGAATGATTTTTCTGCAGCCGTTTGGCTGGCGTGATGCGAAAAATAAACGTATTAATCCGCAAAATCAGCTGAATCATTCGTCCCCATACACAACAGTACGCTGTATAGTGAAGAGGATGTCTTCTACCGTACACGTCACAGCGCCTTCCTCCTCAATGCAAGACCGAAGCCGGAAGTCACTCATTTTCCTAGCGCGGGATTAAAAAAACTAAATAAATATAGCGATCCCCTCCACACACATCCAAGCGGTCCATATCATTCAGGAGCATAAAATACCACGTGTATTATGAAATAAACATGCTTTTTCGTGTCACAGGCACTTTAAAACTGTCCATAGGTATAATATGCCCTGCATTTACTGGCAACCAATCCACATCTCAGCCCTGAAAGTCAGCTGAGGGCTGTGATTTGAAACCTGAATCTCATGCCTGGGAGGTGTTAAACATGAACACTAAGCATCTTAACACCTTACAATAACATTTTTGGAAAATCAAAAAATGCCCAGTTCCATTATTTACTGACAACAATGGCATGCTATAGCAACAAGAGGAGGGGGGTCATATGTTGGAGGGAAGGAGAGAAAGGAGCCTGGTTACTTCCAGATAAGGCCATGCATGGAAAGTTTTCTTCAGCGAGAGCCTTAAAAAGGCCAACAAGATCATATTTGGAAAAGAGGTCGATTATACCATCATTGCAGATAAGAACACCCGGATAATGCCAGATGAAACCATTTGAGCATGTCAAAACAAGCAGATGAAACAAAACAAGCTTGCAGTGCACCCTTGTGGCCACAGTCAGAAATTGGTTTCTTGCGTTTAAAAAGAGGAAGAAAAATGACGCTTTTTAGGCCCCCCTAAAGGCCAGGGGACACAAAGCTGCCTCTTAGTTCATCAAATCCTAAACTTCACTGAAACAAACATGGATATTATTTAAACTAGGTTTTGTCTGTTCCTTAGACGGAAAAAACAAACAAGTACAGATAAAATATAAAAACGCAATGCACTAGAGTGAGAATCGAAGCACGAACCCCAGAGCGACATCACTTTCACTTAGTGTAATAGTGAGCTATCACAATACTTCTGTCCCCCCCAAAATGTCAACGTTTTAAGGCTCAGGCGTTGTCTACAACAAGCATGAAGTAACTTTGCCATTTCAGTCAGCCGCTCGGAGGAAACAGGAAGAATTGACGCTTGCAGGCGCCAAAACTTTATGAGTCATCTTTGTGTACTTCCAGCAGGACCGTCTTCGAGCAGTTATGTAACTGTTCAGACTTCTTGCAGTCATGTTTTGAGCCCACATTATCATGACACCATTCATTTATGTATTTGAATGTGGTTATTCTATAAATATACAGTGTATTATGACCCCAACATTTTAACTTCACAGTGACATGCAGGAATTGCTTTAAAATTCACTTCAAGATATTATTTTTGGTCTGACCCAATTTCTGAACAATGTGATGTCTTGTTAGGATAACTAGGGTGTTATTTATGTTTTTTTTTTTTTTTTAATCATTTTCCAAAATAGTCCTTTTTTTTAAAAAAACATTTCCACAGACACACTGAAGAATGATAAAAGTCTTAAATGAATTACAGTATGAATTACAAAAACTGCCTCAAAACTGAATCAACATCACAATAAATGTTGCTATGTACTGGAAACTGCAGCGATATACAGTGTACACTAAGGGTGTAACGGTACATGTATTTGTATTGAACCGTTTCGGTACGTGTTGCTCGGTTCGGAACGGAGGCGTACCGAACGAATTTCTGACGTAATGTAACCCTTACTTTTCGAGGCTGTGAGTCGATCGGGTTACAGTTTCTTTGTGTAGATTATATTTACTCCGTCTTCTCTACTATAATGAGTACCAACACGGTAGAACAGTTTATAACCCAGAAACGTCAACGGCGTGACAACGTTACCGCAATGAGGACGCAGTGAAACGCGGGCGTTAAAGTCGATCAGCCAATGCACACCAGTCGCAGTGCGGCCGCGTGTTAGACGCATCCCAGAAGCGGCTCAACGCGACGCACGCCAAAAGAACGGTTTATTATTTGACGCGAGACGCGACCCTCCTGCGTCAATACTACTACCGGTAGCTAGGATCTGGCAGACCGGAAGTCAATCGTGTAAAAATACGGTGGATCCGGTCGATTTTCAAACTAATATACAATCGTAACCTACTTTTTGACTCCATCAGATCTCTTGAGTGGTAGATCGGGGCACAGTTGACTTGTCTTTGTTGATTTACTGCTGTCTTCTCTGCTATAATAATAACCAACACGGCCCCGTGTTCAACACAAAACCCTCCTACCACAACAAAACAAGTAGGAACTAATATTCACATAGAAACTAAAGTTATACAACATAAAATATACAATATAAATGAATACTACGTCACATTTGTAAAATATAAACACGTAATAAAATAATAGCCCATTTAAATAAAATAAATTGAAATGAGCTTAAACACCTGTAATTAAATAATAAGAATAATACACAGATCCTGCTTACACAATTAAATGTATTAATTTCTGTGTGGCGCTTTAACTTGAGAAAATCCACCAATAAAGCTTTTGAAAACCGTTCATAAGAAAAAAAAAATGATTCATTGAGGCATTTCATTTGTAAAATGTTAAAATCTTTGTCATTGGTATTGCTTTTCTCTTCAGCACAGGACTTCTTTTTTCTTCTTTCTTTCAGAAAGAATGCTGACCAATACCCAAGGTCTGAAAGGCAAATTGTTGTTGGATTATCTTTAAATACCCGTTACTTTTTTAGCAAAATTCTAGCTTTGTATAGGCTAATGTTTCTATTGTTGAAAGCACAAAGGTGTGTAATAAACAACTAGCACATTTATATTTTTCATTTTGTTTTCTTACTGTACCGAAAATGAACCGAACCGTGACCCCAAAACCGAGGTACGTACCGAACCGAGATTTTTGTGTACCGTTACACCCCTAGTGCACACCCTGCGATTTTGCAAGTTCTCCCACTTAGAAATTATGGACAGGTTTGAAATTTTCATAGTAGGTGCTTGTCCACTGTGAGAGACAATCTAAAAAAAAAAAAATCCACAGATCACAGTGTATGGTTTTTTGACATTTTATTCGTATTCTACTGCTGCAAATAAGTATTTGAACACCTGAGAAAATCGATGTCAATACATGGTACAGTAGCCTTTGTTTAAAATTACAGAGGTCAAATGTTCCCTGTAACTTTTTACCAGGTTTGCACAGACTGCAGCAGGGATTTTGCATCACTGCTCAACACAGATCTTCTCTAATTGAATCGGGCTTCTGGACTGTCACTGAGAAACATGAAGTTTGAGCTTCCTCCAAATATTTTCAATTGAGTTTAGGTCTGGACTTCATAATGATATTGACAGGACACAGGGCTGATTAATAGAGGGCCTGCATTGTTGGCGTGGCTGTCAAAGCTGACTGAGTGGACGCACAGACAAAGCTTTTTTCGTTAAAAATTATTGTAAATCCCTGAATTATTATTAGATATAGACGTAAAACAGTCTCGAGATTCTTGGTTAAAAGCAAAAAAAAAACCAAAAACAAAAAAAACGTGCAGTTGGCATTTATTTTACGTAAATATGTCGAAGTACGATGCTAAGCTGTCAGTTGATGTGGGGGCAGCCATATGTAAACAGAGCTTTTCCCGTGAAAATTCTTGTGAATAATCCTTAAATCCCTGAATTCTTTATAGATATGGACGTAAAACAGTCTCGATTCTTGGTTAAAAGCGAAAAAACGGAACAGTTAGCATTCATTTTACGTAAATATGTCGAAGAATAATGCTAGTCCGTTAGACAATGTTGCGGCAGCCTTCAACAAAGAGCTTTTTGCGTTGAAAATTCTCGTGAAAAAACAAAAATTATAATAATTACCTTGAATCCTCGAACAATTCAATCCTGAGACAATCCTTCCTGTTTGTAAGCGGTACAGATTTCATACTTTTTCAACCTAAATCCGGCGTTGGATCGCTGCATGTGTCGCTGCGACCAAGTGCGAATAACTGAAGCTGATTGTGGGATAGCCCCCAACTTGAAGGCGTGGCGCAGTGAAGGTCGAATCTGACCCGTCGATATCATTATGAAGTCTATGGTCTGGGGACTGCCTAGCCCCGTCCAGAACCTTGATATGATTTTTACGAAGCCATTCCTTGGTTATTCTGGCTGTCTGCTTCGGGCCAATGTCATGTTGGAAGACCCAATCTTGACCCATTTTCAATGCTCAAACTGAGGGAAGGAGGATATTCCCCAAAATCTCACAATACCCTGGCCATCCTCGCCTTAATACAGTGCAGTCGTCCAGTAACATGTGCAGATGCTACTATCCCCATGCTTCACTGTAGGGATGGTGTTCTTGGGATGGTACTCATCATTCTTCTTCCTCCAAACACTATGAGTGGAATTAACATCAAATAGTTCCATTCCGATCTTATACGACCACATGACTTTCTCCCATGACTCCTCTGGATCATCCATATGGTCACTGGCAAACTTATAACGGACCTGGACATTTGCTGGTCTAAGCAGGGGAACCTTCTGTGCCATGCATGATTTTAAACCATGACGTCTTACTATCAACAGTAACTTTTAAACCATTACGTCTTCGTGTACTACCAACAGTAACCTTGGAAACCTTGGAAATGGTGGTCCCAGCTCCTTTCAGGTCATTGATCAGCTCCTCCTGAGTAGTTCTTGGCTGATTCCTCACCATTTTTAGGACCACAGAGACCCTACCACGTAGATGTTGCATGGAGCCCCAGTCCAAGGAAGATTGACAGTCATGTTTCGCTTCTTCCATTTTCTAATAATTGCTCCAACGTTGGATCTTACGTCACCAAGTTGCTTGGCAATTGTGGCCTTCTAGTGGTCTACAATTCTGTCTCTGGTGTCTTCGGACAGCTCTTTGGGGTGTATGGGGTGGACAGGTGATACTCAGCTAACCACCTCAAACAGTTCAAAACGACAGACTCAAAAAGTTCACCTCCTCTCCACTTATTTAGGAGACTAAGTGGAGTGAAGGTGGACTTTTTAAAGGCTACTAACAGGTCTTTGAGGCTCACAATTCTGGCTAATAGACAGGCGTTCAAATACCTTTTTGCAGCAGTATAAAACAAATAAAAAAATTTTTAAATTATACACTGGGATTTCTGGATTTTTTTTTTTTAGATTGTCTCTCACAGTGGACAAGCCCCTACCACCTCTCATTTCTAAGTTGGAGAACTTGCAAAATCGCAGGGTCTTCAAATATTTATTTTCCTCACTGTAAATGATTTTTGGGTTTACCTCTACGGGTTCTGGAAAATATCTTGATGCTTGTTGAGTTGTTGCCGGATGATGAGCGGAAGATGCCACTGAAGCTGAGGCGGCGGGGGGATTTGGGTGGGGAAATCTGAGAGCTGGAAGAAGAAAAGATGTTCTTTGGGGAGCCCCAGCTGGATTTGGACTGCACTGGGGACAACTGTAGACACGGTGACGGTGGCGGGTTCGTGGCGGATTCTCCTCTGGACGGACTGGCTGAAGGGATGCAACGCTCCCCCTGAAATTTTTTTGAACACAGTGTTTGAGAAAAGTGATTTTCAGTTGTCGCCTGCCACATATGGTGATAGACATTCAATCCATATTTAACTGTGAGGGCTGGTGTTGAAACGGCACTGCGAGCCCTCCCAGTTGAAATGGATTGGACGTGGACCCCCGTCATTGGCAGTGAATAAGTGAGTATCTCGAAGTTGCACAAGTTGGTACGGATGCATTTATTAATATTTTTGCTTTGGCGGACGTCCACATTCTAGCTGGAAGAATCTGCGTCCCGTGAAGATATTATTGTTGAACCAACCTAATAAATAAGACTACTGCTAAGCTATGAACAACATTTCAGCCTCGCCCTTCCCTGTCACAATAGTGCCAACCTTCCGACAATCATCGGACAACAATCTCACAGTGTATCATGCTCGAAAAGGTGGAGACAAATGCTGATCTGTATGCCGCTGTGAAAACAAAGCAAAAGCAGTCGTGGCAGCTGATCGAGCCGCAGAAACAGACAGCCTCCCTCCTGCTTGCGCCAACTGCTAATCTTTTAACCATTTTGTTGAACATTCTGGAATCATTTCTTCCCGAATTGAAAATGTTACAAGGGACTTAATCTGAATGTTATCATTAGATAACATTGATATGAACTGTCAAATGGAAATGAATGAGTTTAATATGAATTCAATTGCAGTGAAAATGCATAATACACACAAATATGTGTTTTTCTTTCATGACGTTTGTGATTGTCAAGTTAATTCTGTCACCACTGTGGACCAACAATTTTGAGCATGTGTGAAAATTAAATTCAGATCTAGACTGCTCTTGCCGCCTTGGAAATAATTACATGTAAGCAGTAGAAGAACTCATTTGGTCCAGAGCAGAACAGTGTTGTTTTGTCTGGTTGTCCCAACAGGGTCCAACAGGACGGTATTTGCTCAAGGCAGTTCAATTCACGCTTTTATTTCCACTTTTAAAGCAATCCCTACGGACACTCCCATCTTCTTGTTTGTAGGCAACTCATTCGGTGCTATTGTGCAAGAAATATTCATGGTGTTGGTAAGTGAAGGCAAGTGTGGAAATGTTAGGAATTTGTTACCTTCTTCGGACTTCTAGCTGAGCAACTCGTTTCGACCTGGGGAGAAGCGAATGGAGAGAAGTCCTGCAAGCAACCAAAGAGCCAAAAAGTGCATGAGTGTATGAGTCTAGTGTAATGCCAGCTGCTTCAGTTTTGACTAAAAGAAAGCAGACAACAAGGCAATATTGCCTTTCTGTGTAAACAGGACCACATTTGACCATGACTTGGGCAAATAGTTTACCCCATACCAAAGATACAGCATTACATTCCACATTGCCACACAATGACAACAAGAGTGCAGCAGAGAAAACATCAACATAACTAGGAGGCAGGCACAACTACTTTATTTTTCAGACTATAAGTCGCACCCGAGTAAGTCGCAGGCTCAGCCAAACTATGAAAAAAAGTGTAGTTTATAGTTAAAAAAATATTTGTTTATTTCTATCAAAAAAAGCAGATCTTTAAGACCTTCAGTGGGGCAAATAAGTATTTAGTCAACCACTAATCGTGCAAGTTCTCCCACTTGAAAATATTAGAGAGGCCTGTAATTGTCAACATGGGTAAACCTAACCTATGAGGGACAGAATATGGAAAAAAAACCCAGAAAATCACATTGTTTGATTTTTAAAGAATTTATTCGCAAATCAAGGGGGAAAATAAGTATTTGGTCAATACCAAAAGTTCATCTCATTACTTTGTTATGTACCCTTTGTTAGCAATAACGGAGGCCAAACGTTTTCTGTAGCTCTTTACAAGCTTTTCACACACTGTTGCTGGTATTTTGGCCCATTCCTCCATGCAGATCTCCTCTAGAGCAGTGATGTTTTGGGGCTGCCGTCGGGCAAAATGGACTTTAAACTCCCTCCACAGATTTTCTATGGGGTTGAGAGCTGGACACTGGCTAGGCCACTCCAGGACCTTGAAATGCTTCTTACGAAGCCACTCCTTTGTTGCCCTGGCTGTGTGTTTGGGATCATTGTAATGCTGAAAGACCCAGCCACGTCTCATCTTCAATGCCCTTGCTGATGGAAGGAGATTTTCACTCAAAATCTCTTGATACATGGCCCCAATCATTCCTTCCTTTCAGTTGTCCTGGTCCCTTTGCAGAAAAACAGCCTCAAAGCATTATGTTTCCACCCCCATGCTTCACAGTGGGTATGGTGTTCTTCGGATGCAATTCAGTATTCTTTCTCCTCCAAACACGGGAAACTGTGTTTCTACCAAAAAGTTCTATTTTGGTTTCATCTGACCATAACACATTCTCCCAGTCCTCTTCTGGACCATCCAAATGCTCTCTAACGAACCGCAGACGGGCCTGGACGTGTACTTTCTTCAGCAGGGGGACACGTCTGGCAGTGCAGGATTAGAGTCCCTGGCAGTGCATTGTGTTACTGATAGTAGCCTTTGTTACTGTGGTCCCAGCTCTCTGTAGGTCATTCACTAGTTGCCCCCGTGTGATTCTGGGATTTTTGCTCACCGTTCTGGTTTTCATTTTGACCCCACAGGGTGATATCTTGCATGGGGCCCCAGATCGAGGGAAATTATCAGTGGTTTTGTATGTCTTCCATTTTCTAATAATTGCTCCCACAGTTGATTTCTTTACACCAAGCGTTTTACCTATTGCAGATTCAGTCTTCCCAGCCTGGTGCAGAGCTACAATTTTGTCTCTGGTGTCCTTCGACAGCTCTTTGGTCTTGGCCATAGTGGAGTTTGGAGTGTGACTGACTGAGATTGTGGACAGGTGTCTTTTACACCGATAATGAGTTAAAACGGGTGCCATTAATACAAGTAACGATTGGAGCCTTGTAGGGCTGTCCCAAGCGACTAATTTTCTCCCGATTAGTCAGTCGACTATTTTTACGATTAGTCGACTAATCTAATAATTTTTTTAAAAAATTTTTGTTTGTTTTTGTTTACTAATTTAGCAATGTAATTTTTGTTGACGCTTATCAATTCACAAAAAAACATATTGGAACACTTAAATTATTTATTAAAGTACAAATAAACACGTAAATAACAATAATAAATCACAAATGAACAATGAGTTCAAATGCTGATAGAATTAACTAGTGTAGCATCCCGATTGAAAAGGTGGTCTCTTAAACTGATGGTTTACAACTTTTATTCCATCCTTGATGTAATCACACCGTAAGAGCTACGGTGCACACAAATAAAACAACACAATTAGAAACTAAAAAAACTTTTCACCTTTTTCCTTTTAAACCTTATTTATATATCAATGAATTGCCTTTACCTTAATTTATTACCTTATCATTGACAATCTCCCCCTTGAGTGCAATCACTGTGTATACTGTATATATTTATGACCTTTTAACCTTATATAATTTTCTATACCATAAAATAAACCATAACATTAAATAAACCTTTCAGTTAGCATTAAGGGCAATACTAATAGCACTTATAGGCCCATTGTCAATGAAACATTATTATTCAGTAAGGCGACAGCACCCTCTGGTGTACAAAAAATGAAAAAAAAAAATTTACAAACTAGGTGACGGCATTTGAGGTGTTTATTCACGGCCGACGTGCAGCCAAGCTTGGCATTGAAGAGACAGGACAGAAGAGTGTACCCTCCGTTGTTTCTTTGAAATAAGTCAATGTTTTGGAGACTCTGGTGCGCTTTTTTTGGCTTTGTGCCGCTTTCCCCGCTTGCAAACAGAGCATCCGACATTCTGAACTTTCCACGCATATATATTTTTTAACCCTTCATTAACCGTCGACGGGATGTTGTGCTCGTCGACGGATTTACGTCATCGATGACGTCGACTATGTCGACTAGTCGGGACAGCTCTAGAGCCTTGTCAGACCTTGTTAGACCTCGTTACAAGAAGTTAGACCTCTTTGACAGCCACAAATCTTGCTTGTTTGTTGGTGACCAAATACTTATTTTCCACTCTAATTTGGAAATAAATTATTTAATTCTGGGACCATTCTCATGGTTGAGGTTTACCCATGTTGACAATTACAGGCCTCTTTAATCTTTTCAAGTAGGAGAACTTGGCAGAATTGGTGGTTGACTAAATACTTATTTGCCCCACTGTATATATCTGGCCGGACCTTGGCCAAATTGACCAATAAGATGGCTTTCTGTCATCAGAAGTATGTTTAAAGTCCATTTTACAGTGATATAGACTGAGTTCAAAGGTCTCCTTGGGGGTCAGAGGAAGTGAGAACAACAAAAGCTTAAACCCAATATTATGAAATCTTATTGATTTACAAGCACACTGTACAGTTCAGTCAGGATTTGAATTGCCACTTTTGAGATGGATGATGACAGATTTTTGTCGATGTTTTGTTGTTGTTGTTGTAATCAATTTAAACTAGTTCCCACATCCCAGGTACCTCAACGTGAATGTGTATGACATACTTTCATCAAAATAAACAATAATAATAATACCCACCACAAACACCAGATCGGTAAAATATATTTAATAAAAATATAATTAATATGCATAAATATTATTCAAAACTTGTAGGGGGCGGGGACGCCCACAAGGTGCACTTATCAGATGCTGATAGCAACCATTTTGACATGATAAATTTAACATAATCAGGGGAAAAAGTCAGATAAGATTTAGAATACAGTACATTCATTTCATATACTAGTACATGTATGCTTATTCTTAACTCATTGGCTGCCACTGACAGTGACAGACAAACTAGAGTTACAGTAAAAACAATGTTTTTACATTTACTACACTGTATCAATTACAACACTGAAACTAAGTAAACATATTAACGACTTTCCTACAGCAGTGTTTACCCCGGAAAACTTGCGTAGCCTGGTGATAGAAGAAACCCACTGGTAGACATCGTGTTTTGGAAATAAAATAAAACAATAAAAATGTTGACAGTAGGCATGTGCAGGTATATTCTGACAGTATGATAACCTTAAGGCAAAATATCAGTTTCACGGTATCACAGTATTTCAATTACAGCTGTAAAATGTGTTACTTTGAGATATCTGGGTTTTTAAAAAAAAAACATTTTTAAATAATTAAACAGGATTTAAATGTTTCAAAACATATTAGCAAATTGGAACATAAGTGCAATGTTAATTTAAAATAAATGAAAAAAACATTCTAAATAAAATTAAAATAAATGCAGTCCTTTAGGTGAGCCTAAACCCACAGCTCAACATTATTACCATCCGAACAAAAATAATTATTAAAATTTTTAATCGAGTTAATTACATCTTAAAAATTAATTAATCGTAATTAATCGCAATTAATCGCACTTCAAACCATTTATAAAATATGCCATATTTTTCTGTAAATTATATATATATTCTGTAAAATAAATTGTTGGAATGGAAAGATAAGACACAAGATGGATATATACATTCAACATACGGTACATAAGGACTGTAGTGGGCATTTCACTCTACTGTCATTTAAATCTGGCTATGCTGTCCTCACTCCGAAGCGTCTACTTTTTCCAAAGCTAGACAGCTAGTGAACGACGCCATAATAATCAGACTTCTTTCTTTTTCATCTGATTTATTAATAAAATGGCCTCAAACCATTGTCCTCTTTAGACCATCGTAAAACTACAAAAAAAAGTACACAAGCATTGCATTAGCAAAAACGTTAGCTTAGCACGCTATACAGGTTCACAAAACATGAACAAAAAGCGTCTCATACAAAAAATATAACATTTCGCTGACTAACATAATATATGCATTATTTACAACAACCATACTTACGGACAAATCTTGTCCAAGGATCATATAAGCACAACATTACAACGTAGTCGTCAGCCCGAGACGTCGTGCAGCCATATTGAACTGGCAAGACAACAATAAACCATGTCGCAAAGCGACCACAAGAGTTCGCTGTTAGACAGCACAAAAACCCTTGCTGTAAAACTTACCAAAAGGCAGAATACTGTCTGAGCGGGACATGTGCGTTAATTGCGTCAAATATTTTAACGTGATTAATTTAAAAAATTAAATACCGCGCGTTAACGCGATAATTTTGACAGCCCTAGTAAAAAGGTATATATTTTTGTTTCTTTTGGCAAATTTATTGTATTTCTGGATTATTTTGTTACTTTTTAGCCCTTAAAACTATATACCGTATTGGCCCGAATGTAAGATGGCCCTGATTATAAGATGACCCCCTCTTTTTCAAGACTCAAGTTTGAAAAAAAGACTTTTTGAACACCAAATTAATTTTTATACAGAAAATAATTACAGTACATTCGAAACAAATGATTATAACAATCTATTTGAGAGAAAAAGCATGTTAGTTTGCCTCATTCGAATCTTAATATCTGAACATTTTAAAATGTAAACTACAGTGCAATCACATTTGTAAATGAATGGCTTCTGGTTTTTGAAATGTAAATAAACCAAACAACAAAATTGCAATAACTGTATTAACCATCAAAGTAATGTCTAACTGTAACTGTAGTCTTGAAACAAATCTGAATAAGGAAAAGCATTGCAATAAAATAATGCAAACTGGTTAAACTTCAGAGTAGTGGAGATCTGTCATGACAGAACATCGCTTCAATGATATCTGGCGCCCTCTAGCGTCGTGAAAGGAGAGTAGCTGAGATCTGTCATGACAGAACATCGCTTCAATGATATCTGTCGCCATCTAGAGTCGTGAATGGGTATAACGTTGAGACCGCGAATATAAGACGACCCCCTCTTTTTCATTCTTATTTCAATGCAAAAAAACACCGTCTTATGTTCGGGCCAATACGGTATATTTTTTCTAATAAAAACCCAATCCATTCTACACGGTTCTGATCCTCAGAAAAATGGCGCGTTCGGCCCGATTTCCGATCTGTTCGGGGACAATTTGAAATACTTGCATTCAATTAGTGCTGCAGCAATTAATCGATTAACACGAGCAATTTGATTACAAAAAAGCTTCCAATCAAATTTTGTTGCTTCGGGTATTCAGTTACTTAGAGTAGCGTTGTAAAACTCATTTAAAATGGCTGAATCTAGCTGCTCCCTGTGAAGACTAACAGAATGTGAGTTTTTGTTTGAGTTAATATTTTTTTATGCATTCGTAATTCAGTTTATGGGTATATATGGCCAATTTTTGTGGGAAATGTGTTTGAACGATTTGTTCAGAGAATTATTTAAAAAAAAAAACAACAACAACAAAAAACGGTAACATTGTATAGCATTTAAGCTAGCGTACATTAACTATACAAGTTAGCCAACTGTGGTTTGAAGCTAAGCTCATGTATTTTAATTTATTTTTATATAAAAGTGCATTTCTGCATAGTTTGAAGAAACACTCAGGAATTTTATTTTGTATTTGCATTTAATGCTCTTTTGAAAGTGCAATCTAAGCAAGCCTTTGTTTTACATCTAATATTTATTCTGCATCGCATTAAAGGTTCCTAATTCGATTACACGATTATGTGAACTAACAAATTCATAGATTAATCGACTACTAAAATAATTCATAGCTGTAACCCTATATTCCATTAGATATTGTTTTTATTCTTATTAGCTACTAGTGCACGATAATTATTGGTCCGATAATTATTGGTCCGATAATAGGAATTATGACGTCATCCCAATAAATCCAATAACATAATTAATAGGACCGATAATACAGTATGAACTGTGCTCGCTGGCTGGGAAATCAGTGGACCATTTGCGGGGCATTGCTGCCACCTGCCGGTCAGAGTAATTCGCTGCATCTATAATTTGGCCCACAAACTCATTCACTTTACACAGTGCTGTGTCTAGCGTTAGCATTGACAATCGTGAATGCTTTCTGTTACTTACGTTTCCGCCTCGGAAATATGTGTCTGTAAGTATTTATGTTTACTGTAACATATGGATGTGCAATATATGTTTACTTCGGTGGTGAAGGGTCATATGTACAGAACTTCATAAGTTGTTGTGTTATAGAAGCCAGCCAATGCTTAAGGCTAGTAGCTCAAGCTACTGTGCTATGCTATACATACATATAATAGTTGTCATGTAATGTTAGTCCTGTCAGCATACTTGGTAGGATTTTATACTATGCAAAGAATAAACCTCATACTTTACTGAATATGGGTACACTTACTGCCGTTTATATTGATTATTATGAGGCAAGCCATTAATCATTTTTGTTCTACCATATTTTTGTTATGAGGAATGAGTGATAAACCTTACTATATAATAGTGTTAGTTATAAGTTATTAAGTTATTGTGAGGCCTTTTGGTTATTGATAGGCTTGCTGTCCTAACCTGTCTCCCAGGTTAAGAAAGTTGTTTCATGGACCAAGACCACAACAGTCTCCTGTAGCACCAAATATTTTAATCTGATGACAAAGCACAATACCTGTTGGGTTTATGTTTTAGTTCAGTGCTCATTGTTCAGGAAACACATCTTCAATTATATTGACTAATTGATTGTGATTGGCTCAAATTATAATTATTTGAAAAAATAAATATTGGCACTTTATTTGAGTCAAGACTGTTCTTGTCTGTTTTGTTCATTATAACAATATTCATGTTATTATGAAAATTCTGGTGATATCAAAGACAAATCTATGCTGAATCCACCATTATTAATTTTTTAAACCTCCAGGTGTTCAAAAACTAGGGTGAATATACATTAAAAAATTTATATATTTATTATCGGTTATCGATATCGGCTTTGAGGAGCAGGAAGTTATCGATATCGGTATCGGTTTCAAAAAACGGATATCGTGCACCCCTATTATTAGCACACAAGTTATATTTGCAACAACAACAACAAAAAACAGGCTTTTAACAGTTTTGTGGAAAGAAACCTTATGTACTACACTCAATACTACAATTTACATGGCATTCAAAAATATCTGACATACACTATTTCGCCTCCTTTTGGAAAAGATTGGCTTTTATTTATATTTTCTCCACTATTGCACAATTCAAAACAATGATATTATCTTTTCCCTTTACTAAACAATATTCTTCCTGCTGAGATGCACATGATCAAAGTCTTGTCCATCCCTTTAATGTTCTTTAACCATCACTGGCAATAAAGCTTGGTCATTCCCAGTTAAAGTGGATTTGATGTCTATCGCTGTCAATGGCATTGCTGACTATGTTGATTGTGTTGACTGAAAATACTATCAATACACATAGGTTAAATACGTGATGTACTACAGTTTTGGCAAAGGGTTTCCTTATTTTTCCTCAAAAGTCTTTATGGCTACATCTTTTTGTATTTTTTCATATAGCATTTGGGCCCCACTGATAGGCAAAAGGTTACTCACCACTGCACTAAATACAGCAACGGTAACTAATACAGTGGGGGTGGGTGTAAATAAACAGAAGATTGGATTTAAAAAGAAAGAAAAACTTTGATAGCTGAGTACAAGCAAACGTTTATGTTCCAACATTGAGTTGATAGCAAAAGCTGTCACTCAAAGCCAAGCTTCGCGTGCTCTTCTGTCGCCTGTTAATCAGCCGATGCCCCATTTATTTTTACCAACAGCCAAAGTACACTTGAGCGACTTACAGGCATGTTAATACGCAGACTTCTCTTCCTCTTGGGCAGCTTCTTGGAGCCTCCCTTGCCGGGCTCCATCACTGTGCTTCCCATTTTTCAGCGAGGCAAAAAAAATAAGGGCTGAATCACGACTGCGGACCATCAACGAGCCTCCTTGCAGTGGACGAAACAGCGGCTACTGGGTAAGACACCACAATACACGGGAGGGCGGCCTGATGTACGGATTGCTCCTGCTACTGCCCCACCAGGAAGTAGGCCGGGCCTCTCTGCGGGGGCAGGACTCGCGCGGGCCAATCGTTTCCGATCAGATTGAATCTCATTAAAAATGGCCAAGTGTTTGCACACAAACGTTTCTTCAAATGATGGCTTTATTTTTACCATTTTGTTTCCGTATGCATGATTTTGGCACAGCCTGCACACTTCTCTTCTAACAAGTGTAGTTAATCAAGCATTTATTTCAGGGGTGTCCAAACTTTTTGCGAAGGGGGCCAGATTTGGTGTGGTAAAAATGTGGAGGGCCGACCTTGGCTGACGTCCTTTACGTAGAACAATATATTTAAGCAAATTTTAGCAAGCCATTCTGTGTGTCACATTTGCGTTCTTATTTTTTTTTAAAATTAATTTAGAGCTGTCAAAATTATTGCGTTAACGGACGGTAATTAATTTTTTAAATTAATCACGTTAAAATATTTGACGCAATTAACGCACATGCCCCGCTCAAACAGATTAAAATGACAGCAGTTTCATGTCCACTTGTTGCTTGTGTTTTTTGGTGGTTTGTCGCCCTCTGCTGGCGCTAGGGTGCGACTGATTTTATGGGTTTCAGCACCACGAACATTGTGTAATAGACCCTACTCACGTGACGTCACAGCCACGCCCTCGCACCATGTTGTCCGTATAGACCCTACCCACCGACGTCACAAAATCACGTGATCGCTGTATTGTTCCGCCCCCTTGTCCGTCATTTTGTGTCTGTATTATCAATGGTCTCAATTGATCGAGCAATTTATAATGCATTTCATGGAAGACCCGGTGCTTTCGGATGCCGTAAAGTCACTGGATGCGTTGCATAAAAGGCGTTATGTGGAAAAGCTTCAGTTTATCCATTCGCCAGATCCATATTTGATGCCTAAATCGATGTTTTTCGACCCGCTGTCTTCGCCGTATTTGCCTGACATCTGCTAGCTACCCTGATATTTACAACTATCTTGCCCACACAAAATCAGCCTATTCTCACGAAAGTTTGAAAAACTTTAAGAGCTTGGAGGCAGGTCCTCGTCCACGAAAATTTGGCAGGAATCTATCTTGTGCTTGGAAAGGTGAGTTACGAAATTTTCAATTCAAAATCTTTTGTTCTTGCTAACGTCCACTGTCAAGTCTAATGTATTTCATGTCATTTGTCAATGGAGCTAGGGCTTTTAATGTTTATATGGTTTAGCGATAGCACTCTCACTACATACATACGTGTATGTTGTCGGCGATTAGCCTAGCAATGATCTTAATTGTGGTTGTCAGCCCAAAACCCTCTAAATATATATTAAATGCATCTTACCAGATATAAAATGACTACTACATAATCTGTGGTAATCGTTTGGAGCCCAGTTTTCTCGTCGAATTGCAGCAGCCCATCTCGCTCTCTCCTCTCCGGGTCTCTCGGAATCCGGTAGAACTTCAAGTCTCTCCGTCTATCTTCTCTGTTATTGCAACCGACCGCCACACACACCTTCACCATTTTGATTATTAATGTTAACGAGCAGAAAAACACGCCGTAAATAGGAGGAATGTACGTAGCCGTAACAGGTAAACACGATGTGTTGACGGACAATTGGGCGGCACCAGTCAGGAGGGCGGAGTTGTGACGTCACGTGGTTAGGGTCTATACTCGTCATGTTAATGCATTAGCGCTTCGTAAATTCCTCCTATTATGGCGTGTTTTTCTGCTCGTTAACATTAATAATCAAAATGGTGAAGTCGTGTGTGGCGGTCGGTTGCAAAAACAGAGAAGATAGACAGAGAGACTTGAAGTTTTACCGTATTCCGAGAGACCCGGAGAGGAGACTGAGATTGACTGCTGCAATTCGACGAGAAAACTGGGCTCTAAACGACTACCACAGATTATGTCGTAGTCATTTTATATCTGGTAAAATGCATTTAATATATATTTAGAGGGTTTTGGGCTGACAACCACAATTAAGATCATTGCTAGGCTAATCGCCGACAACATACACTCAGACGTTGTGAATGAACTACCTGAAAATATATAATTATAAGGGGATAATCAGACAGTTGTCATACAATTAATTTACAATTTCACTATTGAGGTCAAAAGCCAAAAAATAAATTCAACTAGGGACAATCTGGAGTAGTGCTATCGCACTTCATATTTATTACATATTATATATGTATGTAGTGAGAGTGCTATCGCTAAACCATATAAACATTAAAAGCCCTAGCTCCATTGACAAATGACATGAAATACATTAGACTTGACAGTGGATGTTAGCAAGAACAAAAGATTTTGAATTGAAAATTTCGTAACTCACCTTCCAAGCACAAGATTCCTGCCGAATTTTCGTGTACGAGGACCTGTTTCACCCAACCAGCAACGTAGCATTTATAAGCCTCCAAGCTCTTGAAGTTTTTCAAACTTTCGTGAGAATAGGCTGATTTTGTGTGGACAAGATAGTTGTAAATATCAGGGTCAGGCAAAGATGGCGAAGACAGCGGGTCGAAAAACATCGATTTAGGCATCAAATACGGATCTGGCGAATGGATAAACTGAAGCTTTTCCACGTAACGCCTTTTATGCAACGCATCCAATGAGTTTACAGCGTCAGATAACACCGGGGCTTCCATGAATTGCTCTATAACTTGCACGACTAATTGAAAACAACGATTCGTTCTTTTTGAACGAATTGTTTGGGTGAACGAGACCGAACTAATCACCATCTGCACTGATTCGTTCTATGAAGTTAGGGCTTGTTCCCTGCGTGGGAGGGCGTTGAGCAAGCGGCAGCGTCTTCTGAAATCGCACACGACCAATCAGACGCCAGCCTCATCGCGGGCAGGGGAGGGAGCGGAAACAGAATCAGGGCGTCTGTCACTCACTTCCACGTGTAGCCAATAAGCAGCCAGCGTGCACGCAAGGGGGGAAGACTGAGTTATGTCACTTCCCGTTCCGTGACTCGGTCCTCCGGTTCCTGACCTAGCTTGCTGCTAACTTGACTTTCCAGTAATACGGTGAACGAGTCAAAAAATGGAAGAAAATGACTTTGTCACATATTTGTTAATGTGGAGCCTATCAAATGCTGCTCAAACAGACAAAACACCACACAAATCTAGCGAGCATGGTTTAGTGTACTACTTTTCTCAACAGACTCGGGACTACCTATGACTGACGACATACTATCAAATTTACAGTAGTTTAAAACACGGGTAGCTAAAAGTGAGCTGCGGTCGCGTGACGGCAGTGAAGGGGGCAGAGAACTGTCACTATAGGGAGGCTTCATGGCAGCGATATTTACCTCATATTTGCACAGAAAAAAAGAATATTTAGTATGATCACCATAATACTGATTTGCAATGAAACTGTATATAAATGTCAATTTTTTCCTACTGTTTTATTTTTTTTCGTGTCAGAGCGTGTTGGGTGTTGGTTGGTTTGACAAGTTATGTCCATCCGTCCATCATGTGCTACTCAAGCGCCCAAAAACAACGCACGCGGACATGGGAGATGTCGCAATATGTCTACATTTTTCTTAACAGACTAATGAGAGTAGAAAGGCAACATCGTAAAGAGCAAACAATTATTTCTCGTCAGCATTTGACGATCTGAGATGAGGGGACGACAGGGGAGCTGACCGGATTTTTTTTTTTTTTTGTTAATACCAGTGCAAAAATTCAATACGATCATCTTAATACTGATTTGCAATTAAACTGTCAAATATAAAAATGTAGTATTGTTTTTATTTCAGAGCAGCACATTTGACAACTAGCTATTTACACTTTAGT